>NC_142596.1:23148518-23451246 GCF_965207765.1 Zootoca vivipara | reverse complement strand
CTAGGTTTCCTGACAAGGAGACTAGCTAATCTCACTACGCACATGTCAGCAGTTGTGCATGTGTGAAATTAATTCAAAGGGTTTATTTATTAATTTCTTTTGCTCATTCCAGGAGGCTGCCTGTTTTTATCTCGACACAACATTCCCAATCACAAAACCCATTAGCATCCGCTATCTAGAGCTTACTGTATTATGTGTAAAACCAGCCGCGGCTCTTTGATATCACCTTCAAATGTCTTGTCGAGGGGAAAATCACAAGCTCTGGTAGTCAACACAATTTTCATGTAGGAAATGGAAGTGCTGATAAGGAAACTCATGTCAGCAAGCATTCCAGTCCCTTGATTGAATGATTATTAAAAGAGTGCCGGACAAGGCTCTGGTAGCAAATCTCTGAGTGTCGGCAAGATGAGAAACTTTGGCTTGGGAAGTATCCTTTAGGAAGACTGGAATACAAGAAGCTACCTTATACTGAGTCCATATTCATACCAGGCATTCAACACACTATGATACCCCTTCGGTCTTGGATTTCCTCAAAGAATCCCAAGAGTTTGTTAAGGATGCTGAGAGTGGTTAGAAGACCCCTATTCCCTTCACAAAGCTATAATTCCTGGAGTGGTTTTACAATCAATCCCTCTTCTCTGGGAATTGTAGCTCTGGTAGGTAAATGTGAATAATAATACTATATTATTTATACCCCGCCCATCTGGCTGGGTTTCCCCAGTCACTCTGGGCGGCTTCCAACCGAATATTAAAAACAGTACAGCATCAAACATTAAAAACTTCCCTAAACAGGGCCGCCTTCAGTTGTCTTCTAAAAGTAAAATAGTTGCTTATTGCCTTGACATCTGCTGGGAGGGCATTCCACAGGGTGGGTGCCACTACCGAGAAGGCCCTCTGTCTGGTTCCCTGCAACCTCACTTCTTGCAATGAGGGAGTGAACTAAAATGATCTAGTTCAGTGGTTCCCAATTAGCTAAGTACCATGGACCCCCTGTTTTTCAATAGCCAAGCCATGGACCTCCTACTTTTGAAAATGTTGATATCTCTATAGATCTAGCTCATTCTTGCTTGCACTGACTGGGAACTGAACTAGGGACCTTGAGCTCAAGCCATGCGGCAAAGGAAAAAGGGGTCAATTGATGCCTTGTTGTGATAAGAGAGGTGGGCTGCTGGGGTTCCTGAAAATCTGTCCTGCCAAGATGAAAAGGTTCCCCACCTTTGCACTAAGAGTAGACAGAGAGGAAGGAATCCTCCATGAAAGAGCTGACTGGGTTGAATTTCAGAGAGATGGTCTTGCTGTAAAACAGGAGTGGGCAAATCGGTCCATTTCAGTTTCTCATTTTCTCACTTTTCTGAACTTAAGTTCAGTTCTCTACCTTTCTTTAAAGTAACAAGCAAATTCGGCAGCATTTTAGTGCAGATTTATTGCAATATACACATCATGGTACACAACTTTGCCTGCGGGAAGCAAAGTTGCAGGGAACCAGGCAGAGGGCCTTCTTAGTAGTGGGGCCCGCCCCGTGGAAGGCCCTCCCATCAGATGTCAAAGAAATAAACAACTACCAGACTTTTAGAAGACATCAGAAGGTTTAGGGAAGCTTTTAATATTTGATGAATTGTTGTATTTTAATATTCTGCTGGAAGCCACCCAGAGTGGCTGGGGAAACTCAGCCAGATGGGTGGGGTATTAATAATAATAATAATAATAATAATAATAATAATAATAATAATAATTACTACACATTTTTGCAAAGCAATTCTCTTTTAGATAGCACCTTTTTAACTGCCATCTCCACTAATATATCCATTTGCATGCATACACTTTTTTTTTGCTAGTATATGCATTTTTATACACTTCATTTGGACAGAAAATTGCACTGCAAAATTTGGAGAAGTGTGGATTTCAAAGGATGGCTGTGTTTGGACTCGCATATTGTTTCAGAATGTGTGAATTAGGTAGGTTCGCCTTTAAGTGCCAGTTGAATCCAATTTCTCCCCCAGACTTCCTGTAAACTCTCCATTTTCCAATTCCATCCAGGCTCCAACATGACAAACAGCACCCACTGGTTCAGGTGTGGGGAATACAGGCAACCTTCGATGAGCGGTGGTGGCATTCTGGGTCACCATGTGCATCAGAAGTCCACCCTGTCCCGTTATGTACCATTCCTCCCCCACTCCACCCTGCCCCCATCACATCCTGTCGCACCCACGTCATGCCATCTCCCAGGTCCCAAAATGGCACATGCTTGCAAAGTTGCATGTTCTTTGAACATGCGTGAAACAGAAGTTGCATGTATTGCATTAGCTTTCCTGATTACTTCTATCCTGCTTTCACACTGCAGTCCCCGTTGAATTATGAGACTGTGCTATGGAAACAAGAGGAAATGCCAACAAAAGAGTGGCAAACAAAATAGATGGACTATGCCGAGCTGGCGAGACTAACAGGGAAAATTTGAAACCAGTAGAACCAGATTTTCCCAAAGGACTGCAAGAAATCTGTATCTGAAAGACAATTGTAATTACTTACCGTAACATCGCTTTTAGGGTTATAAGAAGTTTTGTTAGGATGATTTTTATAAATTATTGTGAAAGTGATTAAGATTAGCCAATGTAAGATTGAATTTATAGCAATAAGCATAGTAATAAAATGCAAAATTAGAAAGAAATTTAGAAAACATTTAGAAGGGGTTGAAGGAAGTCTTAGGCTGTGATAGCCAATGATTTGTTATGTGTTGGAAAATTTGTGCCAAAATCAACAAAAAATATTTTTTTAAAAAAGAATTATGAGACTGTTGCTATTTGACCAATATATATAGACATGTCATGCTACATTTCAGTCGCACCAGTGTGACACAACATCACTATTTCTCCATCTTTTCTGCACATGCAGGCTTCTGTTCCCCTGTGATATCTCCACGAAAATGGCAGGAAAAAAACCCTCCATGCCAGTATACTGCCCCAAATTTTGTCACTTTTGCAATTTTCCAGTTTAAGGGGACTGCAAATGGATTCTTCTGAGACCAAACAAGACAGAAATGAATGTTAAACATGCACTATATTCCACTCATTTTCCAGAAGTGGCTTTGAAGCCATTTGAAAACCGTTTGAAATATAATGCAGAAATTAACTGTTAAGGAAATGTTGAGGAAATGGAATAAACTGCCATGGGCACACAGTCTTGGATGCAAGAAGCAGCAAAGCGGCTTACAATTTGCAGGTAACTGGGTAAAGCTGCTTCAAGAGGTGAGAGATGTCATCACCCAGGCAAAAGCTCTCTGCAAGGTGTGTATCACTGCTGCAACACTCCTTTCTGTGGTTCGCGTTAATAAAAAAACATGAGAGGCTCCGGTTCTCATGAATAATTCAAGCCCCCAAGCGCACGCCATTAGACACTGACCCAACACCAACCTCCTTCCATCAATCTCCATTTCTGAAAGAAATCTGGGCTAGAGTAGAATCTGTCAGGCCGGCCGGCACAAGGCAGTTTTGATTTGCAAACTAAAGTGGCCCTCAAGTCAGGAAAATCAATTCCAACACAGGGAACGACACGAGAGTTTTATTAAGTCAGCGCTGTTGAGGCTGCATTATTGAATAAGTGTATCTGTTATGACCTCTGTAAACCATGAATGGGCATGCAAGGGAGAGGAAGTGGCAGTCATGGAATAATTTATGGCTCACTGTTATGGTTTAGTGTCTCTCTCTCTCTCTCTCTCTCTCTCTCTCTCTCTCTCTCTCTCTGGAAGATGGGGCAGGGAGGAGGAAATCAGAAGCCAACTCAGGGCACGAGACCCAAACCAGGACATTTTGCTACCCAAGGAAAAGGAAAAGATTGCACCCTGGCCATTCCATGTGCAGCTGAATCTTCCGCTAACCCTCCATTGCCAACCAGATGCCTATGGGAAGACCACAAGCAGGACAGCCTTGTAAGTTGTCCATTGTCTATCCATATCAACTCTCTGAATTGTAGTAGCTTCAACAGGAGATAGCCATAAAGCCAGTAATGTTTCTTAGCTTCCCATCACAAATTCGGAAATAAATTCAATTTGCCAGGAAGTTAAAGAGGCTGTAAAGGAAGCGCGGCACAGACCATTAACTTAGTCCAGGGGTGGCCAACTCCAAAGAAACTGCAATCTACTCACAGAGTTAAAAACTGGCAGTGATCTACCCCCTTTTGGGGGATCAGGTCAAAGTTGTTGAGTTTTTTCAGGGAGGAGGTAAAATGTTGGGCTTTTTTTAGCGGAGCCACAGTCTTTGGGGGGAGCCAATGATCTACCAGTGATCTACCGCAGACATCCATGATCTACCGGTAGATCACAATCTACCTGTTGGACATGCCTGACTTAGTCCAATGCCTCTTTGGTCTTGGTTGCACAAGACGCTCTTGCGGCGTCTTCATTCATACAACCATAGGCTGTGGTTGCAACGGAGCATTGGGTTGAACAGCAGGGAGAATCTTGATGGCAGAAGTGGCGCCAGGGGCCAAATATGACTTTCTGTGCCTCGCTATCAGGCCCTTGGCACTCTCCCCAGGCCACACACCCTACTGGCTCAGATTTGCACCTTCTTTGGGTGTTTTTGCTTGGCTGGAATATGTCTTGGGCCATATCCACACCTTCCATTTAAAGCACTCTTGTGCCACTTGAACAGCTATGGCTTCCCCCAAAGAATCCTGGGAATTGTAGTTTGCTAAGAGGTTGTAAATACTCAGTGCCTTTTTGAAAAGTACAATTCCTAGGGCGTTTGGGGGGGAAAACAATGACTGTTAGGTATAAGAGTGCTTTAAAGCAGGCATCCCCAAACTTCGGCCCTCCAGATGTTTCGGACTACAATTCCCTTCTTCCCCTGGTCCTGTTAGCTAGGGATCATGGGAGTTGTAGGCCAAAACATCTGGAGGGCCACAGTTTGGGGATGCCTGCTTTAAAGGGGTGGGGTGGGTGTGACCTTGAACTCTGAGCCTGTTGCTTCCTTGAATGGAGGAAGGAGTGTGTGTAGAAACTAGCCTACTGTAAAGGCAAAACTTGCATTTGTTGCCATGCCCACTTTTGCCTCTGGCCCCACCCACCACTGCCATGCGCACCCTGGAAGTATGCTCAGAAAGGAATAAGGCCCTCAGGCTGGAAAAGTTGCCCCATGACCTGCCTTGTTCCATTGAAAGATGGCGTCCTCTGTTGGTCTCAGTCTCTAGCTACGTAGCTCTTGAGAAAAACTAATATCGGAACCATATTTTACTGTTATAGAATCATAAAATTGTAGAGTTGGAAGGGACCCTGAGGATCATTCTAGTCCAACCCCCTGCAATGCAGGAATATGCAGCTGTCCCAAACGGGGATTGAACCTACAACCTTGGCATTATCAGCACCATGCTCTAACTCAGTGGTCCTCAACCTTGGGCCTCCAGATGTTTTGAGACTACAATTCCCATCATCCCTGACCACTGGTCCTACTAGCTAGGGATCATGGGAGTTGTAGGCCAACAACATCTGGAGGCCCAAGGTTGAGGACCACTGCTCTAACTCACTGAGCTATCCAGGAAAATTTGCGTTACTGTTATTTTTTATTAGCAGCTTTGGGATCTGACTGAACAAGAAGCTGCATAGAAATACAATCAATCAATCAATTTCCTATGTTTCTTTAGGTATAAACATTGCATTTAATCCTAACTGCTTAATTGCAGGATTTAAAGAGCATGTTCCTTGTCAAAGATGATATGGATTACACATTCCCACTGGGTATGATGTCCAGCAGTTAATCCTAACTATCTTTGAAAACATATTGAGTCAGCAGAACATTCCAAGTTTTCTGGAAGGCGAAAGCCAAATCTCATTAGATTCAGGGACATTGATTTGGTTGGTAGTGACAAATCTGTGAGCAAAGGAAATATGCAAAAACAAAGAGGGGACATGCTATCATATGTGGTGGACCTGCCAAAAAATCAAAGGGTATTGGAATGACATCTATGAGGAGTTAAAGAAACTATTTAAATCAACGTTTAAAAAAAGGCCGCTAGAATTTTAGTGGCAAGAAACTGGAAAAATGAAAACCTGCCAACAACATCAGATTGGCAAATACTAATGCTGGAGTATTTGCAACTGGCAAAATTGAGCGACTCAGTAAGAGGTTTATCAATGCAAAAGGTATCGAGAGAATGGGTTATATATAAAAGTTACTAAAAATTATACTATCCAAACAACTCTTTGCTTGCAGAAATTGAATGATGTTTGCAAAAGATAAGCTCGATAAGAATAAAAAATAGAAGGAAAGAAAAGACAATAAAAAATAAAAACCTGTGGAACAAAAGAAGCAAAACATTGTATAATGGGAAGGACGGGAAGTACTCAAGCAAAGTTAAAGCAAGAAGAGAAATATGTACTCACTATGGTCTATTCACATTGCGATTGTTTATTTTTGTGTTTGTTAAATTGTAATTTTGTAATTTTAAATAATAAAGAAATATTAAAAAAAAGAGGAAATATGTTTTTCATGTAAAAAACACTGAGAATTATTCCTGCTCTGCAGTGATAGATAGGAGTTTATTTAACTCCTACTGTTTCCTGAAAGGGCACTCTGGTGAGTAAATTAGGCTTGTTAATGGTCTCAAAAATAGCTTGTGTCTTGTTGCAAAGAAATATATTGCATTTCAGCGAATATATCATATTTCTGAGCCCTTGCATGTACTCAGAGGTGGGAGTTGTAATGGCTGAACTCAAACTTACTCCAGGTCCAGTGAGGTTCTAGGATACAATCCTTCCAACTCAAACTTCACTTTGAAAAGAAAAGAAAAGAAATAAAGAAAGAAAGAAAGAATTCCATTCTGACTCTCTTACAGAAGAGCTGGGTGTTGCCAAGAGGCGTTCTGAACGTTCTGAACGAAACCCACATAAATCCAGTCCCTCATCAAACTCTGACTCTGAGGCACTGCAGCAGAGGGTGCAATCCTGTACTCTAGATATGCTAGGTGGAGAGTTTTAAAATTTGGAAGAAGGCCCCGCAACACCGGCTTATCCCAAAATGATGTCTCCCTGCTTGATAACGGTGTAGCACTTCACAAGCATATCTTCACTGCTGCTGTAACTCTATCAGCAGAAGTGCCAACATGGGAATGGTGATGGGGGTGACATGAGGAGGAGCAGATTTCCTCCACAATTTGTTGCTGTTATTATTTACTTGTTTATTTTATTTAACAGGATCGGTACCCTGCTAACCCTTAAAAGCCTCCAAGAAGAGCCTTGCATAGGATGAAATTAGATGCTAAAAACAAGTTTATGCCAGAAGCTCATAGGATCTCAAGTTGTTGCTGTCAAGTTACTTTTGAAATTTATTTATTTATTTGTTCCATTCATATCCTGCCCTTCATCAGCTCCATTGATCCCTGGCCTAATTGCATCTTAACACACAATACAACTGTACACATTTCAGAATAGCTAACACATTGGTTAAGTAACTGGCCCCAAGCTGTTAAGGGCTTTATATGCTAATAGTGACACCTTGAATTTGGCACAGTAGTAACAAATTGGCAGCCAGTACAGCTCTTTGAGCAGGGGTGTTATAATAATAGATAAGCTGTTATATGCTAACAGGACCTCACACCTGTCTGCAACTCTGCTGCAGCATTCTGCCTTAGCTGTGGTTTCCAGATCGAATCTCGCAAGGGAAGCCCCACATAGACTGCATTACAACAATCCAATCTTGAAATTGCCAGCACCTGCAGTACTGTGGTTATGCCCATACTGTCAAGGATATAAATTGCATAACAGGCCTGGTTCCTTGTGACATAGTTACTACACTCTCTGCACATTTGTAAAAAAAAAATATTTATTTATCTATTTTATCACATTTATAACCCACTCCTTTGTCCGAGGAGCTCAAGTTAGTGTGCATAGCTCTCTCTCTCTCCTCATTAAATCCCCACAGCAACCTTGTAAGGAAGGTTAGGCTATGAGGCCCAAGGTTGTCTAGCGAGCATCATGGCTAACTGGGGATTTGAACCCTGGTCTCCCAGGTCCTAGTCCGACACTCTAACCACTGCACCACACTGGCTCTCTACATCGTGTGCACAAAGGCACATTTAAGTAACTGATCCTGTCAATGGCTGCTCCAAAGCTTCTGGCTGCTTGGGGGGCAGGGGCTGCATGAAGAAGGCACTGAAAGATCCTCTACCCACAATGCTTTGTGCCATCAGACGAAGCCGCCTAAAAATTCTTGGCTGCTGTTCCTTGACTTGGCAAATGGATAGTCTGACTTCGCATGTGGCAGCCACATGCTGCCTCTCTGGCGATCAACACTCCAGCGTCTCTTGGCTAGCAAGGCATGGGATCAAAAAGGAAAAGTGGACAGACTTCAAGCAGAAGCTAAAAGAGCCATGCTTTTCTGATCGATGGCTCTGGCTTCTTGGAATGCACAAACAGTGAACGCTGGTCAACCTCCAAGAACATCCAGGGCTTTTTCTTTTCATTAGAACAAAGTGAGAATTTCATTGCTAATCAAAATAGTCTTGGATTCCACAGAGCCCAAAGCTTGTGCTACTGGATTGTATCTTATTGCACCAATCCCTCTCCCTCTCCTGCATCCACCCCCACCCCTAATTATGCCTGCCCCAACTGGGAACAAAGCTGCATAGTCTTTTGAAGGCAACAGACTCGTAGCTAGCGATCGCTGCAATCTGTATGCAAAGGGAACCCAGTTTGGTGATTCTTGAGCTTTGTCTTCTTATGCAGAGTGCTTCCAGATTGAGAGCTTCAGGTGCTACCCATCCATCAATGCTCTTCTGGTGTCAACCACAAGAAGAAATGCAACTGACCACCTGCACTTCATGGGCTCCAGTGCTTTTAAAGGTCTCTGTAGAGAAGTTCAATTGTCTTTTACGACCGCTGGGTGGTGCCCCACTGGGCACGGTAATCCAATCAGGGAAAAAGGGAGGCAGACTATGTTTAGGGCAACTTTTCTAGCTCCTCCCTCCTTTTGGGGTGAGCAGAGTGGATCCTAAAAGGGGCAGCTCAGTCATGGATACAACTGCCGAACTGCTCAACTGCCTCATTCCTTAAGTCAGAATGACTGAATCTCTATCCACCGCTCATGACTAGGGGCTTCCAGATTTCACGATCCTTCCCCTGTTACCATTTGCTGATCGCCATGGGACTTTGGGGTTTGGGATGGGTCTTTTGAATTTGTTTTATGTGTGTAGAGCAGTGCACACTGACCAATGCACAGTCTTCGCAGTAAGGCTCTGTTCCAAGGGCATGAGTAGTCACAACGACTGGTAGATTCTCATCTGCTGCAGCCTTCATCCACCTTCACATCCATTATAACATACCGCTTGTTATCATCCATCTGTTCTGCCATTGAGGACTTCTTGGATCATTCTTTGTCTAGCTCCTTCCCTTTGACCTTACTGCCTTGGGTGACCCTGCTGGGAGTAAGAGATTGCCAACGGCTTCTCTCACAAGGGTCAAAGGCACATGCAAGCCCACTCACCACGCCAAGGTGATGATCCAGCGAGTGAGCTTGTAGAGAAAGGACTGTAAAGGTAAAGGGGCCCCTGACCATCAGGTCCAGTCGTGTCTGACTCTGGGGTTGTGGCGCTCATCTCGCTCTATAGGCCGAGGAAGCCAGCGTTTGTCCGCAGACAGCTTCCGGGTCATGTGGCCAGCATGACAAAGCTGCTTCTGGTGAACCAGAGCAGCGCACAGAAACACCGTTTACCTTCCCGCTGGAGCGGTCCCTATTTATCTACTTGCACTTTGATGTGCTTTCGAACTGCTAGGTGGGCAGGAGCTGGGACCGAGCAACAGGAGCTCACCCCGTCACAGGGATTCGAACTGCCGACCTTCTGATCAGCAAGCCCTAGGCTCAGTGGGAGCTGTAGTTTGTTAAAGGAGGACTGAGAGCTATTGCAAAAAATATATCCCCCTCCTCCCACCCGGGCTACAATTCCCCATGTGGTTTAACAATCTATCCTCCTTCACAGGGAACTTAAGAAACGGCAGCTCCCAAGATTCTCTGAGGGAAGCCATGCCTGTTTAAGCAGTATTGTAGTGCTTTAAATGCATTACAATGTGGTTTAAGTTTAGGCTGCAGTGTTTTACACTGTTTCCTGGGAGTAAGGCCCATTGAATTCAATACAGATCTCTTCAGAATAGACACAAAGTATTGCCCAGTCAAAACATGGGATGTGCAAATTTGTCAATTACAATTTCTCTCTTTTTCCAATCTTACGTTCAAGTTCTTTGCATTTCCATTGCTGTTTTTTATTTTCTAAAGAAGTCCTAATGAAAACTCAACAGCATTTTATTTCAAACTTCCCGGACATAGCTGGGATTCAGTTGTCAGAAACAGTGTCCGGGGGGAAATAGCTGAAAAGTCTGGGAAAACCCAGATGCATGGCAACCCACATTGGAGATGCGGATTTTGGCAAATTTCCATAAAAATAGCTCAAAAATTTCTTTTTAATTTTTTTTTTGCGAAACAAGCTCAACACCATCTCTGCAAAAAAAGAAAAAAACCACCCCTCAACAACAACTTTTGAGTCTGGACTTTCACTTTTTGAAATATGGCAATCCTACCTAATATACAAATTTCTATTTGCCATTTGGTCTAGCATGCTCATTTTTGCAAAATGATTCACCTATACACAATGCAATTTTTCTGGTTGGTTTTTTTTACTAATATAATCTTTTTTTTAAATGTCAACTTTACCCTAGAATATGAATTTTTTGGTACACTTGAGTGGAGAACTGCACTGAAGATTTTGGAGAGCAGAGAAATTCAAATGAAGGCTGTGTTTTGGTTTGCGTACTGTTACAGAAAGAGTGAATTGGTAGACTCGTCTTTAAATGCCAATGGAATGAGTAATTAAAACACACACACTTCCCCAGTGGTTCTGTTGAAGATGACATTGACCCGCATTCCAAGCTGAGTTTCTGCCATCATTTGAGATTCTCTCACCACCTAATTCTTCCTCTGCCTGATCAACTGCACAGCGTGTCTGTATACAACACCACTTGGGGGAAGGAATTCAATGCTTGGTGACATTTCATCTGCCATTTTATTCCCCTGGCCCGCCGCCTTTCCATGATACCTGCTACTTCCTTTGGGAGCAAACACTTGCTTCAATTTCACACTTCCCGAAAAGAGCCATGTGTCAACATCATGCTGCCACTGGACAAAAAATATTCCTTTGCTGATGTCGACACCCGTTGTGAGATCCTGCAAGGGGGAAGCTGTCCTTGTGAAATGGAGTTGCAGTGGAAAGTATTTGCAAAGGGTTTCTTGAACTCTCCAAGGTCCAACGCTTTTATTTTCTTTTTGCTGACAGGGCTCCAAATGCAGACATTCAGCGAGGGAAGCACACTGCTTCTTCCAACCACCACAATGGGAGAAAGAGGCAGCACTTGATGAATTTTTTTCTGACCTGCACTTCTTAATGGAACACTTTCCCCCTTTATTATAGCACTTTTAGAGCATGCAAAACCCTTGTCATGCATCGTCTCAGGAATCTTTGCAGCTGTTCTTCAAAGCGTAAGTGAATGTACAGCAACCATGGTGGAAAAGGCTCAGTGGAAGGTTGGCATGAATTTTGTAAATTGAATGGGAAACCCAATATAGAATATATAGAAGCGTGGGGAAGGGGTAGCAAAGTGGACATGTTTGCTGATGAGATAAATGGTTGCCATACGTCCGGAATTTCCTGGACATGTTCAGAGTAATGCATTCATCAGCAGCGTCCGGAAAATCCGGACATATGGCAGCCCAGGCCGGCAGCGCCGATCTTCCCTGTTTTCCCTTAAAATAGCTCACTTTGAAAAATGGCAACCCTAAGATAGAAGGTGTATTCAGGCCACATGGTAAATGCCAAGGTGTGTACGCAGAAAATGTAGGCAAGACCTGTAAACAAAAAAAGTGGAGTAGGCAAAAATGTCAAGCCCTGGAACCACAGTCATCACCAAACTTCATTTGCCTGAACACAGAAATGTTGAATCAGTACATGTGCTCCTTTATATTGTGAGGTGCTATTACACATCTACACTAAAGCAGGGAGCAGGTGGCGCTGTGGTCTAGACCACTGAGCCTCTTGGGCTTGCTGATCAGAAGGTCAGCGATTTGAATCCCCACGACAGGGTGAGCTTCCGTTGCTCTGTCCCAGCTTTTGCCAACCTAGCAGTTCAAAAGCAAACCAGTGCAAGTAGATAAATAGGTACCGCTGGGGCAGGAAGCTAAATGGCATTGGCATGCACTCTGGCTTCAGTCATGGTGTCCTGTTGCGCCAGAGGCGGTTTAGTCTGGCTGGCCACACAAAGCTGTCTGTGACAAATGCCGGCTCCCTCAGCCTGAAGCGAGATGAGCGCTTCACCCCATAGTCACCTTTGACTGGACCTAACCATCCAGGGGTCCTTTACCTTTTACATTTTACATCTAAAAGCACGATTACAGCCCTTTAGCAGCCATTGCTTCTACCAAAGAGTCTTGGGAACCCTGGCTTGTTAAGGCCGCTGAAAATGCTATTCCCTCCACAGAGCTACAATTCTCAGAGTTCCCTGGGCAGAGGGATTGATTGTCAAAGCACTCTGGGAATGGTATCTCTGTCAGGAGAATAGGGGCCTTCTAACAACACTCAGTACACTGAACAAGCCACATTTCCCAGGATTCTTTGAGGGAAGTCACAACTGTTTAAAGTGATATGTTACTGCCTTAAATGTATAGAGCAGAAGGGGCCTAAAAGCAGACTTTCCCCACTGAACATGGGAAAAGAGTGAAGAGTTGAATGACCATGAGAATGACAACATTGGGGGCAGGGCTTCCATGTTTGTAATGATGGAGCTGGTTGTGAATTGCAGTGTGGTAGCAGCCTTAGGTTTTTATGTATATAGGAAGATTTTTTGTATTGGTAAGCTGGGAAGCAAACTATATTTTATTATGCTCTCCCACGGTCAAAAATTAATTTCTCTCAAAAAAGTTGTGCAGAATAGGCCAGTGTCATGATCCCCATATTGCAGATGAGGGGCTAGGGTACAGGGATATTAACATTATGCCACCTACTGAGTTTGTGACAGAGGCAAATTTTGAACCTGCGAAGGAAGTCTACCACCAAAATTCATCTAAACCAAAATTTAAAAGGAAAAATAGGAGGCCCCTGCATAAGAGACAACTTGGGGAACTTCGAAGAAGGCAACCAGCCTATCAATAAGACCAGCAAAATCCCTTAGGCAGGATTCCACACGTCGCTCAAAAATCTACATTTCTCACCGGAACAAAGATAGATGTTGTTTCATAAAATGAGGAGCCTGGTGCAGCTTTTTCTCCAGAGACCAAGGAGAATAACAAGAACTCCTTCTGATGCCTTTGACAATCATTTTCAGAATTAGCTCTCTGTATGTTGCTGGATGGGTCACTTGAAGGACAAGGCCCACTTTATATGATGGAGATTATATCTGAGATACAAAGGCAGAGCAGGACTTGATAAGTGTTTAAAAAGCAATAAACTCATTCACTTGGTGAGACAGAGCACAGCACCCTGGGGTAAACTCTGATTGTACTGTATTATCTCAGCACTGAATTTCTTTGCAAATGTCAAGTGTTATGAATATTAATGGTTCCTTTATGTTTTAAGCATCTCCAGTTATTACTGTTCCAATTTTCTGTGATTACACCAAAAAGCATCTACTCATGTATTTAGTCTAAGAATGACAGGCGCTATTCAGCAGAGTACTTAGAAGTTTTTGGAAATGATCTCCACCTCGGGCCCTTACGGGACCTGCAATGTGTTCTTGCTCAACTATTTCTAGATAACAAGGAAATGCAGAGTGATAACGTGGCTCCAAGTGGAGAAAGCTCTTGTTTAATTTTGGGAGGTGAGCAAATTACAATTGTACTATTACTATAAATCATAATGCTAATCATTATAGTGATAAGTTGAAAGAGAAAGGTTTTTGAGGTGGGGCATTTGGCTTCTTACTTGAAAGGAATGACTGGAGCCCACAATATTGGGGCGGGGGCGGGTTATGTGCGCGGAAGGAGGGTGCAGCTTATAACGTTCAAGAAAATGCTTTAGAAACTGTTGATCGTTGGTATATGCATCCTTCCAGGTTGAACAATACTGATCAATTCTCCTCACCACTTTGTTGGTGAGGTTGCAAGCAACATAGAACTTTACTTCACTTATGGTGGTACTGTCCAGAAATGTCTATTTTTTTTGGGGGGGGGGAGGGAATGCAACACTTGAGCAATCAGATCATTGAAGAAAATGTCCTTTTGGATCCAAAAGTGGTATCAAACCCCAAAAGTGGTATCAAACCCCATAATTTTGTAATTTAATAAATAAGGATTTAATTTTACACTTGTTAACGGCTGCAAAGTTAGCAGCCACTACTAGGCAGTGGAATTGCCTTGTTGTGGACCTCTGTGAAACCTGAGGTCCAGATATGAGTTTTAATGCTCATGGACAAACTTGCCACTTTGCAACAAAGATATTGAACAGCTGGAAAGAGCACTACTTTTTATGCAACATGGTCTGACTTTATTCACTATGTACAATCAATTGAACATGGCTTCCATCCTCAAAAACAAAACAAAACCATGGGATGCTATGGATTTATACTTTTGTTCATTGATTTTGTACCTTTATATAAGAAATCAGAACATAATGAATACTGTATTATGAGTAAGACTGGTTCCACACTCTTTGGGGTGGAGGGGAGGGATTATTTCCTGTTGCTACATTTGTAACTGCTTGTATCTGAAAAATGGATTATATATATGTAGGATCCCAGTATACAGTGCCATACATTTAAGGAACATTACTTACCCCAGAGAATCCTCTCACAGAGCTGTAGCTTGTATGGACTTTAGATATTTGGTGTGAATCTGCCCAAATAGGTGTGAGATATTTAGGAATGTGTTTCTCAAATGATATGGAAAATCCCTTAGAAGATAACTTTACACCAGTGCTACAAAAATTAAACAAAGCATAGGAATATAAGAAGGTGTCTTGTACCAAGACTGACCATTGGTGCACCAAGGGTAGGCAATGTGACACCCTCCAGACGTTGCTGGACTGCAGCTCCCATCAGCCCCTGCCAGTATAGCCAATGTTAAGGGGTTATGGGAGTTTGAGTCCAATATGGAGGGTATCACATTGCCTGCTCTTCATCTCTACTGACTGGCAGTCCAAAGTCTTCTCCCAGCCCTACCTGGAGATGCTGAACATTGGACCAGGGAACTATTCAATGCAGAGCAGATGCTTTGCCAGGACTGTCTTTACCTGGGGGTACAAGGGGTGTGGGGCACCCAGGCGCTGAATTCTGGAGGGGGGGCATGCACCTGCTGCTGAAGCTGCCTAAGCGTATTGTATTGAGCTGCTATGTGGCAGCAGGGTCAGTGGCACCTTTGACACGACTGATCTCACACCGCCTGCCAGCTAGCAACGGGAGCATGCACAGGCTCCGGAACCTTCTCAAGAATAACTCGTATATGCACGCTCGCAAGGTCCTCCCAGCTCCTTTAGAAATAAGGTTGCTCCCACAATGAAAGGCTGCCTGAGATGGCTCTCCCATGCATGCGCACAATGCCTGCCCGTCTCATCTTTCAGACGCCTCCCTATGACTGTAAGCACTTGTGTGGAGTCTTTACACCGACTCCCAATGTGTTCATTGTCTTCTTTAGAAAAGCTGGTTTTAAACAAAACACACACACACACATACACACACACACACACACACACACAAACTCCTTTTGGAGCCACACAGGCCTGACTGCTATTTATCAAATGATAATACTGACATAAGCATAATAAAAGTTAATGGGGGGGTAAACTAAATTTGGGGGTGCTGGGTGGATCTTTGCACCCCGGTGGCGCATCTGCTAAAGACGGCCCTGTCCTTTGCTAGTGGTTTGTAGCCCTTTCCCATGATGGAGTTGGGTTGAATTACCAGACTCATCATCATAGGTGCCATCTTACACCAAAGATTGTAAGTGAAGTGTAGGTGGGTTGCCACGAGGCAAGACACAGTGATAACAGTAAGAACCCTTATTGAACCACATGACTGGGAAACAGAGGCAAAGCAACTGCTTATATATGTTTCTGAAAGCCTGGGCCACTCCCACTCCCAACGTGATTGGCTGTCTAAACTTCCGAACTGCGAATCACAACTCAGAGTTCAACGGCCAATGGCAGAGGCTCCAATCCTGAAATGTTCTGTGATTGGACAATATGTATTGAATCAGAACACAGGAGCTCAGAATCCTTAGTCCAGACTCAAGCTCAGGCAAACACGGACCACTGAATACATAACAGTAGGTGCCTGCAACAAAGGGCTTCAACTTTGCTCATTGACTTTGAGAGAGCCCAGCCCTCACAAATTTATTATTGTGGGTGCTGACCCATGGCACCCTGAAGTTGGCTCAAGTGCTCATCATGGATGGCAGTAGTTAAAAGAAAAGTCCTCCACCTCCTGCTTCCTTCATTGCCCATAGGAATGAAGATCACAAGAAGTGGAGAATGGTTTTTTGCAGAAGCTGGATGCACTTTTGCATTCACTTCAGCAGTGGGCTTCCTATGTTGGCTGGGAGGTAGGAATGAAATCATTGTCACTTTGAGGCCCCTTTTCAGCTCTCTGAAAAGTTCAGAAAGGGGCAACCAAAATAATCAAAAGGACGGAGAGACTCCCCTATGAGGAAAGGTTGCAACAGTTGCAGGGTTTGCCAAACTTGGGTCTCTATAGCTGTTTTTGGACTACAACTCCCATCATCACTAGCTAGCAAGACCAGGGGTAAGGGATGATGGGAAGTGTAGTCCCAAAACAGCTGGAGACCCAAGTTTGGGAAACCCTGGTTTAGAAAAGAGGCAAGTAAGAGGTGACATGATATAAGTTAGTTGATCTATGGAACTCACTCCAGTAGGAGGCATTGATGGCCCCTTCTTGGGTGGCTTTAAAAGAGGAGAGGACTCCTGGGAGAGAGGGCTGTCACAGACTACTAGCCATGATGGCTATGCTCTGCCTCCACAGTTAGAGGCAGCAATGCTTCTGAATCCCACTTGCCGCAGGAAGGGAGACAGTTCTCTTGCACAGCTCCTGCTTGCCACTTTGAAAACAAGATACCGGGGTAGATGGACCACTGGCCTGTTTCAGCAGGTTCTTCTGAGTCTATTCCATTCCAGCTCCACACAGAACACATGGCGGTAGTCAAGCCCAGAAATGTCAAAAGCAAACTCCTCTCTAGCCCAGAGAGCATCCATATTTATCACAGTTAGTAAAAATTGCCCTTTGGGGCCATTGCAGTCACAAGCTTACCAAACAATAGTTCCAGGTCTGGAAGAATGCTAGGTTCTGCACCTGTTCAAAGACAGAGATTTCACCTCTGCTATCAACCACAGGCAAACCAGTTCCTCCCAGCCCCCAAGAGCTTCTTGGCACTTGTAATCAAGACAAAATCTTCTCTTAATAGAAGCCGGTAGGGGTTCCGTTCTATTCTCCTATGAATTCCTGAGCTGACTTCATGCCTATTACTGTAGAGCAATGAAAAACCTATTTCCTTGTAACAGCAAGTACAGTGATACAGTTTCTAAGCTTCAAATAAGTGCGTTCTCTTCCCCCCCACTGCCCCTTTTCTTTGCAGGCCACCACCCCAAAGCTCTTCTGATTCCTGATTCAAGAGGATGCAAAGATCAAGGGTTTGCATTTCAAGAGGGTGTGGAGAACGGGGGAAGATTGCTACCCGGCCAGTCAGCCTCCGCAACAGCAGTGCTTTAATTAAAGCCATGTCTCCATGAGAAGAAAATTCTAAAGCCCTTTGATCGGCACGTGCTAATTTAACACGTTGTCCTGCCAGATCTAAACCATCTATAATTTATCAAGGGGTTTTATTTTGGTTCCAGTATGAACCTATGTGGGGGAAGGGTATGTGACCATGCCTGGGCACCAGGCATTCAGATGGAAGCCTTGCTTGCTGGGGTGTTTTGCGACATTTAAACTCCTCTCCTGGTTGCCGCACATAAACCTAGGGCACAACTGTTTTCAATTCCTATTCATGTGTACTTTTTCAGCACAGGTTTTTAAGGGTGTCTGTGGCTGGGCACATGTGTGCAATTTTCCTAGCCATCACTGCAGTGAGAGACACTTCATGTAAATACCTAGTGCTCTTCCCCAGAAATTCTTTTTAAATAATAATAATAATAATTTTTATTAGTTTTATATAACAACACAAAAAGACAAAACATTAAGAAAAACATTTCTGCCCACCCCCCTCCCCCCACAAGTCCCCTTCTGCCACAAGTGGATCCTGAGGGTGTTGAGAGTCAAAGGTAGTCCATTTTAAAGCTGGGTTTGTCCTCACCCCCCTCTCCCCAGCTCCTGAACCCCCCCTGCCACCAGGGGCCCCCGAGACATAAGGAGAGATTGGGATAGGGAACCCCCCGACCATTTATATCTTTCAGCATAGTAGACAGACAAACAAACAAATAAAAATTTCAAATTCTTAATTTGTTAGACATTGTAATTGTGACTTCCTCAGATCCCTTCTTCCTGATTTTCATGATTCTTAAATATAATTATGGCGGGTTTCTTATTCTTCTTTCCAATTCTAATTCTTAAAACTCAACATTATTTTCCTCCTTCTTCGTGCCACCTCCCCACAGGTCCCCTCCTGCCACAAGAGGCACCCATGAGGTGCGACCATCCAAGGGATGTCTGGTTTGTAATTGAATTTCCTTCCACCCCTCCCTCCCCACCCCAAAGCCCCCCCTGCCACCAGAGGCTTCAGGTCAATAGGGAGGGAGATAGGTGGCTATCCACCCAACTACCTGTCTAAACATAGCATTGTTGTTGTTTAGTCGTTTAGTCGTGTCCGACTCTTCGTGAGCCCATGGACCATAGCACGCCAGGCACTCCTGTCTTCCACTGCCTCCCGCAGTTTGGTCAAACTCATGTTCGTAGCTTTGAGAACACTGTCCAACCATCTTGTCCTCTGTCGTCCCCTTCTCCTAGTGCCCTCAATCTTTCCCAACATCAGGGTCTTTTCCAAGGATTCTTCTCTTCTCATGAGGTGGCCAAAGTATTGGAGCCTCAGCTTCACGATCTGTCCTTCCAGGGAGCACTCAGGGCTGATTTCCTTAAGAATGGATAGGTTTGATCTTCTTGCAGTCCATGGGACTCTCAAGAGTCCCATGGACAAAGACAACAAACTCCATGTTGACTCCATGGACAAAGACAACAAACATAGCATTACTACTCCACAAATCTAAAATTTCTTCCCCCAGCCCTTCCTCCACCCCCCACAAGAAATATCAATATCCACATATTATTAATATCTCTAACCAAACGTCTTAACATTATTCTCTTAAACGTCTTAACATTATTCTCTTAAATGCCCTCTCCTCCCCCCCCCGAGTTTTCCCCCATTTGGTCCAGCAATTCCTTCATCATCTTCCCCAGAAATTCTTGCGGAAGGTGACGTGTCGTGAAATTTCGATACAAAAATATGAAGCTCAGTGTGTGTGTGTGTGTGTGTTTGTGTGTGTTTGTGTGTGTGTGTGTGTGTGTGTGTGTGTGTGTGTGCTGCAGCCACAAGTTATTCTTGTGCATTGTCTTTAGCAGTTAACATTGATGGTACGGAACTCTCTCATGCTCCATTAAACCTCATAAGCAAGAATTACAAATGTTCCTGTGACAGATGATTGATCTGCGTCTGCTTTGTTCAGCTCGATAAGCACAAGGTTGCCCTTCAACCAAAATCCTAAAGGTGAGCAGGAGATCCTTGGGTTATTTCTCTCCGTTGAGCAGAGGCAACATAATGCAGAGGCACTGTGAAAGACGTAACATTCAATTGACCTTTTGCTTATCTATAAATGTAGAATAAACTGCACGGATCACCCCTCCAATTCACCAAGGAGACATTGCGGAGGAATTTATTCCCTTTCACTAGCCATAAAAATAAATTGCTCCTCTCAAAGAAGGACAGATGTGCATTCATATCTTTTCTGTAGCTACCAGACAGTAATAAGATCATTACAAAGGATATGTTTCCCTCTCTACCCCTAGGTATTCATAATTGGGTGGTCATGTTATCAAACTATGTTTTATCAAATTGCCCAAGCAGACATTAAGAGAGAGAGAGAGAGAGAGAGAGAGAGAGAGAGAGAGAGAGAGAGAGAGAGAGAGAGAGAGGTGTGACCTGCAACAAAATGTTGCAGTGTCAAGTGTCAAAGGCAGCCTTCCGCCTTTTCCCGGGACACCCTATTTCATCGCACATCCTGATTTTCTATTCCTCCCCCAGGGAGTCAGAGTTTGTTTGTTGGGCTGTTTGCAGGAGATTATGTGCCTTTGCTTATTTTTGTTTGTTTGTTGTCTTAAGAGCTTTGTGTTTCCATAAATGATGGGGTTCCCACCGGGACTACTGATACCTTCCCAAGAGGACATAGATAGTGCTGCTTCCAATTTCTAGAAAAGATCAGCACTCTGAGGTTGTTCACTGTTAGAGCAGAGGATTACATGCATTATCTTGGCTCCTTGGGGTCTGTGAATCTGAAAACTGGCATCCTCAGAAAGATGCTTAACGTTATGACTTTGAGATATTCATGGAAAGTGCAGGATTGGAAGATCAGCTATGTAGAATGTGTACCACAAATCAAGAAAGATTTGATCAGACTGTTTGACATGCTTTGTCCTGACCCTGCTTTTTGAGATATGACCGAAAAGCCTTAGTGGCCTAGGACCGCAAACCCCAAGACTGCCTCTCTCCATATGAACTGAACTGACCCCCATATGAACTGACCCCCATATGAACTGAACTCCCCATATGAACTGAACTGTGATCATCATTTGAGGCCCCTCTTTATGTACCTCCTCCATGAGAGGTCCAGAGGGTGGCAGCACAAGAAGAGGCCTTTTCCACAGTGGCTCCCCATTTGTGGAATGCTCTCCCCAGGGAGGCTAGTCTGGTGGCTTCATTACATATCTTTAGGCATCTAGCAAAAATGTTCCTTTGGCTGATTAACATTCCATGTCCTTTGAAATGTGTTTTTGGGAGGGAGAGGGTGTTTATTTGTTTCTGTTTTTGTTTTATCATGAGTGTCCTCTTTTTGTATTTTTATGATGTGAGCCACTCCGTGATCTTTGGATAAAGGGCACTACGGTATACAAATTTAACCAATGAATGGATGAATACCTTCTCTTTCTGAAAAGTGAGTGCCTTGGCTTCAAACCCACCCTCCCCTGGAATCCCAATTTGGAGAAGATAGGATGGTTCGCTCCACCTGAAGGCCTTTGAATCCCAAGATACATGCACACAACTTCTGGATCAATTATTCTGCAATAACTCATCTCTCCTTGTGTCAGGGACTGGATTGAAGAGAAGGAGGAATGGTGGAGGTCCCCCCCTTCTCCTGTAGCTTCCAGAGAGGAAGGAGGCAGTCTCGAGTTACAGCAAGGCTTTGAGGAAGATAACAGTTCAGAGACAGGCAAACAGCAGAATTATGCTGTGTTAGGAAAAGGAGGAGGGGAGGCAGAGCAGCTAGCTGACACATCACTGGACAGCATAACTGACCCCCCTTCTCCCAAAACGCGGTGTTCATTAAGGACGAAAGAACAAAGAGCCCAGAGACAATTGTCCATGGACAGACGCTGGAGAAGCAGGTGTTGTTGTTGGAGGGGGAAGGGGGAGGAGCTCAATGTGAGCAACTCCATTATAGGGAATGACTGGAATTCTTTGTCATTGACTGTGATGACTGAATAAATCATAGGTAAGAAATTTCTTGTTTCCTCCCTGCCTTTCTTGGTGCCATGGGGGGGGGAGGATTCCTTAAGCCTGACACCTTGTCATATTATAATAATAGCAGAAGAAGAGCTTGCTGGATCAAGCCAATGGCCCATCTACACCAGTGTCCTGTTCTCACAGTGGCCAAATAGATGCAAGCAGGACCCAAGCGCAATAATGCTCTCCCCACTTGTGGTTTCCAGCAACCAGCATTCAGAAGCATTACTGCCTCTGACTCTGGAGAGACAGCATAGTCCTCAAGGCAAGTAGCATCATCTATTTTGGCTAGTGTATGTTTTTATTTTGGGGGGGGACCTCTTTTGCCATTTAATAGTGCAATTCTACGGAAAAAAGCTGCATTGAACGATGAACCTTGTTTCAACGGGGGTATGCATAGGATCGGGCTGTTATATAGTTGTCTTTAGTCCTATGCAAACCCCTAGAAAGTAATGGACCTAAGTTAGCCATGCCCATTAACTTCTGTGGAGTTGAACATAAACATCCCAATTGCCATTATTAAAGTACACCAGGCAACTGGTCATTAGGTGCCCTTAAAGGCTCCTGCTGCCCCTCATTTTCCAGCACGAACTACATACAAAGATCCAGTTATGTCTCCACCCTTTCTTTATTTGTTAAGCTGCCACTGAAAACAAGCCGGCATTTCAGAGCATTAGCTCACCCCTGGAGAAGAGCCAAGCCAATTGGTTTAACACAATTGCCACCAGCCTGAACACAGGCTGTCCTTTTGATGAACGGGGCTGCATATTTGGACCTTTGGTGTTTGGGGTGGGTTTTCTTTTTTAAAAAAATGCATGTTTATTTTACACTACAAACATTCCCAGACACCCTCCGGACAGAAACGGAGTGTGATCGCATGAGAGCGTCGGAAGCACAAACAAAAGAACGGTGTGTTTAACTTTCCAACACTCCCAAGTGTAAATATAGGGTCTATTCCAGGCTTTGCTGACCCGGTGATCTCCATATGTTTGGGACTACAAGTCATGCAGCACATGGTTAAACTATGGAACTCTCTCCCACAGGAGGCACTGTTGGCCAACAGTTCAGATGGCTTTAAAAGTGGATCGGACAAATTCATGGAGGACAAGGCTATCAATGGCTATTAGTCATGAGGACTATGTTTTGCCTCTATGGTCAGAGGCAGTCATGCGTCTGAATACCAGTTGCTGGAAACCCCTGGAGGGGAAAGTGCTCTTCTGCTCACTTCCTGCTTGCAGATTACCCATTGACTGTGAGTTCAGGGTTCTGGACTAGATAGGCTGTTGGCCTGATCCAGTAAGCCTTATCTCCTTCTGCTCTTGTGTTTCCATTGGCTGCAGACAGCTTTACCTAGGCAACAGCGTATTGATCGTCAGTTGGTTTTCGAATGTTTTAGATGCTTTAAAAACATTTTAGTTTTATTTTTGGTTGTATGTTTCATCACTGGTGTGTCTGCCACCCTGGGCTCCTTTGGGAGGAAGGGTGGGAGATAAATGTGATTGGACCGGATCTTCTGGTGCAAGCATACAAGCAAACTTTGCAGCGATGTCAGGAGAGTGGCTCAATGGCACTGCCCCATGTTTGCCTGCAGGACTATAAAGAGCCTTGTCTTTGGTGCCCCCCCCCCAGGTTGTGGATCAACCTTCCCTCCAAGGTCCATTTTGCTCTATCATTGTTTTGACAGGTAGGTAGCCGTGTTGGTCTGAGTCGAAGCAAAATAAAAAAATTCCTTCAGTAGCACCTTAAAGACCAACTAAGTGTGTATCTGAAGAAGTGTGCATGCACACGAAAGCTCATACCAAAATATAAACTTAGTTGGTCTTTAAGGTGCTACTGAAGGAATTTTTTTATATTGTTTTGACAGTTGGTCAAGGCAACCTCCTTACCCATCCCTGTGAAGAGGGATTGATAGTTAGCTCACTCTGTAAATTGTAGCTCTGTGAAGGGCGTAGAGGTCTCCTAATAACTCTCAGTACCCTTAACAAACTACAGCTCCCAGAATTCTTTGGGAAAGCCATGACTGTTGAAAGTGGCATCATAGCGCCTTGAATGTATGGTGTGAATGTGGCCTTTTTGTCTTACATTCATCTCCCCAATGAATACAATTGGGCAGGTGTTTTTATCATGCCTCAGTCAAAATCCTTTCAGGGGCCACCTGGTCACTGATCCTTCATCAAGGATGAAGACTCCAGATGGTGATAGACCATCACCCCTCACAGTTGGTCATGCTGACTCTGGCTGATGGGAATTGGAGTCCAACAACATATGGAAGGCACCACATTGGCTATGCCTGCTGTAGGGACTCAGATATAGGTTCTTTGGAGCAATGAAAACCTGATGAAGATATGAAGGATGTCTGTTTTAATAGCCTGCTTTCCTCTCTTCAGATGCCCATGTGATGATCAAATTTCCTTTGGAGTTTGATTACTCTCTGCCTTTTTCTTTACAAGCATCAGCATAACCAGTTCAATGACTGATCTATAAGCCAGCTTTCAGAGATCAGTGACTTTCCCTTCCCATTTAACATAAAAAGTCAAAGCCATATTTTGTTTTTGTTTAAAAGCATTCATATTGATTTCCACATGACCTGCCCAAAAATTCTGTTTGGGTAACAGTTTATGACTTCATAAATGTTAAAAGGCAGGGATGCTATTTAAGACACCAAGACAGACAGCAAGCCGCAAGGCATCCATGTTTGGGAGCCGAAAACAATTTTGAGCAGGGGAGCAGTAAAGAGGTTTGTTTGGGACTGTGGAGAAATGCATGTACAGAGGTACCTTGGGTTGCGTACTCAATCTGTTTCGGGGTGCCGTTTGCACCCCGAAAAGTATGCAGCCCGAGCGCTGCTTCCACGCACGCATGAAGCACACAGAATGCTTCTGCGCATGCGTAAAATGCTCAGAACGCTTCTGCGCATGTGTGAAGCACGTAGAACCCGGAAGTAAACACTTCCGGGTCCACACAGTTCTCAACCCAAAAGTACGGAACCTGCAGCATACTCAACCCGAGGTATGACTGTATAGGCATGGGTGTAGCCAGGATTTTTTTGGGGGGGGGAGCAGCCAAAGTTGTTGAGCTTCTTGTATGAAATCAAAGTTGTTGTTGAGCTGGGTAGGAAAGAGGGAGAAAATGAAGCGACAGACAGCCTTTCATGTGAACAACTCCAAATCCTTACCTAGTTTGGAGTGAGGCATCACTTATTTTTATTTTGGTTACTGCTCTTTTGTGCAAGCATGGTAGATCACAAAAGGTGTATGTGCACATGGAAACAAATACCCATGGATCTCAGGTTTCCTGGCTTGGACACACACACACACACACACACACACACACACACACACACACACACCTGTTGTTTTATGCAAATCTGGTAGATTGAGAAACTTGTTTCTTTATTATTATTTTTTAATGTAAGGTGTGTGCTTACAGGTAACCAGATAACAGTGTGCAAGGCCAGCCCACCCATGAAGTGGCATGAAATAGCTGCCTCACGGGTGCCTCCGGCCAAGCCTCCACCTCTGCCAGAGAAGCAGTGCCACTATAGGTGCTGATTTCCTGCAAGGTCTTGTGAGATCTGATCCAAGTCTTGCAGGATGTCAAGGGCAGCAAAAGATCTCATGAAATTTGGGCAAGCTCTGTTTCCCTTTTCCCTAAGGAGGGAAGGATCTGACAGTTTCAGTCCTCTTGGTTTCTCATTTTTGCCACAATTCACTTTCTATTAATATTATTTTTAAACAATATTAGCAGGTTGGTGCGAATTTCTTCTAATAAACACATTTTGGTCTGCTGCTGCTGCTGTATTGGATTTTATATATAATAACAAATGTATAGCACATTAGTTGTGTTTTAATTAGTATTTTTAATTGTTTTAATTATTTTTATTATAGATTTCGTGCTTTTGTATGGTAACTTTCTGTTGTGAACTACCCCGAGACCTCTGGCTGGAGGCCGGCCTATAAATTGAATTATTAACAAAAGAAGCAACAACATACCCCCATTCACATAAGAGGCATTGGGTAATGCATTAACATAAATGATTCTCACTAATCCATAGAATTTATCCAAATGCCCAGCATATATTGGCCCAGGGACAAGACAAAAGCTACATAATGCAGTTATATAATGCAGTTTTATAATATAATGAAGTTTGGTGGGTTATTCTCACCAATGTACCATTTTTTTACACACACACTTTCCTCTAATATATGTGCTTTTTGTGAATACTGGTTGGTGGTAGAAGTAGATGGGGGGGGGAGATGGGGGGGTCAGGTGACGGTCTTCCCAGTGTCTCAACAAATGAAACTGATTTGTAAAAAATGTTATGACAGACATTGCATATATTTCTGTAAATCAAGAAAACCTTTAATAAAAAATAAAATAAAAATAAAATACTGGTTGGTGGTAAAAATGCATTGCAAAGTTCGGATAAGTGCGAATTTCAAAGGTGTCTTTATTTCGGTTCTCCTATTGTTTCAGAAATTGTAACGTTGATAGATTCGCCTTTAAATGCCAACAGAATCAAATCCTTCCCCTCTCCCTACATCTATATCTCTCCGTGCTCTGCACCGAAATGACTGCCGCTAGGTGACAATCTGGAAGATGACCCGCTACCCCAAAGAGGCGGATCCCCTCATTTTGAACCTATTTCCAAATTAGCAGGATTCAGCAAGGTAGGTGAATTACTGCATTTCAACCCCTCCCCAGAGTGCCACAAGAGGAGCAGAGGAGGAGGGAACAACTCACGGTGTGATACATCTGGAAATCAACACTGACAAGATGAATTATTCAAGGATTAGCAGGCTCCCATGTGGGGTTTTTCTTTTTTTACTTTATTCAGATGGAAAGCCTTGAAAAGGCAATGTGGTGCTTTCCCCCTGACATTTAATTTAGCAGAGATTGCCGCATTACAATAGGGAGGAAGTGAACTGCATTGCATTGCAGCAGGCGGCTGAGCCTGAATGCCCTCCACGCTAATAAATAAATAGAATTTTGCACTCAGGGTATTCATTCATGTTCTACAGCCGAAAGGTGGGGATCCTACAACCTGCCTGAATATGCCAACTACAGTGGTACCTCCGGTTGTGGACGGGATCCGTTCCGGAGCTCCGGCCGGATCCCGAGGTTTTCGCAACCAGAGTGACTGCTTCTGCGCATGTGCGTGTGGCGGTAGACCACTTCTGCGCATGTGCGTGCAGCGAAACACTTCTGGGTCTGCCGCTTTCGCAACCCAAAATTTACGTTACCTGAGGGTAACGTAAGCCAAGGTATACACATTTGCACAAGTTAATCGATGCCGTTGTGTCAGTGCATTATCATGGTCAGAGTGCTGGACTAGGACTGAGGAGAGGGGCGTTCAAATCCCCTCACTCACTACATCTGAGCGTGGTTAGTTATCTGAGTCTGGAAGTGAAGTTACAGGGAACCAGACAGAGGGTCTTCTCACTAGTGGCGCCCGCCCTGTGGAACGCCCTCCCATTAGATGTCAAAGAAATAAACAACCAACTGATGTTTAGAAGACATCTGAAGGCAGCCCTATTTAGGGAAGTTTTTAATGATGGATGTTTTAATGTATTTTAAATCTTTTGTTGGAAGCCGCCCAGAGTGGCTGGGGAAACCCAGCCAGATGGGCAGGGTATAAATAATAAATTATTATTATTACCATATTATTATTATTATTATTATTATTATTATTATTATTATTATTATTATTATCTTACTTCACAGAATTGAACATAAAATGGAGAGGGCATGAAAACAATTCACACCACCTCAAACTCATTGGAGGAAAGGGGGATATCAATGTAACAAATGTAATAAACAAACAAAAATATTCTTCCTACTTTATTCTTCCTCTTCCTTCCCCTTTTCTCTGTCATTTTTCTCTGTCATTCATCCTGTGTTAAATTTCACAAATGGCCCTGGACACTGAGGTCCTGCTCCCAAGGCCTTCTGATGGTTCCTTCACTGAGAAAAGTTATAGGGAACCAGACAGAAGACCTTTCGGTAGTGGTGCCCACCCTGTGGAATGTCCTCCTGTCAGATGCTAAGGAGATAAATAACTATACAACCTTTAGAAGACATCTGAAAGCAGCCCTGTATAGGGAAGTTTTAAAATGTTTAATGTTTTATGTTGTTTTTATATATGTTGGAAACCACCCAGAGTGGTTGGGGCAACCCAGTCAGATGGGTGGGGTACAAATAATGAAATTATTATTATTAGTGCTAGTAGTGGTAATTTATTTATTATTTTATTCATTTCTTTAAAAAATCACACCCCTGCTTTCATCGCTGAGTGATTGCAAGATGCGTCACAACAATAAAAAAAGAAAGTTTGTATAGTCCTCAGGGCAGGGACAGTTTGTTTGTTTGTTTGTTTGTTTGCCAACTTCAGGCTTTTGGGGGTTCTGGCAGGTGTTCTCCACGTTTCAAGTTTCCTCCCAGAGTCATGAGGAGTGGAAGCTTCCTTTAAAAAACAAAACATGAAGATTGTTGTTGTTGTTTAGTCGTTTAGTCGTGTCCGACTCTTTGTGACCCCAGGGACCATAGCACGGACCATAATGAAGATTATCAGGAACCTAAGAAATTTCTGCATCTGCTACTGCATTCAGTGGTTGTTGCTTTTTTTGCACACACAGAGAGGATTGCTACATAGACACAGCCTACCAGTGAGACTGAAGACTCTGTCAACCATGTAGTCACTTCAGTCACTTCCAGGGAGCGAGGACTCGGAAGAGCAATCAACTCTGGACATAACAGTACTTCTTACACTGCTTTGAAGGACCAGCCCCATACGACTTTGGAAGCTCGAGCCTTTTAAAGAGTTTGCTGTTTTGCATTCCAAACACACCCATTGTCATGGATTAAAGTACTGTCATGGATTAAAGTGCAAATACTGATTCTCCGGTGTAACCGCCTCCAATCCCTCGGCCTGCTCGGAACAGCACCGAGAACCCAAACTCATTGTAATGTACCAAAGCCATGCATGTTTCCAGCAGACGATTGCCTGATCCCCATTTGTATTCCGGGAGGCTGTTCCTGCTCATTTGCAGAGACGTGGCAGAGCAGAAGCTATTATGCCTCTTCAATCAAATTGATTGCGGAAAGAGGCAGGGAGCCTCTTTTGAGTTACGCTTCCTCATGGCCAGAATTCAAAAGGATGACGCTTAAGGAGCCCTCTTCAAAACAGTGAGGAGGAATTAAAGAACCTTTTAATGAGGGTGAAAGAGGAGAGTGCAAAATATGGTCTGAAGCTCAACATCAAAAAAACCAAGATCATGGCCACTGGTCCTGTCACCTCCTGGCAAATAGAAGGAGAAGAAATGGGTTCCATGATCACTGCAGATAGTGACAGCAGTCACGAAATTAAAAGACGCCTGCTTCTTAGGAGAAAAGCAATGACAAACCTAGACAGCATCTTAAAAAGCAGAGACAGCACCTTGCCGACAAAGGTCCGTATAGTTAAAGCTATGGTTTTCCCAGTAGTGATGTATGGAAGTGAGAGCTGGACCATAAAGAAGGCTGATCGCCGAAGAATTGATGCTTTTGAATTATGGTGCTGGAGGAGACTCTTGAGAGTCCCATGGACTGCAAGAAGATCAAACCTATCCATTCTGAAGGAAATCAGCCCTGAGTGCTCACTGGAAGGACAGATCCTGAAGCTGAGGCTCCAATACTTTGGCCACCTCATGAGGAGAGAAGACTCCCTGGAAAAGACCCTGATGTTGGGAAAGATGGAGGGCACTAGAAGAAGGAGACGACAGAGGATGAGATGGTTGGACAGTGTCCTTTAAGCCACAAACATGAGTTTGACCAAACTGCGGGAGGCAGTGGAAGACAGGAGTGCCTGGCATGCTATGGTCCATGGGGTCATGAAGAGAGTCAGACACGACTAAACAACTAAACAACAACAAAAGCAGGAAGACGCAGTGGTTTGTTGGTGCAGCTGCTATACATCTCCTATCACCCTTGACCATTGGCCTCCCTGGCTGGGGCTGATGGGAACTGGAGTTCCACTGGAGGCCATTGTTTCTCCATCCTTTCTGAAGGTAGGGGATGATGGTGTTCACTCCCCTGGCCTGAGAACAGCAGTGGGGAAACTCAGTTACAGGAATGTGAATGTGCCCCCCCCCCCGAATGCAAAATCCTTCCCTAGGCCATTCCTGAATGCTTTTGTCAGTCGGAAATGTGTCCTTGGACTGTAATGATGACTCTTGCTTGCATGGGCAGAGATGTATGCCGAAACTGTTTTGTATAGCTGGAATGCAGCACGTTCTGCAAAGTTAAGAGGCACATCTTTGATCCATAGACTTTTGCCTCTGGTCATTCCCGCCATTGGTATGTGGCCCTTGGAAGGTTTGACGTGAAAAATGGTTCCCCATCCCTTGCTGCCAGCTACTGCTCTATACAAAAGCCATAGTGATTTAGGGGGGAAATGCAGCAGCCTGGCATGTGCTACCCAACAACACATGCTAGGGCTAGACAGCATCCTTGCTGGTGGGGCCTCTCCTCAAGCCAATCAGTTGACAATTTGCAGCTCCTGACTCTTGGTGGTGGTGGAAGGCTTGATAAAGGCTCTGGAGGGACAGTAATGGAAAATATCCACTTCCTAAGCATAACCGCTTGCTGATCCTACAAAAGTCAAAAAATTCTCTGCTGGATCAGGCAGATCTCCTGGGCATACCTGATCAGACCTGAGTTAATCTGCAGACTCTCCCTCTCTTGTGATTCCCAGGAACTGGTATTCTGGGGTGTGCTGTCTCTGACAGTCACCATGGCTAGTAGAAGCAGGAAAAGATGCTCATAGGCATCTTTAACCATTTAGTTGCGACCAATAGTTCTCTCGTGGCATGCCCGTATGCCTCCAGCACACACTTTGTGAATTAGTGCTTTAGAGAAACAAGCTGAATATTTAGGAGCACCTCAACCACCATTTGAGGGAGAGTTGGGAAGCAGGGCCACTCCATCAGCTCTTCTGAGAGATCATCACAATTGGGGTCTTCCTTCCCATAGCTGCCCAGCACCAATTTCATCAGACTGCAGCAGAGGAAGAAAAGGGAGACAGGAACACTCAGTCAGCTCTGCTGAGAGTCTCACTCCATTTGGCTCCTTCTCTCCATTAGTTATTTCCATCCTAGCTGGTCCATCCCAGCTGGCCATGTTTGCTGCCCTGGGCTTCTTTGGGAGTAAATACAGGATAGAAAATTGATAGAGAACCCATTGAAATTAATGGGCATGGTTGAGGTCTACTGTGAGTTAGTTGGATGCAGACCATCCCAAACACATTGTCATTACTACTAATCTGATTTTAAAATGCAGGCACCATCTATATATGAAAAATAGAAACACATGAAATGCAAATATGTGTTTTTTTTAAAAATAATAATAATAGGCAGTGTTCTCAACAAATAAAGTAAAAAGGAAATGAAAGCAAGAGTCCCAAAGGTTCCTCCCTCTCCCCTCTTACGCACACATGCATCCCACCCTTCTAAGCAGCTGTTCGAAGCATGAAAGTTACAATTATGTATTGTCAGCACAAAATTTTGCCAGACCCATCATCATAAATTGCACCGTGGAAGTTTACTGCACACTCCAGAAAGTCTGGCCAGATTAGATTCTAGTCTGGAAAGAGAGAGAGAGATTTTGCTTTCACTCATCAAGACTGGGTGACTAAGACACCCCCTTTTCCTGTTACACCATTAAAAAACAAAACAAAAACAGGTGTAGCTATAAAAAAAATCTTGGTTTGTAGAGTCTTGTGGCAATCAAGCACAGGACAGCAAATATGAGGGGCTTTGGGCAGGGCTGGATTTAGATGAAGAGAGGCCCTAGGCTACTCCACTTGTGAGGGCCCTCCCCATCCCCCACTCTCACAATTAGAAGAAAATGGAAGAGTGAGTAGTAGTAGTCATCATCATCATCATCATCATCATCATCATAAATGTTTTTTGAAGGAATTGGCTCTTTTTACAGCTGGACTCTGCTTTGGGAACCACGAGGAATTGTATTCTAGAATCTCAGCCTCAATTTAAGATCTCCCCAAAATAAGTTCAGTGGAGGGAGCGAAGGGGTTGGAGAAGAAAAATAGCTGTGGCTAAACTAAGCATCCCTCCCTGCTGTTGCTTCCCTGCTTCAGATCATCCCTTTCAGAAGCTGCTTTTCCTGTGACGAAACAGCTGCCAAGTTTTGCCATTTGCGATTGCATGTAAGAATTAAGTTTGGCTAGTCAAAATGTATATATGATTTAATTGTAAAAAAAAAATAAGCACCCCAAAGTGGTTTACATTACAAAAAAAAGAACAAAGTGATAAAAGTATCAGTAAAAATTGTTACGACTGTTTAAAACAGTCAGAAAATAATGAGTCAATGATAAACTAAAAAACAGATTAAAACACATGGCAACAAACTTACATATATGCAGAGGCTTATCTAAAAAAAAAGTTTTACAACTGTTTTATACCTGTTATTATTTTCCAAATCACTCCTGGATGCCTCATGGGAAATGATTTATAAATGAAACACATGAAATGATGGACTACTTGAAATGAGGCTGCATTTTAAATTTTAATACTGTATTTTAATCTGTATTTTAATTAATTGTTTTTATGTTTTATTGTGGTTTTGTTGGTGTGAGCCACCCTGAGCCCGGTTTTTGACTGGGGAGGGCGGGGTATAAATAAAATTTATTATTATTATTATTATTATTATTATTATTATTATTATTATTATTATGACAATGACAGAAACTGTAACTGAAACTGTAACAACAACCACAACAAAGTTATTAGGATGCCTATATCAGAGCCTATGCCCCCACTATCAATATTTTGGGGTGACTGCCAAAATAAAGAAGTTGTCAATCCTACTCATTACAGGACCTAGCAAGATTGCCTATGGAGGTAAAGAGTCTTCCAGTTCAGCCCCACTTTTTCATCTTTCTTTTACAAGAGTCTCTTCCCCCCCCCTCTGCCATCTTGTCGAGCTGATTTATGCGCCTCCTTTATTATTTTGCCCCCCACTCCATCTTCGAAAAAGCAGTTGTACGTTAATTAATTCCTTTCTAAAGATGATGGGTGCTTACAGGCATGGTGAGACACATTTTGCGGAAAGCAAAAAGGGACTGCCAGGGCTTCCTTTGACAGGAGGCAGGAGGGAGGGAGGGAGGGAGGGAGACAGAGAGAATGCAGAGCAGGGTGTGTGGAATCTGTAGCTGGATGGACCTGTCCATTTCATTTACCTCAGTTCTAATCTTAAATTCAGTTCTCCACATTTTGGCAGCAGTTCACCAGGGTTTAAGTGAATTCATCCAATTTGTATGCAGTTTTGACTAATGTGCACATTTTTTTCAAGCAATATCCCAAAATGTGATACTTTTTTTTTTTGCATGTTCTGAAGTGTGCATGCACATGAAAGCCCATACCAATGACAAACTTAGTTGGTCTCTAAGGTGCTACTGGAAGGAATTTTTTTTATTTTGTTGTGACTCTATAGTGTTACCAGCCCTGTGTAACAGAACACTCTACTGATAGAAATTCAGCAGGCACCTTCTGCTTCAACTTTAAACACTTGATGAAAACTTTTCTATTCCATCCTGTTTATGCAGGCAATTCCACAATAGCTGAATTCTGATTTTAACATTTTTGGGAAGTTTTTTAAAGTATGGTTTTAGGTATGGTTGTTGCAAATTGCTTTGATTTTCTTTAATCAGTTAGAACAGGCATCCCCAAACTTCGGCCCTCCAGATGTTTTGGACTACAATTCCCATCTTCCCCAACCACTGGTCCTGTTAGCTAGGGATCATGGGAGTTGTAGGCCAAAATATCTGGAGGGCCGCAGTTTGGGGATGCCTGAATTAGACCATACATAAGGAAAGCCTCCTGAGTCAGGTCTCATCAAGTCCACTATCCTGTACTCACAGTGACCACTCAAGAAACCCTCAAGCAAGACCTCAGCACAAGAGAACTTGCTCCTCTTGCAATTCTCAGCTAGAGGTATTCGGAAGTGGACGCAGGTGGCGCTGTGGCCTAAACCACTGAGCTTCTTGGGCTTGCTGATCGGAATGTTAGCAGTTCGAATCCGCAAGATGGGGTGAGCTCCCGTTGCTGTGTCCCAGCTCCTGCCAACCTAGCAGTTCGAAAGCATACCAGTGCAAGTAGATAAATAGGTACCGCTGCGGTGGGAAGGTAAATGGCATTTCCATGTGCTCTGGCTTCTGTCACAGTGTCCCATTGCACCAGAAGCATTTTATTCATGCTGGCCACATGACCCAGAAAGCTGTCTGTGGACAAATGCTGGCTCCCTCAGCATGAAAGCGAGATGAGCGCCACACCTCATAGTCGCCTTTGACTGGACTTAACCGCCCAGGGGTCCTTTACCCAGGGGTGGATGAAGGGGTGGGTGGTGGGTGTGGGGAGTCCCAGGTGTCACCACTGAGGGGGTGGCAAAATGCCGGGCAGCCCTCACCACGGGGCCGGCAGCGCGCCCGAGCCACGTGTCTCTCCTGGGAGTGACACGGTTGCTTGGGTGCACACAGGCTCTGTGCTCCCCAAACAGTCCGCCCACTGCTTCCCCCCCCCCAGCTGTAGGGTGGCTCAGGGGGAGGAGGCAGGCATACTCCGGAGACTAGAAACCTGTCATGCAACATTTAGCACCACTAAATGACCACAAGTTCTAGTGTTACGAGGGTGGAAGAAAAACTCCTCTCTCTCCACTTTCTCTGTGACATGCATAATTGTATACACGTCTATCATGTCGCCGCTTACTTGCCTTTTCTCAAAACTAAAAAGTCCCAAATGCTGCAACCTTTTGTCACCAGGGGACTATAAACAATATGTAAATATTAAAAGGTAAAGGTAAAGGGACCCCTGACCATTAGGTCCAGTCGTGACCGACTCTGGGGTTGCGCGCTCATCTCGCGTTATTGGCCAAGGGAGCCGGTGTACAGCTTCCAGGTCAAGTGGCCAGCATGACAAAGCCGCTTCTGGCAAACCAGAGCAGCACACGGAAACGCCGTTTACCTTCCGGCTGGAGCGGTACCTAGTTATCTACTTGCACTTTGACGTGCTTTTGAACTGCTATGTTGGCAGGAGTATGTAAATATTATAAGCATGTAAATATTTTTTGATAAATAAACAGACAGGAGGGCTGCAGGCTCCCCATCCCTGATCTCTAGTGAACACAAGCTAGTGAAGACAACTCCCAGGGCACCCACATAGCCATGGTGATTCTGCAGGGAGCCACCTTCCTGAATGTGTCTGATGTTCTGCTGTCTTCGAAATCAGCATGCAGAAGAGCCGTGTTTCTCTCACAAGACCATCCTAGTTGTGAGGGAGGAGAATGGCCTTCCCCACATGCTTCACCAAGCAAGGGAGCATGGTGGGAATTCTTGTCTGCATTATTAAATTTCTGCTTTATGGAGGCCGCCTTGGGAGATCTCTGACCTTCTCTGTGCCTAATCTATATGCTTTCCTTTTGCTGCACATAGAAGCCAGAGGAGCAGCATTGAGAAGCACAGGAAAGTTATCCTCAACCAATTATACATTTTTTTTCCTCTGCACATCTCTCTCTTTCTCTCTCTCTCTCTTTTAAAAAATGCCATTGGTTTTCAGATTCTCCCCAGGGCGGGGGGGGGGGGATGTTTTCAAGACATGTCTTTCTTTTCCCAGGCAGAATTTCTGCAAAGGAAATTTCTCTTTGGTTGTTGCTGTTTTTCTTTCCGGGACACAGGAAAGCTCACATTTGGCATTCAAAAAATTGCTTTGCTTCAATGGGGTCCTGACAAAGTCTTATCTTGATAGCTGGGCCAGATCTGTAGTTGTTGTTTTTTCCAGTTTGGGTAGCATGCTTGTCACTGCGGAAAGTGTTACAACCACTTAACCTTCGGTTTAGAAGACTGGAAAAAGAAGCTAGACACAGGTTATGGGATAAATGACAGCTACTGTATTACCAGTAAGTACAACTTAGGCACTTAAGAAATTTGCAATTACACTTCTGCAAACATGCTCATCCTAAAATTATTCAGTGTCCCTAAATGCTTAGCTTTGCTTTTCCTGTGTACCTTCTCGAGTGATTCTAGGAGCCAATCCCCAGTGGCTAACTCACCTCCTTTCACTCTGACTGGTTCCATTAGGCATAAAGGGTGATAAGGCTTCTTATCGGCTAAGAAGCTTCCTTTCATGCTGATTGGGCAGCTCTAGAGACTGGGACCCTGCTGCAGAAACAGTAACAGGTCTTTGACCATAGACCACTACGCCATTGCATGTTTGTGGTTAATCCTATCCTCAGTCATTCAGTCCAAAATCAGACAGTGACTGCGGGGAGGATGAAACTCGCTCCATTAAACTCTTGGCTTGTGTCATCCTTCCCAGTGACTAACAACTGTAACCACCTTATTGAAGCAAAAAATGCTGTAGCAACATCTAATAAGGTGTTGTCTAGTGGATCTCTAGTCATGCATATGTTCAGCGGTTTTTGCATCCAAGCAGAAATCTGTATACGTACACACACACACACATACACACACACACACAAAACTGAGTATGTATTATTCACTTATGTAGAATATTTTTATTTGCACTTCATCAAAAGATTTCATGGCAGCAGTGCCGGAAAGCACGGATCAAATTATTGTTATGGGATCAAAGTTGGACTGGATACCTCAATATATTTTCCAACTCAATGATTGGTTGGGGCTCTAAACAATACAGAAGGTCTGCTTAAAAGGTCAAGCTTGCCCAACTGTTTTAGTTAGATAAAATAGCTGGCCAAGTATGGGTTATTTGTTGCCACAGGAACCCATGGCTGGTAACTCTTCCCAGATAAAGGAACCATTTGGGAACTTCCTCCCTGCAGGATTTCATGGCATCAGACTGTTTTGTGGAGAAACAGGTAGGTAGCCGTGTTGGTCTGAGTCGAAGCAAAATAAAAAAATCCTTCAGTACTGCTACCGAAGGAATTTTTTTATTTTGTGGAGAAACAGTAGGTTTAGAGCAGGCACCCCCAAACTTTGGCCCTCCAGATGTTTTGGACTACAATTCCCATCTTCCCTGACCACTGATCCTTTTAGCTAGGGATCATGGGAGTTGTAGGCCAAAACATCTGGAGGGCCGCAGTTTGGGGATGCCTGGTTTAGAGAAAGGTAGGCTGAGATGGAACTGAGAAAAGGGCACAGAAGGCTTTTTTTTAAAAAAAGGTAAAGGACCCCTGTCAGTTAAGTCCAGTTGCGGACGACTCTGGGGTTGCGGCGCTAATATCGCTTTACTGGCCAAGGGAGCTGACATTTGTCCACAGACAGTTTTTCCGGGTCGTGTGGCCAGCATGACTAAGCCACTTCTGGTGAACCAGAGCAGCACATGGAAACACCGTTTACCTTCCCCACCAGAGCAGTACCTATTTATCTACTTGCACTTTGATGTGCTTTCGAACTGCTAGGTTAGCAGGAGCTGGGACCAAGCAATGGGAGCTCACCCTGTCACAGGGATTTGAACTGCCAACCTTCCGATCGACAAGCCCTAGGCTCAGTGGTTTACACCACAGCGCCACCCGCTTACCTTCCAACATTTCTCTGATGAAAATAGGGGCATTTTATTCCATCATCATCATCATCATCATCATCATCATCATCATCATCATCATCATCATCATTATTTTCTTATTCATACCCTGCCCATCTGACTGGGTTGCCCCAGCCACTCTGGGCAGCTTCCAACATGTATAAAAACATAATAAAACTATATTTAGATATCTTCTAAAGGTTGTATACTTACTTATCTCCTTGGCTCAGGGGTCGCAATACTGAATACCCTCCAATATTTCTCTGATGTGAATAGAGATGCCCGAAGGAAAAGTGGGACCAGCATGGCATCTGTAAGTCCAGGATTGTCCCTGGAAAATAGGGACACTTGAAGGATGAGTTGGTCTCTGATAGTGCTGGCAGTTCCACTAGAAACCTGGCGGGAAACTCTGATTTGTGAAACATCTGTTGGAGCATTTAACACCATGAACCTCTACCAGTGCTTAAACCTGCATATTTGTAAAGAAATACAAATATTGCAAAGTTCCAGTAAGTCTCCTCATTCGAAGGAAACTGATCTAGGGCACACCTGAAACTTCACTGCTCAGAGAACTGCATGCAAGCTGGTATTCCATCCAATATCAACTGGCAGGGAGTTCCAAAGTACAGGGGCTGCCACACGAAAGGAATGTTGTTGCTGCCATGGCAGTGCTGAGAGAAAAAATGCTGGATTGTCATTCAAGGCATCTTTTCAGACTTGTACAAAAGAAGAAGAAGGAGTGGAAGAAGAAAGGGTGTGCTTATTTTTTTTTTAAAAAAAGACAGAAAGTACAGGCAATTAGAGTGAAGAATACCTCACTTGGTATGTAAATAGCACCAAGCAGGCATCAGGTTGCATATTAAAGTGTCAGGAAAGTTTCATTATGAACCATGCAAAGCAACATTCCCTCTTGCCTCCCTTGATGTAATGCTTCAAATTCCCTTGGTTGCAACAAGCATGCAAGATCTTTTGTGCTTCAAACAGAGACTGAGCCAGAAATCATTAACCTTTGAGATTAATTTATCCCTCCTTCTTTAATATTACAACTTGCATTTCCACAGCTTATAACAACATTTGCCTTCTAGAGAAACATGGGCGTAGCCAATATTTTTGTCCGGGGGGGGGGGGCTCAGATTTGTGTCGATTTTTTATTGAATAGGGGGACACAACTACCCCCTGCCTCCCTTGGTTACACCACACAGAGAGACAGAATGACCCTGTTGCTTAGAACAGGGCTTCACCCTTGTGTACATGTGAAAGAAAATGACATGGTTTCTAGAAGAAGAAGAAGAAGAAGAAGAAGAAGAAGAAGAAGAAGAAGAAGAAGAAGAAGAAGAAGAAGAAGAAGAAGAAGAAGAAGAATAGTAGTAGTAGTAGTAGTAGTTTGGATTTGATACCCCGCTTTATCACTACCCGAAGGAGTCTCCAAGCGGCTAACATTCTCCTTTCCCTTCCTCTCCCACAACAAACACTCTGTGAGGTGAGTGGGGCTGAGAGACTTCAGAGAAGTGTGACTAGCCCAAGGTCACCCAGAAGCTGCATGTGGAGGAGCGGAGACACGAACCCGGTTCACCAGATTAGAAGTCTACCACTCTTAACCACTACACCACACTGGCTCTCACTTTGATCATCTTGGTTGCCCTCCTCTGCACATGTTCCAGCTTGTCAATATCCTTCTGAATTGTGGCGCCCAGAACAGGACACAGGACTCCAACTGGGGGTCTGATCAACACAAAATAGAACAGTACTATTACTCCCTTCACACACTATTTCTGTTGATGCAGCCTAGAAAGTGCATTAGCTTTTTTTGCTGCTGCATCACACTGTAGACTTATATTAAGCTTATGGTCTACTAAGACCCCTAGAGCCTTCTCACATAGCATTAGCTACTGGCAAGCCAGGTGTCCACCATCTTATATTTGTGGAGTGGTTATTCCTGCCTATGTTTAGAGCCTTGTATTTGTACTTGCTGGAATTCATTTTGCTAGTCTGGGCCCAGTTCTCCAGTCTGTTAAGGTCGTCTTGAATCCTAATTCTGTTTTCTGTGGCATAAGCTGTCCCTACCAGTTTGGTGTCACCTGCAAATTTGGTGAGCATCCCCTCAGTTTCTTCACCCAAGTTATTTATAAAGATGGTGAGCAACAACAGGCCCAGGGCGGAACCCTGCAGCATCCCACTTGTCCCTTTTTTCAGGATGACGAGGAATCATTCGTGAGCACTCTTTGGGTTTGGTCAGTCAACTGTCTACAAATCCATCTAACAGTTACTTCGACCAGCCCACATTTTACCAGCTTCTCCACAATAATATAATGGGGGACTTTGTCAAAAGCCTTCTGAAATCAAGATCTACAGTACTGTATTCCCGTGATCCACCAAGCTTCTAAGTCTATAAAAAAAGAGATTGATCTGGCATGACTTGTCTTTGAGAAACCCATGCCGGGACTTAGTGAACACAGCATCCTTTTTTAAAGTGCTCACAGACTGTTTAATTATCTGTTCTACCGGTAGGATCTTTCCTGGTATCAGCATCAAATTGACCAGTTGGTAGTTACCTAAGTCTTCTTTCCCTCCTTTTTGAACAACATTTGCCCACCTCCAGTCTGCAGGGATCTTTGAGAATCCCATTTGATCCACATTTACCTTATTCACAGAAAATCTGAAAAGTATGTATTTTTTTATAAAAAAACTGAAGAAATCTGGATTAAATGTGGGAAAACTGACAGTAGTATTTTGATGAGGAAAATGTAGCATGGATACTGACAAAAATGTGCGTGCAGGAGCAACACCGATTCCACAACGAACTGCTGAACTGAAATGGCCCAGGTAAGCACAGTCACACTAAATGGTGATAATGCATGGCCAATTAAATTTCATATTTGTTGCTACTGTGGATTTTTTGGTGGGAAGGAAGAAATGGCTAATGATGTTAATAAAGCTGCTAATTATCCAGCCATGTAAATTTGCTTTGTTTGTTGGTTTGACAGAGCCAATCAAAGCTGGCTAACAAGTTTCCTCATTTGGAAAATGACCCAGGTTTCCATTTTAATTTGGTCATTGTATAAAGGTTGACAATAATCATCTTTATGGTAGCTCAGGATTCTTTGGTATCTTGGATACACATGTGCATATAATTAGGCACATCATTTTAGCTGAATATGTAAGCTCACTTATTACTTGGATTTTATGCCTGCAATTAGAGATAATGGATTGGGGAGGATGAAAAAGTGGGTTAATGTGGCATTTTGTAAGTCCTTTCCAAATGAAATATGTCTGCACAGCTGTTAAATATACAACAGTGTCACAGGAGATTTGGGGCTGCATCCAATTCATATTTTATTTTCAAAATCAGTTTCAGAAAGTGTGGGTTTCCCAGAGGTGTTCAAGAAGCAGGATCCAAACACTTCACTTTCTGCTTGACTTTGCTGACTTGCTAGAGGACAGAGATGTTCATCTGATTTATCTTGCACTACAGAGCTGCTGTTACAAGAGGCCAAAAACGGTATTGCTGTTGAGCAAGAAGTAGGTAACATAAAGGGACAATTGGGTTCTACCTGTCTTCTTCTTCTTTGGCGATCACTCGTAGCTGAGTAAGATTGTCTTCCATAAACACAGTTTTAACAATGAGTCCGTAAGTGACTGTGAGAGGCCAATTCTGAATCCACACGTCCTTCCATAGTGGGGACATTGATTTTGGGTGGGAGTTGATCACGGTGTGGATTTGCCAAGTGTGCCTTCCTCTTAGCACGTTTCTCCCTTGCATCCTGAGTTTGAGTATCTTCAATAGACAATAGTTCTTATTTCAATAGAAGCACAAACTTAGTAAAAATATATATATTATTATTTTAAAAGAAAAACCCCAGGTGGCATGGATTTATTTTTCCCAATCTCTGCTGATGCCATTGTTGCTTGTGGGGCAGAGTTGTTCCATGTCTCCCTTTTCCTGAAGGCCGACTCTGGAGAGTCATTTCTGAAGCGAGAGCTTTGGAGTGGGGAACTGCTTAGGATGCAGAGCCCAAGAGGAGAGGGGTGGCGGCAGCGGGGGTGGGGCAGACTTTTAAGGACAGTTCCACTCCAACTCAACTGTCTCATTTGCACCACCACCCCTTAAAGCAGTGCAGAATTTTCCAGTTGCCCTCTTTAAGGGGGTGAGTAGAATGTAACAGTTGGAATTTAGGACTCCTCTTTTTTGACTACCCCACCAACCGCTGTGATCAGATTCCTGAGAGTGATGCTTTACTCCTGGTAGGTTTCTGTTTCTGTTTTGCATTTAGGGAGAGCAGGAGAAGAAAGCTAACAATATAAAGGTTCGGTATATGGAGGCATTATTGCATTAAGGGCACCCTTTAGACACCTTTCATTGCCTTTGGTGTCGCAGGTCCTTGGGGACCTTGCATTCCACTTAATAACAGACTGCCAGGTGTTTCCAAGCTTGCCTTTGTCTCATTCACAAATCACCATTTTCATAGCTGCCAAGTTCTCCCTTTTTTAAAGGGAAATTCCCTTATGCTGAATAGGCTTCCTCGTGAGAAAAGGGAAAACTTGGCAGCTATGCATTTTAGATATGCACTTAAAGGAAATTTGATGGATTTGCTGTTTGCCTCTTGATGCCAGTTGCTGGGAGTCGCGGTTGGGCAAAGTGCTGTTGTGGGCTTTTCATTTCAACATCTGGTTTGCCGCTGTGAAAACAGAATGCTGGACTAGATAGGCCATTGGCCTGATCCAGCAGGCTCTTGTTTAGTTCTTTTGATTGATTGATGATTGATTGCATTTATTTATCCCCTTTATGTCAATACGCCCAATGTGGTTTACAATTTTTAAATACTGTCTACTGTTACTAGATTTATTATTTGCCCTTCAGCCAAAGTGTTATACAATGCACCATTAAAAACAGTTTCAAACAAATTACAATCCTGGCTGCAGGAGCTGGTGGAAGCAAGTGTACAAGGTATCCCACAAGGCAGCAGGTAAAATAAATGGTGCAAAATGTAAAATTGGGGTGCATCTAATAATGAAACCCCACAGTGCAAATAATCAACCCTAAAGCAAAAGAGGTATGGAGCTTTGTGCCATCCTGCTGCTCTCTGCTGTGCTCCCCAGCACCAATCTGGATTTTGCCAACCTTTCGACAGCACATTTATTTCAGAGTGCACTGCACAGTGGCTTCTAGCTTCTGCCCAGATTTTGCCCTCCGGTTGCCAAATATTCCACGCTCTTGACTCTGCTCCATCTCTGACACATTGGCGGGAGCAGCCTCTGCAGCGACATTTGGAGAAAAAAAGAGTTTCACACCCTCATAAATTTTGCTTCCATTTGTGTCTCAGCGTGGGGGCGTGAGTGACGGCAAAGCAGGGTGACAGTTTTTGCTTTCACACCCCTGCCTTCCATTTGTACTAGCCAAAGACATCTTTAAAATGCTTTCTTGGAGGGGGTGGGGGACATAGACAGTGAGTGAAGTGTTCTTTCATATATATATTTTCTCCCTGATAAAACTATCTATTTTATTTTTGTCATTTTACCATTCAGCATAGATTGGGAATTTTAAAAAGCACACAATGTATGCTTAAAAGAAATTGGCAGGCTTTACATCAGATAGCGCAAATCAATAAATGCATTCCTATGTGGGAATGAGCCCGCTTAATTCAATGAATAGATTGGTTGACTTTGGGTTTTAAAGATATACTGCCTAATTCACACTTTCTGATATATTAGGGAAGATAACTGTTCTTGTAAAGATGTGTGCATTAGGCAAAAGCTGCACACAAAATGTGTCTAATAGGAGAACCATACACTAAAATATTGTTGAATTTAAGGGGGGGGAGCAGATGCAGAAATATATAGAACTGAACTTAAGACCAAAAAATAATAATAATGAAAAACCAAAATCAGCAAATTTGTCCCTAGTGGAGGAATAGCGGCAAGGTAATGTCACTTACATATGACCTTTGGTTTCTTTCCACCACAGCAAGATATTAAGGAGGAGCCATCTTGGGAACAATGGAAGGGAAATACATGGGGAATTTTTTTTGCTGCTTCTCAGCTGGTATACCTTTCTCCTGAGTTTGTGTAAGGAAAGCGGGGAGGGATGTTGGAGCACTGGGAAGGCATTGCATCCTATCGATTCACACTTTCCTGACCCTTTACCAGCATGCTCCCTCCAGCTGTTCCAACATGCCACCCCTGAATTTCCCCCAGCCACCCCTAATGAGTCCCCTGAGCAGAATGGGCAGGGTCGTGGAAGCTGCTGCAGCAGGGGAGAAAGCGAATCAGTCATTTATTTGTCCATAAATATAGTCAGGGCCGGATTTAGATGAAGAGAGGCCCTAGGCTACTCCACTTGTGAGGCCCCTCCACATCCCCCACCCTCACAACTAGAAGAAAATGGAAGAGTGTTATAAACAAAATTGAGTGAACCCAAGGATGGTGACGGGTATTTAAAATTCTACAATTAACAATTTCTCCTCTAAAGGACATAAGATATTATTGTTAAATACCATGGTGATTTTTTAAAAAAATTAACTTTGAAATTAACATTGAAAAACTTTTGCAATAACTGAACTTTGTAAACTTTTTGTAGCCTGGGCAGACCGGGTCTTCCTGTTATTACCTGCTGGGATTGACAAGGCATCTTACCTTCACCTGAATCTCATAGCTCTCCTGACAAGTGCTTTGGTCTGCCCACCAGATACCAGGCCCTCTACTATTCAAATTGGGCCCCAGTTTTTTTTGTTACAATCCCCTTCTCAATTAAGTAATCAATTTTAATCTAGAATATAAATTCTCAAAACTTTCTTATTTGTTAATTAGAGCAAGTAAACTACTACTCTCACTTCATTACAAACAGTATTTCTACCTGCAACACATTTGAGCAAACCTGCTCCTCTTTTAAACTTAGTTGGTCTTTAAGGTGCTACTGAAGGAATTTTTTTATTTTGCTTCGACTCAGACCAACACGGCTACCTACCTGTAACTGCTCCTCTTCCTTTCAGAGATATTTTGTTGACATTTGCAACTGCCATTTGCAACTCTGATTAGTTATCATTTAACTCTTGGGGGAAATAATTAGCACCACACGTCATGTGGATGGATGTTGCCGAACCAATCAAAACTGCAAAAGCATTTTTAGTTTGCTTTCTGTTGCCACCCTGGAACTTTTCTTTATTAGTGCCACTTTCTTTATTAGTGCCACAATAAAATTCCTTGCAAATGAAGGATTTTATTTGCTGCTATTCTGGGCTTTTGGTGCACCAGAGTTTACACCAGCTTAAAAGAGTTGGCCAAGATGCCAGAAGGGATACAATTTACGAGCTTTCTCCATTATCTGCACAGCAGGGGGTGTTTAGTCAACAGTGCAAAGGCTGAGCTGAAGCGTTCCCTGCTGGTTACCTGCTTTCAGCAATAGGGGTCGCTGTTTGGTAGTACCCAATTGGTTAGCTGTCAGATTCTAGAGCTCCCTATTGGTGGCTCTTAGGTAATTCACAAAATACAGAGTCCATTCATAAAACACAATGTTCATTCATAAAGCAGTAATGTAAATCTCCATTGCAACATATTGGATGTATATTTCAGTGGATGAACGTACAGGTTTATGGACATGCTGTAGTGTAGTGCTTATGTGACTGTGAATAAAAGGTGGCTGGGTTCATTGTCTCAGGGTTTGGGTGGGAAGAGGTGACAAAACTGATTTCCAATAAGTGCCCCCCCTTTTTTTCAAGGGCCGGGGTATAAAATAACAATAATAATAATAATAATAATAATAATAATAATAATAATAAAAAATCTGAATAGTGACATGAGGGACCTAGAAGGTGCAGGGCTTGTCAGTCCAGCCCCTGCACAGTCTCATCAGGGCTGACCTTAAGGCAATTGGAGCAATTGGGCCAAATTGGGCCCCGTGGGCCGTTCTTAAGGGGGCCCCTGCACCAGGGCAATCTAGATGGATTTTATTTATATCTATAAGAGTTTGTAGACTTTGACTGTGAACTGGGGCGCTACAAAATAAAATTCAAGTCACGTCCCACTGCTTCAAAAAGGGCCCCACTGGCTAGCCCTGAGTCTCATAGTTGCTGGGCCTGAGTTGCCCTGCCCTTGCATGATATCTTGGGTTTACAATTTTGGGAGAGGGGAGACTGTGGCACTGGGGAGAGGGCAGGCTGGCAAGGCCCCCTAGATTTAGAGGCTCTAGGCTTCAGCCTACTTAGCCTATACATAAATCCGGCACTGAATATAGTCCCCTCTGTTATCAGTGGCTAGTACTCATGATGGCTGTGCTCTTTCTCCACAGTCAGAAGCACCCATGGTCCTGAATTCCTTTTGCTGGAAACTGCAAGAGGGGAGAATGCTCTCGTGCTCACATCTTGCTTGAGGATTCCCCATTGGGTGGCCGCTTGCTGTGAGAACAGGATGCTGGACTAGATGGGCCGTTGGTCTGGTCCAGCGGGTCCCTTGCGATGTGTTTTGCAGCCATTCTTCTGCCAACACTATGTTTATACAGTATTCTCTTTTTAGCTATCCTTATTCCACCTATTGCCATTGCAATTCCCTCCAAGGCCCACATGCCTTGCTCTCACTTTATCTTTTAGCAGTAGACACTGGTTCTTTAAGGTGAACGGGGCATTGCTCCACCATCATCTGCCCCCAGCCGCCTTTTTGACCTGCATATCTTAATTCAACCAGCCCAAGGGGTGACATTGTCTGCCTCGTTCCTCCTGCTTAGTTTTCCTGGTTGTCTTTGTAGGAAGCAGAGAGGAGAGCAGGTGAAAACATGAATTTGTTGGTTCTGCCTGCCAATGGCTCTGGCTCCCCCTACTATTAAGCTCTCTGACACCTGCCCTACCAATCCAAATGGACATCTGCCACCACTGTCTTTTAGGAAGCCCAGCAGAGAAAGTGGTGACCAAGGCAGAGTGTGTCATTCCTGCTGGCTTTGCAACTGTTTGCAATATTAATTCGCACCATCTGTGATTCAGATGGTGCTCCTGTTTGAACACTGTGCCAGCAAAGATCTGAAGCTGTGATACTCCGAGGGTCTTATGTTATCTGGCAGATCGTTCCATCCATAGAGCAATTTATACATATTTCTCTGGTGCCTGCTAAAAATGCCGGTTCCAAATGGGCACAACGAGCTGAAGTGATCTTGCAAGTAAGCTGGTCCCAAGGTGCCGAGGGCTATCGTGTCACCACTTGTCTTTTTTTTTTTTTTAATCCAAATGAAAAAGTCCCAAAAGTTGAAACCTTTCTCCATAAGGGAGTCTTTCCATCCCCTTGATTATTTTGATTCCCCTTTTCTGAGCCTTTCCCACTGCTATAATATCCGTTTTGTGGTGAGGCGACCAGAACTGTAGAAAGTATTCCAAATATCACCACAACATAAAAAAAGGTAAAGGTAGCCCTGACCGTTAGGTCCAGTCGCGGACGACTCTGGGGTTGCACGCTCATCTAGATTTGCATAATGAAGTTCTAATACTGCTAGTTTTATTTTCAATTCCTTTCCTAATGATCCCTAGCATGGGTCATTTTGTGGCTGCTACTTCAGGTAGATAATTAAATAGCATTGGGGATAAAACAGTACCCTGCAGCACCCCATAATGTAACTGCCAGGGGTGGAACCTCTCACCTATTCCTACTTTCTGACCTCAGTCTCATAGGTAAGGCCAGAACCACTGTACCCCCAATTCCCATTCCATGGAGCTGGTCCAAGAGAATGGAATCAAAAGCCACAGAGAGATTCAAAAGCAGGAGTTCATATTTTTTTAAAATTTAATTTTTATTAATTTTCCATTTTATAATATTTAAACACATCATCATTAACCACTTTACTTCTTTAGCTCTTAAGAGCCTATCGGCTCCCCTCCCTCCAGTCTCATGGTTTCCCAAGTTGACCTTTATATCATAGCATTTATACCTTTTCCAATTTACATTTCACTCATTCAAAATGTCTCATTTTTAAAAAATAAATATAAAAAAGGGAAAAACAATAATCATTACAAGTCTTCTTACAACCCTGCTAGTGTTGTTAAATGCTTACAATGGTCCTTCAAATATTGTATGAATTTAGTCCAGTCTTTTTCGTAATGCTTGATCATGCTGGTTTTGGATTTTTCCCGTCAGCTTCGCCAGTTCCGCAAAGTCCACCATCTTTGTCTGCCACTCTTCTTTTGTTGGAACAGGAGTTCTCCATAAAGGTTGTTCATCAGAGCAGCCAGCTCAGTCCCATGACCAGGCCTGAACTCAGAGTGGAGCGAATGCAATCTGCACCATCCAAGGATATTTGTAGCTTGCTTACCACAGCATGAACTCATGCAGTTTCTTACTGTTCAAGTGAGAAAATGTTCCCAAAGGTCTTGCTGCTCCGTTAATAAAGTTGTTTTCCTCTCCCTTCTCCTTCCCTCTCTTTAATGATATTGATTAAAGTTATTGTCATTACTGCCAGGCCCACATCCAGCTGAGATGAGATGCATTTCCTAAGTCTTCTATGAATTTAATTCACACTCTTTGCTATTTAGCCGCGATGGTTACTCAACTTCAAGTGACACTGAAATAACAGCAGGCAACCATTTATGTTCAGGCTCCCAAATTACTATCGAATTTTGAGAGCTGTTTCACTGAATATAAAGAATGTATTAATGGGGTGTGTGCAGTCATTTCTTGAAAAGATGCAGATTAGTGCTTCATTGGCTCTCAGCAACCACGGGGTAGTTAAATGGTGTAGAGAAAAGAGATGTTTAGGAAAAGCTATTGTAGGAGCAATAAGCAATGAGAAATGCAAGACTGGCACATCCTATTTTTGTGCTGGGGATGGAACTTAAATCTCCCGCAGATACGTTTCAAGTCTAACCATGAAAATATGCCAAGAATGATAGGAAGGCAGATAATCCCACCTACCAGAATGCAACCAGATGTGTTGATGTCTACCATTTAGAAATGGGGCATGACACATATGGTATTTGCACGCCTTTCTTTTTCTCTTTGGATAGGTTTGTTTCCGCTAGCATTATGTCCCCAATATTATTTGATGGCAATTTATGCAACAAATTTGGATGGGGCATCGTCTGTGAGAGTCTACAAAGCTTAGCTAACTCGTCAATTGATCTAGGCTTGTTAGGAGCTGCCAGGCATCCTCAGCTTCCTCCATATAACGAAACCTCAACAATGCATAATAACAGTTTGGGCATAACAGACTCGGACTCAACAAAGACTGAAATTCAGTTGCTGTGGGAACTTGTATGCAACCAGTGTCTCTTGACAAAACAAACAGTAGAGGGAATCTTTGGCAGAATTGATACATTGGAAAAGGAAGCTTCTGGTTTGCATGCCATAACTGGAACACTAGTTGGGTTAGTGCAGATAGGAATTCTGGTGGTAGCCCTGCAGACAGGACCTACCAGCAAAGGAACTGAAGTTGGTGGTGGTTTGGAGGTATAGCAAGAGGGGGATAGAACTGAGTTCCTGCAGGTTCCAGCTGGAAAAAAGCCCTGGTTGTGGATGCTTTAGTTGAGATTCCTGCATTGCAAGGGTGATGCACTAGATGACACTCGGGGGGTCGCTTCCAATTGTACAATTATATGATTCTATAGACAGCATCTTAAAAAGCAGAGACATCACCTTGCCTACAAAGGTCCGTATAGTTAAAGCTATGGTTTTCCCAGTAGTGATGTATGGTAGTGAGAGCTGGACCATAAAGAAGGCTGATCGCCGAAGAATTGATGCTTTTGAATTATGGTGCTGGAGGAGACTCTTGAGAGTCCCATGGACTGCTAGAAGATCAAACCTATCCATTCTTAAGGAAATCAGCCCTGAGTGCTCCCTGGAAGGACAGATTGTGAAGCTGAGGCTCCAATACTTTGGCCACCTCATGAGAAGAGAAGAATCCTTGGAAAAGACCCTGATGTTGGGAAAGATTGAGGGCACTAGGAGAAGGGGACGACAGAGGACAAGATGGTTGGACAGTGTTCTCGAAGCTACGAACATGAGTTTGACCAAACTGCGGGAGGCAGTGCAAGACAGGAGTGCCTGGCGTGCTATGGTCCATGGGGTCACGAAGAGTCGGACACGACTAAACGACTAAACAACAAATGATTCTATGAAAGCAGAGTTCAAAGTGAGCTAAGGGAGATCTAAATGCCTTTCTTAGCGTGAAGCGGTTGGCCACTTGAAGAGATTTCGTCACTTGTGGGGTGCCTCAGGGTTCCGTCCTCTCCCCCATGCTTTTTAACATCTATATGAAGCCGCTGGGAGAGATCATCAGGGGGTTTGGGCTGGGTGTTCATCAGTATGCAGATGACACCCAACTATCTCTCTTTTAAATTAGAACCAGTGAAGGCAGTGAATGTCCTGTGTGAGTGCCTGGAGGCGGTTGGAGGATGGATGGGGGCTAACAGATTGAGGCTGAATCCTGACAAGACAGAAGTACTGTTTTGGGGGGACAGGGGGCAGGCGGGTGTGGGGGACTCCCTGGTCCTGAATGGGATAACTGTGCCCTTGAAGGACCAGGTGCGCAGCCTGGGAGTCATTTTGGACTCACAGCTGTCCATGGAGGCACAGGTTAATTCTGTGTCCAGGGCGGCTGTCTACCAGCTCCATCTGATACGCAGGCTGAGACCCTACCTGCCCACAGACTGTCTCACCAGAGTGGTGCATGTTCTAGCTATCTCCTGCTTGGACTACTGCAATGCGCTCTACGTGGGGCTACCTTTGAAGGTGACCCAGAAACTGCAATTAATCCAGAATGTGGCAGCTAGACTGGTGACTGGGAGCAGCTGCTGAGACCACATAACACCGGTCCTAAGAGACCTACATTGGTTTCCGAGCACAATTCAAAGTGTTGGTGCTGACCTTTAAAGCCCTAAACGGCCTCGGTCCAGTATACCTGAAGGAGCGTCTCCACCCCCATTGTTCAGCCCGGACACTGAGATCCAGCACCGAGGGACTTCTGGCGGTTCCCTCATTGCGAGAAGTGAGGTTACAGGGAACAAGACAGAGGGCCTTCTCGGTAGTGGCACCCGCCCTGTGAAACGCCCTCCCAGCAGATGTCAAGGCGATAAGTAACTATTCTACTTTCAGAAGACAGCTGAAGGCGGCCCTGTTTAGGGAAGTTTTTAATCTGTGATATTTTAATGTATTTTGGTACTTGTTGGGAAAACCCAGCCAGATGGGTGGGGTATAAATAAAATAATAATAATAATAATAATAATAATAATAATAATAATAATAATAATAATAAGTAGTAGTTAGCAGAAAATGACTGGTAGAACTATTCATCAACTGGAAACTACACAAGTTGAGCGCACCCCAAAGTAAATGGTTCTTCAGAGAGCCAGGCTGTACACAGATTGTGGTGTGCATCAGGGTGTCTGCATAGAACAGTGGTTTTTGATATATGTTTTTGGAAAGCCTGAGTATGTGGTGCACAAACCTTGTTCCTTGAAAGGCCATGCAAATAGGATGCTGGGAGAACATGCAGCAATAGTTTTGTTTGTCTTATGACTAGGGCTGGATTTAGGTGTGATGAGGCCCTAAGCTGCTGAAGGTAATGGGGCCCTTTATATGTCCAGCTGTCCTTTGTCAACAACAAATTGTCACTGTTTTTTGTGTGTTGAATATATGCTATATGGTAATTTATGGACCTAACTTTTGTGTGTGTGTGTTTTTGTGTGTTGAATATATGCTATATGGTAATTTATGGACCTAATAGGTATCTAAAGCCATTTGCCCATGTTGCCATGCAACCAGTCCATGCAGAATGTAGTCACCCTATATATAGAAATGAGCAAACCAGTGATATTTTAGGGAGCAGGCGGGGCCCATTACTTACATCATAGGAGCCTATGTGTGAGGGACAAGGGGTATCGCGAAGCCCCTCCCCTCCTGAGTTCCAGCCCAGCCCCGAGCGAGGCTGAAAAGAGGGAAAGCTCCAGCTCAAGTGGGGAAACAGGAAGTGGTGTCCAAGGCTCTGGCAGGGTAGAAGAGCCATCGTCCCAGGTGGGACAGGAAGGGGGAAGGAAGGGGGGCAGACCCGTCCCCCCGACTCCGGAATTGCGCAGAAAACGTCGGGGGAAGAGGATGGGTCTCCCCAAGTTGTTATGCTGGCGCAAGACGCGCCAAAAGCCACTTGGAGGTTCTGATTCAAGCTGAGCAGATGTGTCTTTGTAAATATCACTGCCATTAGCACTGTAAATACTCAGCACCAATAAAAGATAAAATGCAGAGCTGTGTAGAGTCGTTACTCTGAAGTAGCCCACTCCGGCCACCGTGACAGCAACCTCCAAGTCTTTCTGGCTACTTTGGAGCGGCCGCGATGAGCGCGCAAGACGCTGAGCAGTGGAGGCTGGAAGCCGAAGCCGCGGCACAGGAATTACAGAAATTACAGAACCTGACAGCGCAGGCACACCAGCAATTACTTGCCGCTCAGGAGGAAGCGCGAGGAACGTGGGAGGAGCTGAACAAGCTGGCAGAGCAGGTGAGAGCGAAAGATGAGACTGAGAAGCAACTCAGGGTGATGGTGGTGGATTTACAGAAAAAACTGGATGAGGAAAGAGCTGCGAGAGGTGGGGGGGGTGCCCCAGCCCCAGCTAGTCCAAGTGAGGAGGGGACAGACCCTAGTCACCAAGTTTAGCGGCGACCCGAGAGAGTACCTAGGATTTGAGACGGAGATAACTTACGCGTTGGAATTACATGATGCAGAATTCCCAGATGACGCACACAGAGTCTCCTTTATCATAGAGCACTTGACGGGGGCCGCCCGTGAATGGGTCAGACCACTCATAGCGCAAAAGAATGATTGCATGAAGAATGCAAAATTATTTCTAGAAGCCTTAAAAATCATGTATGCAAGTGACAGTGAAATGGAGGCCACTAAAGAAGAGCTGCATAATTTAACACAAGGAAAATTGACAGTGAGAGAGTACTGGGCAGGATTCACCATGCTGGTGCACAAATTGGGGTGGGATCTGCACAGCGATCCTATGCGGTCAGCTTTCTATCTGGGGCTGCACTCAGACGTGAAGGATGAACTAGCGAGAGGTCCTAAACCTAAGAACATGGATGAGCTGAGCAAAGCGGCGCTAGCGGTGGGGGGTGAGGCAGGAATCCAGATGGAATGACAAACAAACAGCGCGCGCCCACAGACCTTGGTTCCCACGCTCCCAAGACAGATCCCACCATCCAGCCCCGCCCCAGGGCCCACCCCATGCCCAGCCCACGCCAGCCCCAGAGCCGGAACCGATGGAGATCGGAGGAGCGCGCGCGCGGGCTTTTCAAACCCCGGCGGCGCCAAGACGCAAGGAGGGAAGAGGCGGGAATTGCTTTCTCTGCAACTCCCCCCAGCATCGCGTCAGAGACTGCCCACATCGCAGGGAGTGGCAAGGAAAGGCGGGAATGGTTGTGCCCTCCCCCACTGACGTAGCACCACAGCAGGAAAACGAGACTGCCTGGCTGCAGGAGACAAGGGGCAGCAGCCAGGCACAGTTAGCACAAACCGGCCCCAACCCGCCCACCCGCACAGCGAGGAGCAGCGCCAGCCCCCCCCCCCCGAGCAGGGGTGGTTCTAGAAGTGACACTAACGCTCCCAAATGGCTATCCCCTGACGGTCCTCGCGTTGATCGACAGTGGTACATCAGCCAACTTCTTCTCGAGAAACTTTGCAGAAGCGCACCAGATCCAACTTCTGCAGCTGGATTTCCCCCTGCACGTCTCCACCATAGACGGCAGGGAGTTGCTGGGAGGGGCCATCACCCACCAGACCCCCCCCCCATGAGAATGACGGTGGGACGACACTCAGAGACACTGGCATTCAACGTCACCACCATCTCAGACCCCCCCATCGTCTTGGGCATGAGCTGGCTGGCACGCCATGACCCCTCCATCAGTTGGCACCAGAGATGCATCACGTTTGGATCGGACTTTTGTCTGGAACATTGCATGCAGCACCAACCAGGGGAGGGGCCTCCAATAGCCACGGTGGCCACCATGCACGTCAAGGGGGGTGAGGCGATACCCAAGCCGTACTGGGACCTGCAGGAGGTCTTCAGTGAAGCAGAATCCGACCACCTACCCCCGCACAGGTCGTTTGACTGCCAGATCAACCTGGTGCCGGGGGCCACGCTACCCCCAGCCAAGCTGTACTCCATGTCAGATCAGGAGCTGGAGGATCTGCGTGCGTTTATAGACAAGAACCTCAAGAGGGGGTTCATCAGAGAAAGCAAGGCAGCAGGGGGCAGCCCGGTCTTCTGGGTGGACAAGAAAGACACGCAACAGCGCCGTCTGGTGGTGGATTTTAGGCGCCTGAACAACATGACAGAACCGGTGGCTTTCCCGATGCCCAGAGTGGACGATCTGTTGACAGCAGCGTGCAGGGGCAAGATCTTCACCAAGCTCGACCTGAGGGGGGCGTACAACTTGATCAGGATCCGGGAAGGCGATGAGTGGAAGACCACGATGTTCACGCCTCTCGGCTCTTTTGAATATCTGGTGATGCCCTTCGGTTTGCAAGGGGGCTCAGCATGCTTCCAGGCCTTCATGCACCACGTCCTGGGGTCCCTCCTCTTCAAGAACTGCTTGGTCTTCCTTGATGACATCCTTATATACTCCAAGGACCCAGTGCAGCATGTAAAGGATGTCAGGGAGGTGTTGCAGCGCCTGAAGGAGCACCGCCTGTATGTGAAGCTGGAGAAGTGTAAGTTTCACACCAAAGAGGTGGACTTCCTGGGCTACAAACTGTCAGACAAGGGGCTGGCGATGGACAAGGACAAGGTACAGGCCATCCTAGACTGGCACAGCCCCAGGACGCGCAAAGATGCCCAACGCCTACTAGGCTTCGCCAACTTCTACAGGAAGTTCATCAAGAACTTCTCACGTGTAACGGCTCCCATCACTGACTGCCTGAGAGGCAAGCAGAAGTTCAGGTGGACACCGGAGGCTCAAGCAGCGTTCGAAAGCCTCAAGAGGGTGTTCGCTTCAGACCAGAACCTGTTCCACGTGGTGCAGGATGCGCCCCTACGCGTGGAAACCGACGCTTCAGACAGGGCTTTGGGAGCGATCCTGTTGCAACTGGATGCCAACAGAGAGTGGAGACCCTGTGCCTTTTTCTCCAGGAAGCTGACACAGCCTGAACGCAACTACACGGTGTTTGATAAGGAACTTCTCGCGATCCATTCTGCGTTTAAACACTGGAGACATTTCCTGGTGGGCGCCAAGCACCCCATTCAGGTGTGCACAGACCACAAAAACCTGGAGTTCTGGAGAACAGCCAGGGTGCTCAACCAGCGGCAGATACGGTGGGCAGAGTTCTTCTCGCACTTCAACTTCTCCATCCACTACATACCGGGGGAGCAGAACGTCAGGGCGGATGCCCTCTCCCGCAAGCCGGAGTACATGGAGGAGGAGTTGCCACCAGCACCCCGGCACATTTTCCCCCCATCAGCATGGTCCTGCGGAGCAGCAGTGGTGAGAGAGGCAGAACTCACAGCACTGACGGCAGCAGATGAGTTTGCCACCCGCATCTTCAGAGAGCTGCGAGGGGGAAGGGAGCAGGCAAAAGACTTTGAGGAAAGGAGGGGGTTGCTTTTTTACAGGGGAGCCCTGTACCTGCCCACCAACCAGCTCAGAGGTAAGGTCCTCAAGCAGATGCACGACAACCCGACGGCGGGTCATTTCGGAAGGGACAAAACCACTCACCTAGTCATGAGACACTTCTGGTGGCCAGGGGTGCGGGAAGATGTTCGGGACTATGTAAGGGGCTGTGACACCTGCCAGCGAGCAAAGGTGGTCAGAGCACCACCAGCAGGGTTGCTGGAGCCATTAGCCACACCGCACAGGCCGTGGGAAGTAGTGTCCATGGACTTCATCACAGACCTGCCGTCGTCCAGGGGCAAGACCGCAGTGTTGGTGGTGGTGGACCTCATGTCCAAAATGTGCCATTTTATACCGTGTGCCAGGGCGGTCTCTGCAGAAGAGACAGCCAAACTGTTTGTTGACCACGTATTCAGACTGCATGGATTACCTTTGAGAGTTATTTCGGATCGAGGCCGCCAATTTGTTTCCAGGTTCTGGAGGCGGCTCATGAACCTCCTGCAGGTGGAGGTCAGCTTGTCGACGGCTCGGCACCCGCAGACCAATGGACAGGCGGAGAGGGTCAACGCCATTCTGCAGCAGTACCTGAGATGCTACGTCAGCCAGAGGCAAACGGACTGGGTGGATCGCCTGCCACTAGCAGAATTTGCCTACAACAATGCGGTGCACGTCTCCACAGGGGTGTCGCCCTTTAAGGCCAACTACGGGCACGACCTCAGATCTTTCCCGGAGAGGGAGGGGGAGGAGGAGGAGGAGGGCCCACAGGCAGAGGATTGGGCAGAGGAACTGGAGACTGTGCACCAGCAGCTCAGAGAACACTTGGAGAGGGCCAAGGAAGCGTACAAGAAGGGGGCAGATCGCCACAGGCGACCGGGGGAGGTCATCAGGGTGGGGGACAAGGTTTGGTTGTCCTCGGAGAGCCTTCCCACCAGAGGGAGGTGCAAGAAGCTGGCACCCAGAAGGTTGGGCCCCTTTACGGTCACGCAACAGGTAAACCCGGTGGCATTCAGGCTGGCACTGCCAGAGGACATGAGGGTGCACCCAGTGTTTCATAGATCGCTGCTATCTCCGTACAGGGAAAGTAGCAGGTTCCGAGGCAGCGCACAGCCCCCCGAGGGAGGGGGGGAGAGTGGAGGCAGGGAGCCACTCAATGAAGCAACGGCCATCCTGGATTCACGAAGGGGGGTGGGGGGCCTGGAGTACCTCATGGCATGGGAGGACGCCGCGCCATCCCAAAATGAATGGGTCCCAGCCACCCAGATACAAGAGGAATTCTTAGTGGAAGAATTCCACGCCCTCTTCCCACACAGGCCCAAGCCCTGGCACATGGAACGGGAGGGGGAGGAGGAGGAAGCACAGGAGGGGGAAAGCAGTTCGCCATGGAGATGGGAAGCAGAGTTTGAGGACACGGAGGAGGAGATATGGGCATCTCCGAGGTCCATTCAGTCAGGAGAAGAGGTGGACTGGCAGCAGATTTTCACCCCCACCAGCTCTGAGGCCACGGACTTTTTGGGCTTTCCGTCTTCCCAGGAGAAAGGAGGGGGCCAACGGGACTGGGGGGAGGTGTTCACACCAACCGGATCGGACAGCATGGAGTTTTTAGGCTTTCAGTCACCACCGACACCCGTGCAGCCTCTCGGGAGGGGAGAAGGGGGGCTTGGAAGGGGGGTGGATGTGAGGGACAAGGGGTATCGCGAAGCCCCTCCCCTCCTGAGTTCCAGCCCAGCCCCGAGCGAGGCTGAAAGGAGGGAAAGCTCCAGCTCAAGTGGGGAAACAGGAAGTGGTGCCCAAGGCTCTGGCAGGGTAGAAGAGCCATCGTCCCAGGTGGGACAGGAAGGGGGAAGGAAGGGGGGCAGACCCGTCCCCCCGACTCCGGAATTGCGCAGAAAACGTCGGGGGAAGAGGATGGGTCTCCCCAAGTTGTTATGCTGGCGCAAGATGCGCCAAAAGCCACTTGGAGGTTCTGATTCAAGCTGAGCAGATGTGTCTTTGTAAATATCACTGCCATTAGCACTGTAAATACTCAGCACCAATAAAAGATAAAATGCAGAGCTGTGTAGAGTCGTTACTCTGAAGTAGCCCACTCCGGCCACCGTGACACTATGCAACACAAAGCACTGTTGCTGTATGTAGGTTTTATTTTATTTGTTTTTTATCTTATATTTTGGAAACGTACATCCAGGTGTTTTTTTAATTTTTTGGGGGGCCCCCAAGAAAGTGGGGCCCTAAGCTATAGCTTGTTTTGCTTATATGTAAATCTGGCACTGCTCATGACTTTGGAGAGAGAGAGAGAGATTCCTGAAGTCCTCCCAGTTCTGGCAATGCCAATCAGAGCCCTGAAACGCATTTGAGGTTTTGAGTGTTTGAGTGGCATATGGACAACTAATTAAGGATCGTAAATGTTTGATGATTTCTTATGGGGAAAGTTTTCTGCAGTTGTCCTCTGAAGATTTCTCAAAACAGAACCTTCATGCAGAAGTCTGTCATCAGCTGCTTACAAGAATGTGTGTGTGTGTGTGTGTGTGTGTGTGTGTGTGTGTGTGTGTGTGATATGGTTCTTTGTAAGCCTTGCAGTCATAATGATATTTTTCCCATTCTATTGTATATTCTTCTTATCAATACATGGTTGTTACAATCGTGTGCCCTTCGGCATTTTCTGTTTTTGTGTGGTTGTGCACATTGAAAATCACATCCCAGAGCATTTGCTCTTGGTCCCAAGCAGGAAGCAGGAAGAGGAAAGGGAAAGGATTTGAGAAGGAACTCACAGGAGACAAGGAGAAAATGGGAGCAAGGAGAGAAACAGGAGGAGAGACAAAGGAGGAGGGAGGAGGCGGTGAAGACAGACCCTAAGGGGAACAGGGCTGTCTCAAAAGGAATAATGTAGAAGAGAGAAAGAGCAAAAAGCAATCTAGGGCTGCTAACTCCACTGGCAGGCCAATAACAGAGAGAGGGAATAAGGGAGGGAGGGAGGGAGGGAGAGGGAAGAAGAGACTCCTGAGACGTTAGGTAGAGAAAAGCTAACAACCTCTCTAAATAAAGACCCTCCCACTCCACAAATGGGCCTATCTTGGCCAGTGGCCCATATGCATCACCACACAAAGTCCTCTGCTATATGCAAGTTACCCAGGGCCACCTTGAAGGAAACCTTCTCAAAGACAACTTTGGGAGAAAGGAGAGCCCAGAGGTCTATGGGAATTGCATTCTTGAGCTGCTGTAACTTTTGCAAGGCAAAGTGAGAATTTGAAGCAGATCAATCACTTTCAGTCCCTAACTCCCGCCACCTCACTGCATTTAGGATTGCAAACTCAGACAACTGAAACAATCACTATTAGACTGATTGATTTTAAAAGATGTAACACTTTCTCATCATTTATTTTTGGAGACAAGACGCTTGTCTAAAATGGACTCTTGCAATCTAGGAGTTCACAGCTGCTGAACCTTTTCCAATGACTTTCAGAGGTTGATGTATTGCTCTGTAATGCATTCCTTATGGCCTGGGTAGTGGCAGCTTCTGCCTTGAATGGATGAGAGGAACCATGCATCAGGCCTGCAAATCATTCCTGCCATATCTTTTTAGCAGATTATTTGCTTATTTAGTATAAAGTGAGTTCAGAAACAGCTACATTAAGGACTAAACTGGAGGGTTGTTCACACATTATATTCAAAGAGTTTGCAGTCAGCATACTTGTGATAAATGGTAAAGTTTTACATCTGTACAATTATTTGCTTAAAATTTTCAATAAGTGCACAGTTTGTGTGTACACAAAAGGAGAGAGAATTGAATTAATCATGCAGCATCTAGCCTGATTCTCAGATTACTGGTAATTTTGAAAAGTGCTCCAAAAGTGGGTCCCCCCAAAGCACTAGAACTTATGTGTTCATAACTGCAAATGCATTTTCTTCTCTTGAGTTTGTAGTTAATACATGTATTACTTTAAACCACACAAAGGCACTGTTTGTCTAGCAGTCTTGCCAACACTTGTTTTGCAGCCTGTCTATCTAAGCTAATGCCACCTCTAAAAGCTGAACCATCTTGTTCTCATGATGTCTGCTATTTTCTCTGTCATCTCTACTCATACTGTAAATAGTTCCTGTGTGAATAAAGCCTTTGAACTCCACAAACTGTAAGTGTTCATTCCAATCTAATTTACCTAAGCTGCAAGCTTTACTAACAATAACTGTGTTTATTTTTCTACAAGCTTATTTTCTACAATCAGAGATGGACTGATGGCAGTTTCCTCTTGGCTACCTGTCACTCATTTCCAAACTGTAAAGGCAATTCCATCCATGTGTGGCAAATTCCAACTGAGAGCAGAGGCTGGTAGTTCCTTCCAGCCACTATGACTGTACTATGAGATGAGGCAGATGGACTGATCAAGAGATTCTGAATCTTTGCATTCAATCAGTGGGACAATTCAAAGGTTCAGCTTACTGGATATGATGGCATATTGGGATAAAAAATGATAATGTTCATTCATTCATGTTCATCACTGGATAACTGCCTGAAACATCAAGTGATACTTGTAAGGTTTGAAAGTGCCTCTCTTGCTAATCCAACACATGCCTACTGAGAAGCTGGTGCAATGGGGCCTTCTTCCTGGAAGGTGCTACTAGATGCCATCTGTAAACTCTGATACCAATACATTGTTGCATATTAATTCCTGTCCCGACCCCCATGGCCCACATATCAAGGTTAACACTGATACACTTCCTAAGTGATGATGTTGCATCTGTCAGTAGTCCCTCCCTTTTTTATTTGAATGTTTTCTGCCCTCTAATGTGCTGGGTTGTAATGTGGGTGACTCCCTTATGGGTGCAGTTCCAGCCTTCTAGCCAAAGGCACCATTTTCAGTGGTGATTTGATTATAGCCTCCATGGTAGACTCTAACCACATCAGAAATACTCATGGGTATTTGTGGTGGGCTTAGTGCGAATGTGTGCTTGACTTAAAAAAACCCAACTAGCAATAAATCAGATTTGCCTTGTTGGTTTGCAAACAGATGGATAATGCTCATAAGCAAGCATAACGGGTTATTTTTTCCTTATGTGCATTTAGCAAAAGTAATTGTAACACACGTGCTTATGAGCTATAAGAAGTCAATGAGACTTTGCGTTGCTGCCATAAACAATTTATAGGAGTCTTCAAAAAAGCAGGCATTGACTCATGTTTATTATACAAGCAGGGGATTTCATGGTGAGTTTGGCTTGAGATGCAATTGTCCATTTATTGATGTTCTTTAACCAATGGGTTTCTTAACGAGGCAGAAAATGGCAGGGATAAAAACCAATTAAACATTATATACAGATGTTTGTTAACCTCAGACGTCAGAGTCATTGTTAGCAAGTATCCACCTATTAAAACAAGCAAACAGCCAGACTAATTTGAAGAAAACCCACTGGCTATTTTATACATAGATAGATGATAGATAGATGATAGATAGATAGATAGATAGATAAGTGAGGAAGACCCAGAAAATCCAAAATAAATCAAAACCTTCCCATGAAAACATTGTCCTTCTGAACATCCAGGTTTGGCCAAGAATAGAAGAAGAAGAAGAAGAAGAAGAAGAAGAAGAAGAAGAAGAAGAAGAAGAAGAAGAAGAAGAAGAAGAAGAAGAAGAAGAAGAGTAGTTTGGATTTGATATCCCACTTTATCACTGCCCGAAGGAGTCTCAAAGCGGCTAACATTCTCCTTTCTCTTCCTCCCCCACAACAAACACTCTGTGAGGTGAGTGGGGCTGAGAGACTTCAGAGAAGTGTGACTAGCCCAAGGTCACCCAGCAGCTGCATGGGGAGGAGCGGAGACGCGAACCTGGTTCCCCAGATTAGGAGTCTACCGCTCTTAACCACTACACCACACTGTACAATGAATATGTTAAGTGTACCTCTTTGGGGAGGGAGTTCCACAACTTAGGGGTTGCCGTGATGCAGTGTGCCTGTGAATGAAAATGCACATGTGACTAATATTACTTAGGTCTGCAGACAGTTGCAGAGGTGATATGGAAAGCAACAATTATATACTGTACTGAATAAGACAACAACTGCCTTGCCAGTGTTAGCAGGTCTGACCGAGGTTACAGTGAACTAACCTCCCAGGCTCTAGCCATAGGACCAATATTCTCCGGCTACAGTTTCCTCTGGGAGTTTGTGTTAAGGCAAAGGTGACATCTACAACAGTGACACCATCTGGGCTTTAAATTGAAACAAGCATGGAAGTTCTGCACCAGGTCTTGCAAATCATCACTTTGCAGGCGAGATGGTAAGAATGCTGCTCAGTATCTGATGTATGCTTTCTGAATGTTGTTAACACAATAATTTTCTCCCTAGCATTCCCCTGGGATGCTCTCTCCAAGGATAAATTGCCTTTTTGCACCAAGTGACGTCTCTTTTCTTTTCCCATGCATTTCTCTGTTAATACCTTTCACTGGTTTGTTTAATTTTAAGAATGAACATACTTATAGGAGTCAGATTTTTGATAAGGACAAATGTCATTGGTTTAGCATTATTGTATAGCATTGGCATTTTTTAGTGGTTTATTGTTTTAAGTTTTAGCTAAACTTTGTATTTGAATTGCATCTCTTTTATTCAGTCACCTTCATACTTACGTGTGCGCCAGAAAACGAGCAAACCATCAGTGGGAAGAGCAGTAAATAACTCAATAACAGAGCATCTGCTTTGCATGCAGAAGGTCCCTGTTTCAATCAGAGGCATTACAGTGGTACCTTGGTTCTTGAACATAGTCCGTTCTGGGAGTCTGTTCGACTCCTGAAGCCATTCGAAAATGAAGGTGTGGCTTCTGATTGGCTGCAAGAGCATCCTACATTCAAGCGGAAGCTGCGTCGGAAGTTCAGCTTCTGAGAAACATTATCAAACCAGAACACTTACTTCCGGGTTTGCAGCGTTTGGGAGCCAATTTGTTCGGCAACTAAGCCGTTCAACAACCAAGGTATGACTGTACTAGGTTGAGCTGGGAAGGTCCTTGTCTGAAATCCTGGAGAACCACTGCCAGCACTGAGCTAGCTGGACCATTGGTCCTACTCTGTATGCACCAGCTTTGTATCACTTTTATTAATGAGGTGGGTACCATTCTAAAATCAGGCATATAATATACCCAGCTCTATCCTTTAAACAGCACCCCAGATATATTTGAGGGAAGTGCAAATTTGAGCAGCTCCCCCATGACAATTTTTTTTAAAGCTGTGGGTTTCTAGTCCACTGCCATTTCCCCACCTTCCAATTAACTGGAACAAATTTAAGTCTATTTACTTGAGTTCCAAAAAGATCAATCCAGTTTCAAGCTCCCTTTTCTGTAGTGATACTCTGAGCCACTGCCTTCCCCTCTTTCAGTTGCTTGGGAGAGCATTCCATTTGTTCCACATCTGCCTGGGTAACATCTGGAGCCTCATAAAGTCAGCTGCTCAGGGTCTGATGCCTCAATGAAACGACTTTTTCATGTACTTGAGAGGAGACTCGAGAGCATCCTTTCCAACCAAACAAGCCCTTTTGTTCTCCTCCAGCAAGTGTTTCCCATTAAAAATGTCATCTCCCTAACAAATTGCCTCATTTCTCCTGCAGCTGGGGCAATTGTTTTCCTCCGGGTTCACATTAGCCTAGCAGCAATTCTTCCAGGAGAGAGAAAAATGTGAGCAAAAAATGTTGCACTCTGCATTGTATATTTATCCCTCTCCTGCCTTAGTGGCATTCTTCTTCTTCCCTCTTTTAATTTTATTTTCTTCCAACACCCAATTTATTCAGGAAAGTTCCCAAGGCAGAACATCTGTCCCCTGTTAGATGCTCCTTTCAGAGTCAGAGACTAACTGCTGAGCCTCTTGGGTTTGGGATTTCCTCCCACACCGTGGAAAGGTTCTGCATTCTTCCGTCATTCCAGTTCCTGAGGTGGAAGAACATGTGAATAGTTGGAAACAACAACAACAACAACAACAACAACAACAACAACAACAACAGCAACAACAACAACAACAAGTGGTTCCATGATGAAAGAAAGGTGAGAAAGTAATGTAGCAAATTGTTATATGGTCTTCACAGCAATTTCCATTTAACCACTCCTTGGGGCGGGCGGGGAGGTTCGCTTTGTTACTTGAAATTGCCTTCACTCAGGGGTGTAGTGTGTGGGGTGCCAAGGAGGCCATGGTCTTGGGCGCACAATTTTTGAGAGGGTATGAACCTGGCACCCTTATGCAGGCGCCCCCAGCACAGCTTAGCCTGGTGCTAATCTCTAGCTGCTAGGGGCCATGGGGCTGGTTGGGCAGGTGGGCAGGCGGCTCAGTGTGGGCCCACTTTGCTCTGGTGGGGTCGCTCCAGGGTGTCAGCAGCGAAGGCTGGACTGGCATCCCCCCCCCCCTGCCCAGCACACATGCACTGGCCCCGGACACCAGCAACCAACACTACACCACTCACTTGCCATCAGTAACATTATTACAAGACCTCACTGTTGCCTTGTGATGCAGTCCTGTTCAGTTTAGGAGTGTTCATATGACACCTCCTGCCCACATATTGAAATAGCCTGCAAGGAGCTAGTATTGCCCTGCACGAAGCAGAAGCTTGTCATTCACATGCTCAAAGGATGCAACAGTCTAATGTGCTCTTCCAGACTTTGGCCCCACGAGGCTCCCTCCTTGCAGGGTGGACACATGGTCACGCATGGAATGACCCCTTCCCCGTGATGTCAGATCACATGAACATCAGGGAAGCATTTCCCCTGTGCATGGCTGAGACGAGGAGTAAGTCCACAATGCATAGCTGCATTTCTTTCCGCACCTGGAGGAGATCATGCAAACTCCTTAAAATGATCCCTGACCATAGCTGCCAAGTTTTCCCTTTTCTCGCGAGGAAGCCTATTCAGCATAAGGGAAAATCCCTTAAAATAAGGGATAACTTGGCAGCTATGGATCCCTGACAATTCCCAGAAGGGAGAGGAAAATGCAGCTGGAGGGGCTGGAGAGTGGTCGGGTTTGCTATAGAAGCAACAGCTGGTGAAGCAATGGGACTGAACCAAATAGAGGAGAGGTGAATATTCTCACAGTGCAACCATTGTTGGGGAGAAATCCCCTCCTGCCCCACCGAAATCGCTAGCGCTGCTCCAAAAATGGAGAACGGAGATTATACGGCACAGCCTTAGTAACAACAATGGCCTGTTTATGATTAGCCCAGCTTCAAAATACTTGAGTTTGGCCAGGTGCAAATGGCTAATTCTCCCAGCCCACACATCAATTTTAACCGTTATTAAAATAGACCTCTTTTCCCAACATTAATGGGAACCAGCTGCCTCCCATTAATAACACAGAGCAGGGCAGGCATGGGGGGCAGGGCGGGGAGAGACACCGAGAAAATGGGGGTGGCTGGCTGAAAAGGGAGCATGTTCCAGCTGCCTCCTTGGCAATCTCCTGTAGATGACATACGAAATTATTGTGGCATAGTAACTAGTTTAAAAACCTCTTAAATGCACACAATGGGATCCCCCCACCCCACCCCGTGTATCCTCAGAGCAGAGCCTGGCTGAACTGAAGCCCCACATATTTCAGCTGCAAGGTAACCAAAAGGGTATGTAGCATATGCACTGTGCTACCTGGCTTTGATGGGACGCGGGTGACGCTGTGGGTTAAACCACTGAGCCTAGGGCTTGCCGATCAGAAGGTTGGTGGTTCGAATCCCCGTGACGGGGTGAGCTCCCATTCCTCGGTCCCAGCTCCTGCCAACCTAGCAGTTTGAAAGCACGTCAAGGTGCAAGTAGATAAATAGGTACCGCTACAGCGGGAAGGTAAGCGGTGTTTCAGTGTGCTGCTCTGGTTCACCAGAAGTGGCTTTGTCATGCTGGCCACATGACCTGGAAGCTGTACGCCGGCTCCCTCGGCCAATAATGCGAGATGAGCGCCGCAACCCCAGAGTCAGTCATGAGTGGACCTAATGGTCAGGGGTCCCTTTACCTTTACCTTTTACCTGGCTTTGAGTCCCATCTTGCCTTGCGTCTCTGCTCACCGGGATATGGATGTGAGCAACGCTACGGAGCCCTGTTACTGCATCTTCCCATATGAAGAGCCTGGCTGCTGGGACAGGTCACAGGTCCATCTAGCAGAGCACCTTGTCCCCACGTGGGCCAAGCAGAAGGCCACCATGCAACAGTGCTCTCAACTCATTATCCCATGGGTATTCAATCCTGTGTTAGATGGACTAATGGGGAAAGGCAGATTCCTAAGTCCTCTGTCAGCATTCCTTGGGGCAGCTGTTGGAATCCATATGAAGTGCCTTGCTGGATCAGGCCAAAGCACTATTTAGATCCACACCATGTTCTCTTACCTTCGGGAATTGCATTTGCAATAGATGTGTGCAATCCCCGACATCTACAGATAGATGCCAATAGATGTTAGTAATGTCCAGTCCTTCGGGGGGGGGGGAGGTGCTGGTAGTGCGTGCCCTTGAGTACCCCCAGAAAAAAAGCACTGATAATGTCAATAAAATTTATTTTAAAAGAACAAAATGGAGAGATTCTAACTAAATCCTCAAAATGCCCTGAGAATAAGAGCAAGAAATATAATCGTCTTTTGCAGAGGAAGGCAAATTTGGAGGAACTGAAAGGCAGATTTTGGCAGGGCAGTGCTTGAAACATCTGTATACGGCCATCCAACAAGCATTTGCTGGAGACAGCGGAGCCTCAGCTGCATGCAGGAGACGACCAGCAATTTACATGACTTTCCTTGTGCTGGGTAGAATGGACCCAAAATGGCCCCAAGAAAGCAATGCCTGTGGTTAAAATGAAATACCAGCGGTCTGTCAGTGCATTCCTCTTCCCACTATAAATCCCATATTTTGCCTTTTGGTATTAAGAACAGATGCAGAGGGTAAACAAAAACAAAACAGTGGCTGACAACTTCTGTTTCAATGAGGACTGACTCAGGGAAATCTGGTCTTATCAATCTGCCACGCACATTATGTTTTGCTGAAACAGATGAGCCTCACATCGCTGCGCAGTGTCTCTGTCTCTGGATTGTATTAGGAACATAGGAAGTTGGTTTATATTTGCAGGAGCCTTTGCCCCACATGTGACCACTTGACCACTTCAATCTGCGGAACTGGCACTTACAGTTGCCACATAATATTGTTGGACTTCAGCTCCCATAAACCCTGACAATTGGCCATTCTGTGTTTGTTTATTTTAATAATACTTTTTATTAGATTTTTTTCAAAATAGAACAACAAAGAAAAAAAACACAAAAAGACAAAACTGCAACAATAAAAAAGGCAAAAAAGAAGAAAAAAACACATAATTAAAATTACTTATTCTTTTGTTCAGTCACATTATATATAGGGACCCCCTCGGGTTCCCTTCCCCTGTGGTTCTTTGGCAAACTTATACTTTAGCAATTTCTATACCGTTTTAATCACATTGTACAATCTTATTTTACTCCTATCACTTAACATATTCATAATTTCCACAGTTTATTAACAGCCTAATTCTGCTCTTAATATATTACTTTTGCATATTTTTTTAAATAAAACTTAAATTCTTTCCAATCTTCTTCTATCGCTTCCTCTCCCCGGTTGCGGATTCTTCCGGTCATCTCAGCCAGTTCCATAAACTCCATCATTTTCATCTGCCAGTCATCAATCGTTGGTAATATATGTGATTTCCAGTTTTTGGCTAATAGAATTCTTGCTGCCGTCGTGGAATACATAAAAAAAGATACATTTTTCTTAGGAATCTCCTTACTGACAATGCCCACTAGAAATGCTTCTGGTTTCTTAACAAATGTGTTTTTCAACACTTTCTTGAGTTCATTATAAATCTTATCCCAGAAGTCACTTACCAGTGGACACGTCCACCACATGTGGTAAAAGGAACCTTCTTCTTTCTTACATCTCCAACATTTATTGTCATGATTGTGGTAAATCTTGGCTAATTTTACTGGTGTAAGATGCCATCTATACATCATTTTCATTATGTTTTCTCTTAGTAAGCTACACGCAGTAAATTTAATATTCTCTTGCCACAGTTTTTCCCATTCCTCTATCATAATATTATGACCAACATCCTTTGCCCACAAAATCATAACATTTTTTGTTTGTTCATCTTTCGTATGCCACTCAAGCAGCAATTTGTACATTCTGGAAAGTAATTTCGTCTTAGGTTCTAACAATTCTGTTTCCAACTTTGACTTCTCAGATTGAAAACGACAATTGGCCATTCTGGCTGGGGCTACTGGGAACTGGAGTCCACCAATATTATTGGGGGGGCACCCCATTGACTGCCCCTGTCTTAGACAGTTTCTGGTGAATTTCCCTCATAGTGAAGACAAATTTGCATTTCAAAACACTGCAGAATGGTAAGCACTGGGTTGGTGGCATGATTGTTTTGAAACTAGGCAGGCATTCTGTGTTTAGCTTTGGCACGGTTAGTGTTTTTGGCCAGCGGCCATGTTGAAATATGTTTAATTTGAACAGGCAGCCATGTCAACATGGGAAATCTGAGGCAGGTCCCTGCTAGTCCCCCTGCTGGGGTGGGTTTACCACCCTTTAGTCAAAACTTTCAGCATTGGCTGTTTACAGTGGTGGGGGATCAAAGATGATGAGTCCAAATGCTGTCCTCTCTGGTTAGTTTAACTGTGGACTACTGGGGGGAAGAAATGAATGGTGATATCTGAAGAAGAGGAGGAATTGATAAGATTATCATGTTTGTGTAGCACAAGAAATGGGAAACCTGTGGTACTCGGGATGTAGTTGGACTTCAACTCTCATCAAATTTGGTCAGGGATGGTGGGAGCTATTGTCCAACAACATCTGAAGAGCCACAGGTTCTCCATCCCTGGGGTAGCTCATCGGCACAAGTGTGCTACGGGTGCCGTACTTGGACTTGTGAGACATGTTTCAGATCCCTATCACTTTGTGAAGCTCATTTCACAAAGTTAGGCCAGCATATGGACTGAGCACTCATATTGTCCCTGTCCTGCTGAAGCTAAGCAGGTTCAGTCAGTGCTCAGGTGCAGAGGCGCCAGTTTCTCCAGCTGGTTGAGGGGCCCAATTTGACTTTGCATGATGTCCTGACGTCACATGGAACCAAATGTCGTATGAAAATTGAAGGGCCCTGGCTCCCTCAAAAAATACATCAGGCTGAGGAATCTGCCTTGGCCCCTAGGAGTCGGTGCCTATGCTCGGATGGGTGGCTGCCTGGGAGCTTGTACTGCTACTACTACTACTACTAAAGGTAAAGGTAAAGGTACCCCTGACCATTAGGTCCAGTCATGACCTACTCTGGGGTTGTGCGCTCATCTCGCTCTATAGGTCGAGGGAGTCGGCATATAGCTTCCAGGTCATGTGGCCAGCATGACAAAGCCGCTTCTGGCAAACCAGAGCAGCACATGGAAACGCTGTTTACCTTCCCGCTATAGCGATTCCTATTTATCTACTTGCATTTTGATGTGCTTTCGAACTGCTAGGTTGGCAGGAGACTATTATTATTATTATTGTACTACTACTAGTAGTAATAGTAGCAGTACAAGCTCCCAGGCAGCCCAGGCAGTAGTAGTAGTAGTACTTATTATTATTTGTTGTTATTTAGTTGTTTAGTCATGTCTGACTCTTTGTGACCCCATGGACCAGAGCACACCAGGCACTCCTGTCTTCACTTATTATTATTATTATTAGTGTAAAATTCAGGGTACACACACAAACAATAAAACAATTAAAGGATCTAAAAACAAATTCAATACAGAGGCAGCCTGGGAAATATTTCTACTTAAAAAGCTTGTTGGGAGAAGAAGATCTTCATAAGGCACCAAAAAGACAAGTGATAATATTTATCTAATATTTATCTAATATTTAGCATAGACATAGCCTCAGGTTCTACGACAGAGGAAAACCTGGATATAAATGTAACCCAGAAGATTACAGGAATGTTGCATTTGATGTTTCCATTGGTTTTCATGGATCACCCCCCCCCCCTTGCACGTGATGATAAATTAGGCAGTATTTCAGCATACTGCATGGTGAATCATGGGGGAACAGAAGCACATGTACATGGAAAGGCTGGGGGACCCTGTCCAATTACTGTTGTTGCGTCACACCATACCCACTGGTTTGAATGTAATTTAGCAAGACAAACAGATAAAAAAAGCCACAGTTCTACAATGCAGCAGGTACCGCACAGAAAAATGAAGACAGAAGCACTAGCATTATAACCAGTAAAAACTATAACCCCCACCTCCAAATGCAGCCCTTGTCTTACACATGATAAGAACATAGAGACTTAAGGAGTCTCTGCCGGATGACCAGTGCCTCATCCAGTCCCAGCAGCAATCTCTTCTCCTCCAGTTTCCAACAACTGGCACTGAGAAACATTACTACCTCCAATGGTGGAGGCAGAACATGGCCATAAAATGCTGCTTCCTTTATATTAACCCTATAATGCCTTTGCCCCAATGTTCCCTAGGACCCCAGGACTATTTTTGCTGGGACTCTCACCAGCTTCCCACACCATTTGTTTGGTGAGCTATGGGGTAGGAATTGCATGCATGTTGCGTCTATTAGAAATTCTGCAACTCCCACATCTAAACTAAACTAAACTAAACCTCAGAGTTAAAGGAGACCCTCAAATTCTGCATTGCATGTATGAGAACAATGCCCAGACCTTGGATAAACATCCCATAGGACCAGGGCGAAAAGAATTTACATTAACCTGCTTTTATTTCATAGGGACCTGCCAGTGTTTATATATGACTGCTGTGGTTCTTCTCAAACCAGGGGGCTGCAAACAGAATGTATGTGAAGAAAGTGAAAGGAATCTTGACTTGGTATAATATTTACAGACCTTGCTGTAAATAGATAGCATACTTCTCACCATGTGGAGAGTTTTACAGTAAACATTTGAAATACATAATATAACCAGGGGAGCATTCCCCCGCATCTAAAAAAGCCTCCCTTTCAAACAAACACATGCACTTTAATTCTCATAAAACTGAAAAATCACTGGCTCAGGTTTGTTTCATAAGAACACAAGAGGCTTCTGGATTAGGCCAACAACCCACCTAAACCAGCATCCTGTTTCCACAGTAGCCACCCAGATACATGTGAGAAACATGCAAAGCCAATCACAAGAACACTTTTCCTCTACTTCACTAGTAGAAGCCCCATTAGCCCTAGTCATGTGTTTCTCGTGTGCAGGACAGGAGCTTGCGGAGCAAGGAATGGGGCTGTAGTTTTAGCTTCACCCTTAATGCCTTGTCCTGTCTCTCTCCCCACCCACACATGCTTCTGTGTAACCAGAAAGCCCAATGTGCAAGGTCTTGCTCACTCAAGGACTTCTGTGCGCAATCAGGACACAGAAACAATTAATGGAAGATAAAACTATCAGTGGCTATTAGCCATTCTGGTTATGTTCTCTCTCTCCACTGTCAGAGGCAGAATCCCTCTGAATGCCAGTTGTTGGGAACTGCAAGTAGGGAGAACCTCGTTGCGCTCAAGTCCTGCTTGTGGGTTTCCCACAGGCACCTGGTTGGCCAGTGGGAGAAAGAAGATTCCACCTAAACATTAGGAAGAACTTCCTGACAGTAAGAGCTGTTCGACAGTGGAATTTGCTTCCAAGGAGTGTGGTGGAGTCTCCTTCTTTGGAGGTCTTTAAGCAGAGGCTTGGCAGGTATATGCCAAGAATGCTTTGATGGTGTTTCCTGCTTGGCAGGGGGTTGGACTGGATGGCCCTTGTGGTCTCTTCCAACTCTATGATTCTAGGATGCTGGACTAGGTGGGTCACTGGGCTGATCCAGCAAAGCTGTTCTTATGTTCCTCTTATGTCCTCTTATGTCTCAAAATTCCAGAGTTCCTATTCATGATCACATTGCACTTTAGCTCACACAACCATGCACAACGCCAGGCTATTACTGCATTCTGCAAATTGGCCCATCTTCCAGCTCATTAGACAAGGGGTGGGGCCTGTTGCTAGAAAGCAGTCAAAAGGGAGGAGGTAGATTTATATAACCACTTTATCTCTCATGGCAGTCTCCAAGGAATCCTGGAGATTGTGATTTGGTAAACGTGCAGTGAACTCACTCCCAGAGTTCCCAATTTCCTTGAAGGAACTAGAGCACCTATGATTCCCAAGGGCTGGGGTCACCAGTGTGGAACCCACCAGTGCCCATGTGCCCATAGAGACTTGCCTGGGGCCTGCTTGGTTCCCCCCTCTGAAATTAGGATTGAAAGAAGCATGTCCCCGGATTTATATTTTAAGTGTTGTAGATTTATTATTAGAGAATGAATGTTGCGTGATTGGTTCAACGGCACAAGACACATCATATGGGGACTTCCAGCGAGGCAAAATGGCGGGCGCCATGGCAGCAAGCAGCTCCTAAAGCCAGCCAGAGCCAACTGCACTACTAGGCTGGCTCCGGGCTGCTAAGATTGCTGCTGCTGCTGCCACCGCCACTGCCGAGGGGGAACTGGAGATGCCTGGTGCGTCAACTGGGGGAACTGCTGACCCTCCCGTGACCCTAATCGAGCCAGGAGCAAGAGCGCCCCGCCACCCGGCTGACCGCCCAACGGCGCTCTGGGGCCAGGAAAACCCCGGAGCTAACGCAAGGAGAACGGGGAGAGGAGAAGGAGAAGGAACAGAGAGAAAGAGGAAGGAGGAAGGAGAAAAAGAGGGGAGCCCCGACTGTGCCACTGCCGCCACTGAGGAGAAGAGGTAGGAGAGCACCGGGAGGGCAAGGACACATGGCCGAGCCCAGGCCTGACCCGAGCCTACTCCACGGTGGCTAGCACTCCAAGAGAGGAGGCCGGGCCCAGAGAAAGGCCGCACAACAGAGGAGACCACAGAATTGAAGATATTACTTTTTTTATTTAAAAACTAACTTTTTTTAAAAAAATAACTTTTTTTCTCTTTTCAAAAAGAAAAAGAAAAAAGTGTCCCCAGATTCTTTGACAAAAAATCCGGTAACCTTAGTTTAAGAGTGGGGAAGAGGGAGCTGTGGAGGGATTGTGCGGCATAGCTGCCAAGTCTCCCATTGAAAAATCCGGGACCAATAGTGACGCGGCACCGGAAGTCGCTTCTATGCATGTCTGGACATGCATAGAAGCAACTTCCGGTGCCGCTTTGCCCGATTTCCGGTGCCCAGACAAAGGCAGAGCGGCACCCGAAATCGGTTCTGCACATGTCCAGACATGCGCAGAAGGAGCCTCCCTGGCATGTAGGAAATCAGGGGATTTACGGGATTTTTTTTTCTATTCGGGATAACAGCGGGAAACGGATTAAAATCTGGGGGTTTCCCATGAAAAACGGGAGACTTGGCAGCTATGATTGTGGGGGTACAGGAATAGGTGAGGGGATAGGGGAATGTAAAGGCAGGGGTTAGGTCAGGTGTGGGGGGAGGGCAAAGGGGTAGGTGGTGTTGGCAAGTAGAGCGAGCAAAGGAATGGGTAACTATCTTTCTTCGGCGTGACCTTTCTTTTTCATGTAGCTTTTCTACTGAATGTTCAATTTGCAGCCCTTGTCAAGACAGCTCAAACAAGCAACCCATCTCTCCTGCAAGACATCCATCTTATCAGATCAATATCGCTTCTTGCAATTTGGTTCCTGGAGCTACAATTAAATGCCAAGTCCAACAGGACAACTAATGTTGACATATATTCTACCCCAGAGCCATCTTTAAAAATAAGTAAATAATAAGGTAATCCTAATGAACCTGTGTTAGGAAGACATAATAAGCAGCCTCGCAGTGGATGATGAGCATCTAGAAAGCTTCTCTGGAGTACCGTAGCATAATTACGGCCAGAACTCTTAAGAGCAGGAGGAAGGAGAATAACATGGCTGTCATTGCAACAGCATCAATACAATGAACCTCTAACATGCAAACTGTTTGAAACTGAAGGTTTAGACAATGAAAAGGCAAGAAGCGAAGTGAGACCTTCCTAACAGGAAGAACGGTTAAGCAGTTTGAGATCTCAGAAGATATATTTCAATAGTTGCAGTGAAGGAGGCAAAATCCATGGGGCAATTGGGACATTTGCCCCAAGAATTTGCTCTAAGGGATGAACTTAGCAGTAGGGAGTTGTTCCTCCCTAATGATAAGTATCTCCATTAGAGCAAATTTGTCCATTTCAGTTTCTCGCTGTTCCACTCTTGATTTATGCATCAGTTTGCAAACTTTTCCTTGAAAGCTCCTCACACAAATTTGACAGCATTTTAATGTACATTACTTCCCTGACCTCGAGTTCCCTGTGAAGAGGGATTGATTGTTAAACCACTCTGAAAATTTGTAGCTGTGGGAGGGAAAATAACATTTCTCCTAACTATGAACTCTCAGCACCCTTAACAAATGGCAATTCCCAGGATACTTTGGGGGAAGGTACGATTGTTTAAAGTGGTATCATAGTGCTTTAAATCTATGGTATGAATGTGGCCTATGATTACTGCTCCCTCACCAGAAAGGCTGACTTCTCTGACAACACTATTTTACCAGAAAGCTTAAACAGCAAGGAGTGGAAGATGAAATCTGGCTGATGTCCCAAGGCAGTATATCTGCTGCTTGATCTAAGGTGTGACAAATTAGCATCGGTCTCCTGTGAGGCACTAACCAGCAAGTACATACCTGTGTGACTTCCTTGGAGTAGCACTAGCCAAAAGATTCTTTGCAGTTGCATAAAGGGAGACGATGGGAAGGGGAGCAGGAGGGGAGGGGGCAGCTCCTTGAACACGAAAAACAGCCAAGCTGCGTGGAACCAACTTCTAAGCAAGAATCTTGCTCCGCAGCTGTGAAAAATGTCTCAGTAAAAATATGCTCCAAGCATTGCTAGAACAAGAGCGCAACCCACGCTGACTCAAGAATGGACTTGCAAAGTGTCACAGGATCACAATGCTGGTACTGGGTTTGGCCTCCTGCAGACTTCCCAATCTGGGTTTCTCTTTTTTCTTTTTTTGCTGTGGAGGGAAGAGGAGGAAAGGTTTTGGGGATCCAAGCAAAAAAGTCGCAGGGATGACTGACTACACACATATGGCCATTTCAGAGATGGGTCTCAAATTTATTATTATTATTATTATTATTATTATTATTATTATTATTATTATGGGGAAGGTCAAATGCTTGGGTTTTATTTAATTCAACTCCGCAAGCCCTACCGTGGGTCACTTGTGCGTCACCAGAAAAAAGAGAGGAGAAAAGTGGATGCAGATTTGCAAAAAAATGGCACCTGCTAATTTGCAGGCATAGATGTGAAGTTAGAAAGTATGTCTTAAACAGAAATGCAATTAAACTTGCTTCCTTTACATTTGTTCTAGCCTTACTACAGAGAACAAATGTGTTCCATCTTTTGCATGACAGTGACACAATTCAAAGTTCTGGTTTGACCTGTATTTAATGCTGTATTGTTTCTAAGACTTGATTGGGAGCCGCCCAGAGTGGCTGGGGAAACTCAGCCAGATGAGCGGGGTATGTAGGTATGTATGTATGTATGAATGAATGAATAAATAAATAAATATTATTATTATTATTACTATTATTATTATTAAGCCCTATACCACTTAGGTCCAAGCTATCAGAAAGACCGTATTTCCTCATATGAACCTGCTTGGCTTTTGAGATCACCAGGGGAGGTCCTTCTATCAGTCCCTCCACCCTCACAGGTACACTTGGTAGGGACACGGGAGAGGTCCTTTTGGGTGGCTGCTCCCAGACTCTGGAACTCCTTCCCTAGAGAAACTCGACTGGCTCCCTCCTTGCTGCCCTGCTGGGAGGTGAAGACTTTATTTTCCCCACAAGCGTCTGGTAACTGACTGCTTTTAATGAAAGAGCTGACACAGTGCTGTTTTTATTGATATATTTTAAAGAGATTTTTATATATGTATATAGATTTAAATTCAGCCAATGTTTTTAATTATTGCCCCCCCCCTGTTTTTAGTGGTTCTTATTTTTATCTTTAAACTGCTTTGAGTCCCGTCAGGGGAAAAGGTGGGGTATAAATTTACAACAAGCAACAACAGGCACTTTAATCCCCTTTAGCTGTGTAGGTCTAATATCAAGAGGCACCCTGCTAACATTCAATATAGGCATATCAAGCGCTCCTGTTCATAACAACTAAATGGAATTTACGAAGGTAGTAACTCCAAGTGATACACACACAAGGGGGACACACAGCGAATGAAGGCTCTTCTTCCACTGGCCTGGCAGTGGGTTTTACAGTGGAATTTGGCCATCCACTGTTGGAAACAGGATACTGGGCTCCGTGGACCCCCTTGATCTGACCTAACAGGGCTCTTCTCAAGTTCTTGCAGAAAGGCTGAGCCAAAGGTCTTGAGAAAAGTGCTCCAAAACTGTTCTGCGATCGCAGTTCTCACCTGCAAGCATCCCCAAGCACAGTCCCCTTCATGATCAGCAAGTTACTTACTTGCCCAGAAGGGAAACTGATTTAAATGCAGCCATAAATCTATCATTAACCTTTATTTGTTAGCTGGGAAATATGCATCATCTTTTTTTTTAAAAAAAAGTTCTTTCCATCCATCCATCTCTTAAGAATGTGTTTTGTGAAGTGCAAGACAAACTGCCGGAGGCTAAAGGAGGGGAGACTCATAACTGGGAAGGCAAACCATTAAAAAAACAACACCTAGTTATGATTTCTGTTTTTTCAGTCTTGTGTGCTCAAGCCCACCAGCCTCCCTTGCTGCTTCTGATGTGAGATGAGTGACAGCAGCCTGAGATCAGACAACACCTCAGGGGGGTATTTAACCAGTTCGAGGGATATTCCAGATAATGCATGGTGCAAGTCCCTTAATGACTACTCAGAAGGAAGTCCCATTGATTTCAGCAGGGTTTGCTTTTAGGTAACTGCAACTAGAATTGCAGCCTAAAAGTAGGGAAATACCTTTAGAATAATGCCTTAGGAATCATTTACTTGAAGGCAGCCCTGTATAGGGAGGTTTTTAATGTTTGATGTTTGATAGGCAGCATATAAATAATAAAATAATACATCACCATAATCATTCTTCTTCTACTATTGCTGTAAAGAACGGGAGCCTTTAGGAATGACTATCCATGTCTTGGTGGGAGGTGAAGTGGATGGAAATTTTCCATACAATTAATTCCTGCCCATATTGTTCTACCAGTATTTGAAATATTAGCTGTTGATTCTCCATCTTCTTTCAGATTGAGGCACTTGGGGATGCAAGACTTTTGAAACTGGCTTTTTATCTCCCAGAATAATAATTTACCCCCAAAACAAACAAACTCAATGGTGTTTGGATTTTTCTTTTTTAAATGTTTAAAACCTTTAGCCTCGAGGTCTGGAAACCTATTTTTTTCTGGTTGCTTAAGTTTGTCATTCGTGGCACATTTGCTCAAATTAGATTCAGAGAATGAAATGAATGAAAAATGTTGCCTGTGGGCTTTTGGTTTTATCAGAAGGGGCTTTGAAGGGGAGAGAAGCAAGTGAAGGAACGTATCTTCTCCCTCCCTCTCTCTCTCTTGATAGGAAATTAAAAGTGGCTGGAGCTAAATGAATTCAAACAGGGCAGAGAGGACTCTGTAAGAGGAGGAAGAGATGCATTGGGGGAGGAATGTGATAGTAAATCCAGAAGGCGAAAGACAAATTCAAAGCCAGCTTGAGGAAAAGTTGAGGCCAAGTAAGAGAGTCTCATGGACTGCAAGAAGATTAAACCTATCCATTCTGAAGGAAATCAGCCCTGAGTGCTCACTGGAAGGACAGATCCTGAAGCTGAGGCTCCAATACTTTGGCCACCTCATGAGAAGAGAAGACTCCCTGGAAAAGACCCTGATGTTGGGAAAGATTGAGGGCACTAGGAGAAGGGGACGGCAGAGGATAAGATGGTTGGACAGTGTTCTCGAAGCTACGAGTCTGACCAAACTGTGGGAGGCAGTGGAAGATAGGAGTGCCTGGCGTGCTCTGGTCCATGGGGTCACGAAGAGTCGGACAACGACTAAACAATAACAGCAGCAGCTTCCACTTTCTTCCTTTCCTCCTGCTCTCTTTTCTCCTCAAGGTGATTGAGCCCCCTGCCTCATATTCCTCTCTCTGAAGGGCTGCCCATTGGTCCAAGCCAGGTCAAAACACAAAGAACCCTAAGAAGAGAGAAGGGACTGGGCTTTGAGTTGCCTGCCGCCAGTCAGCTGAGGATGAAGAAATCACTACATTTCGGTTTTGTACATTTGTACATTTGAGGGGAGTGATGACTGCTTTAACTGTATAATGCAGGTGAGACCTATATTGCAACACACTTCTTCTCAAAATGAAAAGTTGCTCCCCAAAGCGGTCCACAGTCGAAAGGAAATAGACAAAGAATGCAATGCAATGCAATGCAATGCAATAAAATAAAATAAAATAAAATAATCAACTTCCCTTCATGGAAAGTCACATGTCAATTAGTGATTTTAAAAAGCAAAAGCTCACTAGATGACATTTAAAAAATGGGTGCATCCAGCTAACTTCTAGTCAAAGCAGACCTATTGAAATTAATAGACTTAAGTTAGAAGTATGCATTTTGAAGACAGTCCAAATGTTTTAAAAAATATACAGAGAGACAGTCTACCATCATCAAATCCCAACAGTGGTTCCACTACCATGTAACTCACTACTGACATGGATGAGCTCTAGGAGTCTGGCATTTTTGTTAAGACAGGTGGGGTATGTGCCATTTGGGACTCACTCAGGATTCCCTCCCTAAAATTTGCTCAGATTTCTACGCTGGTGCAATAAACTTACTTTTTTTTACTAGACATTGCACTGCCCTCTAAAGGAGATCCTTTGCATTGCACATTCAGTTCTTCCAGCGGCATCATTTCTCTTTCAGTTCTTGGAAAGCAAGAGAACAGGGTGCCAACTTGAATGCAATATTGAGGGGGCTCAGGTAAGCTCTGCCCACATAATTGATCACGTGACGAGGCGCGCACACGCACACACACACACACACACCCCATTTGAATGGGAATGCCCATCAACTTTTTTGGAGGGGTGGCCCCCTCAAATATTTTAGGGGGGCTAAGACCCCCTCAGCCCTAAGGAGTTGGCTCTTATACAATAGAACATTTATTCTGGCCTCGGTCCAGTATGCCTGAAGGAGCGTCTCCACCCTCATCGTTCTGCCCGGACACTGAGGTCCAGCACCGAGGGCCTTCTGGAGGTTTCCTCATTGCGAGAAGCCAAGTTGCAGGGAACCAGGCAGAGGGCCTTCTCGGTAGTGGCGCCCGCCCTGTGGAACGCCCTCCCATCAGATGCCAAAGAGAAAAACATCTACCAGACTTTTAGAAGACATCTGAAGGCAGCCCTGTTTAGGGAGGCTTTTATTGCTTAATAGATCACTGTGTTTTATTTTTCTGTTGGAAGCCGCCCAGAGTGGCTGGGGAAACCCAGCCAGATGGGCGTGGTATAAATAATAAATTATTATTATTATTATTATTATTATTATTATTATTATTTCAAAGGGGTGTTTGGGGCCAAACTGCTGCCATATATTTTCTTCAGTATGTTCAGGTTAAACACATAAAATATCAGGCCAAGAGTTTATTAGGTACAGCATTCTGTTTTCTACTGTAGCCAGTCAGAAACTCCTGGAAAAATCAAAACAGGACAACAGATATTTCTGTCTGTTTCCCCAGCATCTGGTTTTGAGCTTTTATATTGGTTATATAGTATATATAACTAGGGGTGCCAACTTGAATAAAATATTGTGGGGGTCCAGGTAAGCCCCATCCCACATAATCGATCACATCATCGATGCAGTGCAAACACGCCATGTGAATAGGAATAGCCATCAACTTAGGGCCCAGGCCCCTCAAATATTTTATTGTGGGGGCTGAAACCTCCACGGCTCCTATGTATATGGCAGTTTTATAACAAAGGTTATATAGTACCATAGTTATTTACCTCTTATGGCATCTTGAGTTTAAGAAAGGATTTACATCTCTGAACATCAGCTTGGCAATGCCATCCATTTTTCTTTTACATTTCATTTTTAACCTGTATACTGCCTTTCCATATTGCTATTCACAAAGCTGTTTACAAGCTGAAGAAGCAACAACAAAAAAGTACAACAAAGATGAACAAAAATCCGACCCCATAGAAACAAGTCATAATAAAAATGTGACGTTAAAGAAACAACTTATTTCAAGCAAGGCAGTATTCAATAACCCCTTAGAACATAATAGTACATTATAAAATTAACTCTCAAGATATCAGCAGGTAATAATTAAAGAGAAAATTCACTCTCAGCAATTAGAGGGAATCATTATTTAAATTATAATCAATAAAAAACAATAACGGAAAATATTAACGAAAGTACTGCATGTTGTAAGTACTATACATAAAAATACCATAATATGTTAAGACCGTGTAAAAAGATCACAACAGCATGCGAAAAATTGCCACTAAATTCATATACGCACAGATTTGTCTAGTGTGTGTATGGGTACTGATTCACCTCACCCAAGCAACTGCTTTAAGATCCAAGTCTTCCAAAGCATAAAGGGGCAATGGGACCTGATCACAGCAGCAACTTTGTCCAATCTGCTTGGATTTCCTCATCACCCCTGGCCTGGGATTTCCGCAGAATGACTGGATGTTACACACACAGAACACTGGGGTGATTACTTCTTGACCACGAAAGAAACCCAGCTCTGGTTTTCAAAACCCATGAAATGCTTGGATAGCAAAACCGTCATTGTGCAACAATCTGGCTGTTTGTTTGCTTACGAGCGCAATTCCCAGGTTCCCCAAACTAAATTGTCTTCCTTTTTGATAGGCAACTTGCAACCATTTTCACACTTGGCCTGCCTAAGTGTAGCCTTGCTCATTTTGGGGGGTGTTTTTTGTTTTAATTTTAACTACTTGTATGCACCCTGCCTGCCAAGGTTTCTTAAAACAGTGGAAAGAAACAAATAGTTGGATTTCTGTTAGATTTCACCACCTAGTGGCAGGCAAAAAATCTAGTTGCTGCTGAACAGAAACAGAAAGAATTGCTATGTCCAATACGTACAGGGAGAGTCCAAAGCAGGGGTCAGCAACCTTTTTCAGCCGTGGGCTGGTCCACCACCCCTCAGACCATGTGGTGGGCCGGACTATAGTTTGAAGAAGAAAAATGAACCAATCCCTATGCCCCACAAATAACCCAGAGATGCATTTTTTAAAAAAAGGACAGTCTACTCATGTAAAAACACGCTGATTCCCGGACTGTCCGTGGGCCGGATTGAGAAGGGGATTGGGCCGCATCTGGCCCATGGGCCTTAGGTTGCCTACCCCTGGTCCAAAGGTTTAGTTAGTAGCTGTAGAGACTGGTCCAGTAGGTCAAATGGGGCAGTGCCCCACCAACTTCAGTCTGTCTTTTGTCAGCCCCCTCCTGCTTGCCTTCTTACTTACAACCAGCTTAGGGTCGGATCTGCCTTTCATAAACTCTGCTTCCACCTACTGCTGCTCCTTCTGCCTCTTGCCCCAGCAGTCCCAAAGACAGTGGCATAGCATAGTTTGCCATCAATTGGCGTGCCAGGGTGTGGGGCGCAATGGGTGAACAGAGCTTGCCATGCCAGCCCAGTTCTCACTGCTGACTATGTCAGAGTGAACCCCCCCCCCCCCAGACCAGAAACACACAGGCAGTCTTGCCAACCGACATAGCGAAATCTTGACCCCATGGGTTAGGGCGCCGAGGGCTCATTTTGTGGGGCTTGTGCTTTAGAAATAAAACTGCTTTTCAAGGGACAGACAAAAATGACAAAGCTAGATGCTTGCCATGTGGAAAACAGGAGATTTTGCTAGGAATTGTACAAAACAAAGTGGCACTCATAAGGAAAAGTTCTGGGGTGATGACATAAAGCAAACTAAAAATGCTTTTGCAGTTCATCAGAAATATCTAGCAATATCAAGTTATAGGAAAAACTGGTGACACCAGTTTATAAATATATATTATAACAAGATGAATTTTAACAGGGAGAAATGTAAAGTACTACACTTGGGCAAAAAAATAATAATGAAAGGCACAAATACAGGATGGGAGACACCTGGCTTGAGAGCAGTACATGTGAAAAGGATCTAGGAGTCTTGGTAGACCACAAACTTGACATGAGTCAGCAGTGTGATGCAGCAGTTAAAAAAAGCCAATGCATCAATAGGAGTATAGCATCTAGATCAAGGGAAGTAATAGTACCACTGTATTCCGCTCTGGTCAGACCTCACCTGGAATACTGTGTCCAATTCTGGGCACCACAGTTCAAGAAGGATACTGACAAGCTGGAACGTGTCCAGAAGAGGGCAACCAAAATGGTCAAAGGCCTGGAAACGATGCCTTATGAGGAATGGCTTAGGGAACTGGGTATGTTTAGCCTGGAGAAGAGAAGGTTAAGGGGTGATATGAGAGCCATGTTCAAATATATTAAAGGATGCCATATAGAGGAGGGAGAAAGGTTGTTTTCTGCTGCTCCAGAGAAGCGGACACGGAGCAATGGATTCAAATTACAAGAAAGAAGATTCCACCTAAAGATTAGGAAGAACTTCCTGACAGTAAGAGCTGTTCGACAGTGGGACCTGCTGCCAAGGAGTGTGGTGGAGTCTCCTTCTTTGGGGGTCTTTAAGCGGAGGCTTGACAGGCATATGTCAAGAATGCTTTGATGGTGTTTCCTGCTTGGCAGGGGGTTGGACTGGAAGGCCCTTGTGGTCTCTTCCAACTCTATGATTCTATGGTGCTATTAACAGTAACCTTTCTAGCTGGTTAATTGATTCGGCAGCTTCCATGCCCATGACGTGTGATGCCCACATATGGATATAGGAGCCTGTCTCATTTAGACATCTCCAACATTGGCTACTGGCACCCGGATACATCTTGTTTGGCACCATTTTTGAGTGCATTGGACGTCAGGTTTTTGGGGAAACAGTGACCCTGAGGGTTAGGGCGCAATGGTCCACTACTCGGCAGTAGAGCACTTGTTTGGTGACTCTCAAAGTTGGGTGCCTACCAGGGATCTCGAACCTTTTCTCCACAATGGTCTTTTCATAATGCTCACACCCATAGTCTCTCTGCTGAATTATATTTCTTAAGAGAAAGAAGAGTCACGAAGCAATGCTGCCATCTCCTGGGCAAACGTCAGATGACTATTTGAAACATATTCAAGAGAACTACCGGTATTATAGGCCTCTTCACAGCAAACAGTGAAATTAATGGACATTATTAATGTAGGTCTGTTACTTCCACTGGATCTACTCTTGAGCAGAGCTTAGTTGGTGAAAACTCTCATACTTTCTTTAAAAAAAAACAGAATTAGATAATAAGTGTTGAGGGTGTGTTGATTTGGCACTTAAAACAGCCATGAGACTTCAATAGGGCCATACCACCATGGTTGTCTTCTCTATTTATGACTTTCCAGAGCTGCCTTCCATAACCTGTTGCTCTCCAGATGTTGGTGGACACCAGCTTCAACCATCCCTGGCCACCTGGAGGGCCAAAGGTTGGGGAAGGGTGTTCTAGGGCTCAAAGACAGAGGGCACGTAGCAGCACCCGTAGAAGTGACGAACGAGGAAATAGGAGAGACAGGGGTGGAGATACACTTGGGACAATGCCATTATCCAAGAGGTTGGGTTCTATAGCCTCTTTCTGTAATAAAAAAGGACGGTAAGAAAGTTTTCCTTGTCTTTATACTTTCCCGGGCAACCAGCCGGGAGCCGCTGACAGCATCCTAAGAGGCGTGTGTGTGTGTGTGTGTGTGTGTGTGTGTGTGTGTGTGTGTGTACAGGAATAGGAAGTTAGACTTGTTCAAATTAGACAGAGAAAGGGAAGCAACAAAGCTTTAATCCCTCGTGATAAGTTGCAGCTTCACCTACCGTCAAAGCAGACTAATGACTCCTTTGGTAGGCAAAACATATTAGATCTAACTACATGTATGTTGGCACCCCTCTAAAAACCCCTTTGTTGCACTGATATACCCTATGGTTTTCCTAGTAGTGATGTATGGAAGTGAGAGCTGGACCATATAGAAGGCTGATCGCTGAAGAATTGATGCTTTTGAATTATGGTGCTGGAGGAGACTCTTGAGAGTCCCATGGACTGCAAGAAGATCAAACCTATCCATTATGAAGGAAATCAGCCCTGAGTGCTCACTGGAAGGACAGATTGTGAAGCTGAGGCTCCAATACTTTGGCCACCTCATGAGAAGACAAGACTCCCTGGAAAAGACCCTGATATTGGTAAAGATTGAGGGCACAAGGAGAAGGGGACGACAGAGGACGAGATGGCTAGACAGTGTTCTTGAAGCTACGAACATGAGTTTGACCAAACTGCGGGAGGCAGTGGAAGACAGGAGTGCCTGGCGTGCTATGGTCCATGGGGTCACGAAGAGTCGGACACGACTAAACGACTAAACAACAACAACCCTCAGAAATACCACAACTCACATAAAACAGACCACCACAGCCAACCACAAAAGAAAACTATATCCTAGGCCAACCCCAACAACTCTCACCATCGAAGGAAAACAAATGCACAACAAAGAACCTGCACAACCGACGCTGACAACCCCCCCCCAAACACACTTTAAGTAAACTAGAAACATTGTCACACTACCCCCACCCCCTTCCCTTATCTACTGCTCTCCCCCTTTTCCTCCCCAATGTCTCAACAATTGAAACTGATCTGTAAAAATGCTATGAGAGACACTGCCCATGTCTTTGTAAACTGAGAAAACCTTTAATAAAAATAAATTAAAAAAAAAAAGAAATACCACAACTCTACACTAACCCACAGACTGGCATAGCTGTTTCCTTCTCACCCACCCCTTTTCCTACATTTGTTCATTCTGGTCCTTGCGGGTTCATGAGAGGTGATGGATTTATCTCTACATTGTTGAGAACTGGGAGGATAAGGACCCTGGCACCAATTTTCAGCTTTTCATTTCCCCCGCCTTCCCAGGCATTTGCCACAGAGGAAAAATAGCATCAGCTGAGATGGATTTTTAACTTCTCCTTTGTTAAATCACTCTGCTCAGGAGGATGAGGATTTCGCTGCAGCAGACTACTTCTTGTCAAGATAAATTCTTGTATAAGTCCAAGGCTGGACTCAAAATGAAGAGCCCCTGCATCCTAATCTATACAGTCATCCTTCTTTGCAGCTCAAAGCAGGAGTCCTACTCCAGCAATGTAGCTGAGAGGCTATGAAAGATGGACTTTACATCAACTGGAGATGTTTGTCAGGGTCAGTTTCAGAGGAACTTGGCATCTGACTGGGTTATTGGTGAAGCAATATGTAGATCACTGGCAGAAGAAATATTAGAAGTATTCTGTACTAGCAGGGAGTGCCTGGGTCTGCCTGGGAATTCAAGGAAGCAACAACAAAATAAATATTATTTTAAAATGGATGTACACACACATCTGTGCACACACACACGAACCCAGGACTCTGTTATGATCTGGGAGCACCTACTCTGGACCTGGTGGGGAGAGGAGACATATTTAATTAGAGTTAATCTTTATTCAAAATGGTGCCTGGCATCCAAACATAGACAAAGATCTAGAAACCCTTGTACCAACTTTGGTGTCAATTTGGTCCCACCAAATTGGGTAACAATATCTTCAGAGCAATCCAGATTGGTACAGGTTGGGCCCATTATCCTAAAAAATAGGCAAAATGATGGTAAAGTCACATTATGGTCTGCTATCTTGATTCAAAATGGTGCTTGGTGTCCAAAAGTCGATGAAGTCCACTGCCGCTGCCTTCAGAACCCTCATGCCGAGTTTGAAATCTGGCAAAGTCATCTCAAGGTCAGGCAAAAATCAGGCAAAGTCACCCCAAAGTCATGGGAGATGGTATCTCAGCATCAACAAAAAAACTGCCATCCTCCTCAAGTTTGGTGAAGATATCTTGAGAGGCATCCAAGCACATAGAGAACCAACAGACAAAGTCCTTACCAAAATATATAACAGGGAACTTGTATTTATGGGTAAATCTGTCCATTTTGGTTGCCCTCATTTTTCTAATCTTCAGTTCACTTCTCCATGTTTCCACATCAGTTTGCCGTATTGACACTAGCCAATCAGTGCTGTCTACAGATTGTTTTTTAAAAAGAACACACCTCAAAGGAGAGATGTTTCTGCAGTGTTTACACTGTACTATTCTCCTTGCATCCCACCACTGCTCTTATTTGTACCCTGTCCATCTGGCTGGGTTTCCATAATACATTCATTTTCACAGTGACTCCTTTCTATGGTTTTCCTGCAGAGAAGAGACCAGCCTTTTCATCTACATCTTGCAATCAGAAAGGAAGACCTTTCATTGCCTACAGACAGCCACCCAATCTTAAACAACTCCTCGCCCACAATAATACAACCACCAGACTTAACATGGACACTGGTACCAGAGCCTGCAATAAACTCAGATGGCAACTTTGCTGCCACATACACCCGGACAACACCATTACTGGGCCCAACAACATCAAACATACCATCTCAGGACTATTTAATTGCTCATCTTCTAACATTGTGTATGCCATCAAATGCCAACAGTGCCCTTCAGCTCTCTATATTGGACAAACAGGCCAAACCCTACGCCAAAGGATAAATGGACATAAATCTGACATCATGAATCACAAGACTGAGAAAACAGTAGGACAACACTTCAATCTCCCAGGACATTCTATACAAGATCTCAAAGTAGCGGTCTTATTACAAAAGAATTTCAGAAATAGACTGGAAAGAGAAGTTGCTGAATTGCAACTTCTTACCAAACTTAAAACCATGGAGAGACCTGGTCTGAATAGAGACATTGGATTCTTATCTCATTATACATGATAAAGCTATTTTTGGCCATCTCACCCCTTGCTTTTTCCTGCAAGACCAATTGCAGTCATTAACAGTCGTTAACAGTCGTCAACAGGTTTACCACTTCTATCAGCCAATCACCCATTCTCCCACCCTTCTGAGTAATACCCCTCCCCACCTTCTGACTATACATAAGGGTCTGGTGACTTCTGTTTCAGTGTATCTGAAGAAGTGTGCATGCACACAAAAGCTCAAACTTAGTTGGTCTCTAAGGTGCCACTGGAAGGAATTTTTTATTATTATCTTGCAATCAATCAATCAATCAATCAATACCCACAGAGTCAATTAGTTCACAAAGTGGGACATTGAATAATGCCACCCATGGCACTTCTTAACTGAATGAAATGAATTGTCTTTCCTAAAAAGAAAATCAATTGGTATTTTGTGTTGGGGTGGAAAGATTGCAATTTTTTGTGTGTGTGTGTGTGTAAATCTTTTCTTTTGGGGACTTTTCATCAAACTTTGCCATGTGCCGGGTTGATATGTGATGTGGCTTCCACCTTCTTTTGATATTGCATGAATCGCAAGGGAGTGATGAACTCCAGATAAAGAACAGGACCGTGGGGCTAAAAATGACTCACAGAGGGATCCATCTCAGTCAAAACATGACAGCCCCAGTGTACATCAGAACACAATGTTCTCTGCCGAGTTATTTTCTTGCTCCTGCAGTTTGCCACTGACACTTCCAAAGATATCCCTGGTCCTGTAAGAAGCAGACGTAGGTATACAGGATGTCCCATTTTAATGGATGAAAAGAAAAATTGCCAAAATTCCTTCTCGGTTGCAAAGAGTTGTCAATGGCTCTGACTACAGTTAGCATCGCAAACTGTATTTGAGAAGAGAATAATTTTAAGAAGGGAGAAATTTAAGAGAACACTGTAAACAACTAAAAACTTTGGCATGATATTAGTAATGCTTGCAATGTATGGAAAACTATGGGGAAATGGATTTTAAAAAAAACAAATTAGAGAAAACAAGATAAGCAGTTTGAAGAAAAAGATTGATGGTAACCATGGAAGAGTGGAGGGAAGTCAGAGGATTCAGGTAATCCTGAATGAAGAGGTGAATAATTTGTTTGAATTTAAATGTGTTATGTAAAATTTAATAAAAATGTATTTAGAAAAGGAAAGTGAAAAAGAAATAAAAAGAAAGCAATAACCATTGCAAATATCAATAGTGTTTGTGGCATCAATTTATAATGTGGACATGAGACGAATGAGCGAACACTGGCAATTTCCATGCGTGTTTCTGTTTTCATCAGAAGTTCTCCTGCATCCCTCCTCAAGACAAATTCCTTTAAACTTCTTCTGAGAAAAGAGACTCTCTCATTTTTCTTTGGAAAGTCTACAGAGTGGGAACCATCCTCCTTGGGAAAGAAGAGAGATGGGTTCACTCCTAAGGATGCAATCTAATTTGAGGCTGTCCTCCTACTACTGGACACTGTATGGCTTCTGAGGAACTGTGTCCAGTTAGGCGCAGACCTGATCTGAACCTTGAATGCATCAACTGGCTTCCTGCTATGACCACAAAAAGAATCATTTCCCACAAACGGTTGTGTTTTGCAACCGGCAAGCCACCTTGCAAAGTCCTTGCAGGCAGGACGTAAGGTCTGGGTGGCTCACCGGTTTGATCCGGCCTAGAAAACCCAGAGCCTTAAAAATAACTGTTTATGTTACTGTTTCCTTGTCAACTCGGAATTTCCTGGACTGTTTAGATTTTTTTTAAAAAAAGGTTTACATGGATAGCAGATTAGTTTGAAATTGTACTAAAAAAAGGCATATCAGAGAACAATGAGAATGGAGTGTGAAAAGTAAGCCTTTGATCTTCACTCAGACGTACACATGTTTGCATGAAAACTACCAAGTGACAAGTGTTTTCTTCTGGAACAGACAGGCAGGCTGCAGGGAAATGACACTGGCTTGTTTATATATGACTGGGAGATTCCTGTTACCCACACTGAGCTACAATTTTCAGTATTTCCTGGGAAGAGAAATTGACTGTTAAATCACTCTGATGAAAGATCGTCCCCTGTATAAGAGAGTTTCCTACAATGCCTATAGGCGCATGCTGATATCACACTTACCAAACATTCTTAAGTTTGTTTTGTTTTTAAAAAGCCCTTACGAAACATCTTTCTTCAGAACAGTTCAGGACCCTGTAGAAGAAACGAGTACAGTATGCAGGATGGAAAACGAGCGAGGTCCCAACCAAAACAGAGGGGCAACTTAAGTGGACAGAATATGCACAACTTGCAGACTTAACATAGAGAAGAAGAGAACAAGAGGAACATACTGTACTTTTAAAGAAGATTGGAAAACGTTTGTTGAATGTATGGAAAATAATTGCGTACGGCTGAAAGCGCTGGCAACATTGAGATAAATTCAACAGTGTAAATAAGTTTTGATGGATGCAATAATGGGAAACTGATTGGTATCGTTTTAATATGCAGGGATTTAAGATATGTAAAATGAACCATGGAAAGAGAAGAAGGGAAGTCATTGATATCTTAAGGATGTACAGTCAAACCTTGGTTTATGACTACCTTGGCGAGTGACCGCTTCGGTGAGCAACCGCCGTTGGCCCGGAAGTGTTTACTTCCGGGTTCCTTGGCGTCGGATGTGCAGACGCGATCTGCGCAGCTCACGCATGTGCAGAAGCGATCTGTGCAGCGTGCGCAGAAGTGCTCTATCGGTGCTTCGCGCACATGCAGAAGAAGAAGAAGAAGAAGAAGAAGAAGAAGAAGAAGAAGAAGAAGAAGAGTACTTTGGATTTGATATCCCGCTTTATCACTACCCGAAGGAGTCTCAAAGCGGCTAACAATCTCCTATACCCTCCTCCCCCACAACAGACACCCTGTGAGGTGGGTGGGGCTGAGAGACTTCAAAGAAGTGTGACTAGCCCAAGGTCACCCAGCAGCTGCATGTGGAGGAGCGGAGACGCGAACCCGGTTCCCCAGATTATGAGTCTACCACTCTTAACCACTACACCACACTGGCTCTCAGCGTGCCTTCTTTTTTTTTTATATAAATACTTTTTATTGATTTTCCTGTACAAACATAGTCAAAAAAGGAAAAGGAAAAGGAAATGGAAAGATATATGTACAACAAAGAGACAATATATGTAACTCATATAACATCATACCATTTTCAAATAGATTTAATATACTCTTTTAACATTTTGTCAATCTAATTTCATCTCTTGTTTGCTTCTATTCCCTTCCTTTTTAGAGTTCTACTCTTATTCTATTCAATTTAAGTCGACCTCCTCCTCTCTCTCTCTCTTGGTTTTATTCTTTCCATTATTCAAGTTTGGCGCTTTGTACGGTTTTTCCTGTCACCAGTTGACTTTCGTCTCAAACATAAGTTTATGACCAGGATTAAATTGGTTCCAATTACATTTTGTAATGCTAACCTACAGGCGTATCATATCTTACAGTACTCCTTCAGGTAATCTGCAAATTTTTCCCACTCTTTTTGGAACTTATGTTCCTTCTGATCCCTTATTCTTCCCGTTAGTCTCGCCAGCTCCAGATACTCTAGCATTTTCTCTCTCCAGTCTTCTATGGTCGGTATCTCACTCGTTTTCCACCTTTGTGCCAAGGCAACCCTCGCCGCCGTGGTGGCATACATGAAAAGTCTTTGGTCTTCTTTTTTAATGTTCCTACTCAAAATTCCTAATAATATTTCCTCAGGTTTTTTTGGGAATGTATATTTTAATAACCTTTTCAATTCATTATATATTTGTTCCCAATAGATCTTGATCTTTTCACATAGCTACCACATGTGGTAATAGTTTCCTTCTTTACTATTACACTTCCAGCATTTTTTGTTACTTGTTTTGTTAATTTTGGCTAATTTAACAGGCGTTAAATGCCATCTAAACATCATTTTCATGATGTTCTCCTTTAGAAGAGTGCAGGCCGTAAATTTAATCTGATGTTTCCATAGATTTTGCCATTGATCGATGTTGATATTGTGGCCAAAATCTATTGCCCATTTAATCATGCACTCTTTGGTAGCTTCGTCCTTTGTATGCCAGTCTAAAAGAAGATCGTACATTTTTGTTAACGATTTGTTTTTACCTTCCACTATTTCCTGAAATTTGGATTTACTGGTCTCAAATCCGTAGGTTTTGTTGTCTTTTTTGAACAAGTCTTGGATCTGGTAGTATTGCAACCACCCAATACCCCTTTCTTTCAATTGCTCATATGATTTTATTTTCCACCCTTCTTCCGATTCAACAAGTATATCCTCATAACATAGCCAATTCGGTTCCATGTTCGTTTTTTTTATAGTCAAGATTTCTGTTGGGGACAGCCACCTTGGAGTTTTTCTTTCCAATAAGTTCTTATTTCTTACCCATACTTCATACAGTGGCTTCCTAAACACATGAGATAGGAAGCCTCTGTGTGATTTGACTTTGTCCTGCCACAGGTAGCTGTGCCAAGTAAATCTATTGTTGAACCCTTCGAGGTCTAAAAGATCGGGGTCTTTTAAGGTTACCCATTCTTTCAACCAGACCATGCAGGAGGCCTCATAATATAGTTTGAGGTCTGGCAGCGCGAAGCCCCCTCTCTCCTTTTTGTCAATTAATATCTTATGTCTAATTCGTGGTGGCTTCCCCTGCCATATATATCTGGAGATCTCCTTCCTCCACTGCTCAAATGTGCCGACGCCCTTTATTACTGGTACCGTTTGGAACAGGAATAAAAGTCTTGGTAGTATGTTCATTTTCACTGTGGCTATCCTACCCCACAGTGAAAGATGCAAGTTTTTCCATGTTTCTAGATCTTTTTTAATGTCACTCCAGGTTTTAATATAGTTGTCATTATATAAGTTTATATTTTTCTCTCTCAGCGTGCCTTCAGCGAGCGACCGCTTCGGCGAGTGACTGCCTCCGTGGAACGGATTGCTGTCGCAAACCGAGGTACCTGTACCACTGTAAAATGAGTATCTGAAATTGTAAAACAGAAAATTTATTTAAAAAATTTATTTTAAAAAAAAAAACTCCAAAAAAGAATATAGTGTACAGGATGTAGGGAGATAAGCAGCTGGTTATCTCTCGCTTGGACTACTGCAATGCGCTGTATGTGGGGCTACCTTTGAATGTGACGCGGAAACTGCAACTAATCCAGAATGCAGCAGCTAGACTGGTGACTGGGAGCAGCTGCTGTGACCATATAACACCAGTCCTAAAGGATCTACACTGGCTCCTAGTGTGTTTATTTGTTGCTGGGAAAGGCAGTAGCTGAGTCGTAGGGTATCTGTAGATGGTCCTAGTTCAGTTTGCAGAATCTCCAGGCAGCACTGGGGGAAATATTGGGGAGCTGCTGCCAGTCAGTGCAGGCAATACTGAGTTAGTGGGGGCAGTGGTTTGACTTGGAATATACCAGAAGTGTCTGGAAAAAGGCCGCAGCTCAGTGGCAGATCACCTGCCTTGTATGCAGAAGGTGCCAGCTTCAATCCCCGGCATCATCAGATAGAGCTGAAACTCTAGACAGCTTCTGGCAGTCAGTGTGGGAAATGCTGTACTAGATAGGCCAGTAGTTTAGTGGTGGGGTGCCTGCTTAGCATGCAGAAGGAAGAGTGCTATTATGCTCAGACACTGCTTGCGGGATTCCAAAGAGTCATCTCTTCAGAGTTTTGAAATGAAAGCAAACAATGAGGAACTCCCTAACAACAAGGAGGTAGTTTGTGGTTGCAATGATTATTTACACTTCCTTATAAATATCAGGATTATTTACTCCAGAACTTCCATTATTCATATGTAAGAGAATTAACCATAGAGATAAATTTTGCTTAGCCTATTTTCAGAGCTCTGTTGTATTGCCATCATTTCAATGGTGTAGGACAGCCTTTGCCAACCTGGTGCCCTTTTTTGGAATATAGCTGTCATTGGCACCAGCCAGTACTATTGAAACTTGATTTGCCCCCCCCCCCCTTCCAGTAGGGCTGCCATACATCCAGATTTCCCCTAGTTTTCAAAGAAAGGCGGCACTTTGTCCTGGATCTTAGGCAAGTTAATTTTGGCTTTTTTGGTTTAAAAAATTTTCAGCAATTATGGCGCTTTTGTGGAAAAAAAGCTCAACAACTTTTGGGGTGTCCTGGTTTTTACTTTCCATCTCAGCTCTGACGTTTCTAAGCCACTCTTAGAAGGGGGATGAAAATGCTTTAAAAAGCAAATAAAGACTCAACGGCGTGCCACAAGGACTTCCCAGCTGCTCCTGGGCCAGGGACCAGAAAACATCAACTGCCTGTGGTCAAAACAGGACCATTAAGATGGATGGGATTCCTGCTGCAGAACTGCCCAGGACTGGGGGAAGGACCAGGGCTCAGTGCTAGAGCATCTGCTTTGCATGCAGAAGGTCCAAGTTTCAGCCCTCAGCATCTTCAGGTAGGGCTTGCCAGAAACCCTGGAGAACATACGAGCCCTGTTGGGAGGGATGTCCAGCCCATGAGGCAAGGTGAGGCTACTGTCTCAGGTGGCAGGATCCACAGGGCAGTAGGTCCCAATGTAGATCTTTATTCAGGGCTGGCCCACCCATGGGGAGGGGAGGCAACTGCCTCAGGCGGTAGGATCTACAGGGACAGCAGATGCTGATGTCAATCTTTCTTCTCATCCCCTTGTATCTGATGTAGATCTTCCTTCACCCCTTCTTCACCAGTGGGGAGAGTGGTGCCATTTGGGGGCCTGCCTCAGGTGCCTAAATGTCTTGAGCTGGCCCTGTTTGATCAGCCGGTGTCCGATCCAGTCCAGCGTTCTGTACTCATCTTGGCCGAGCAGATGCCCCAATGAGAAGCCCACAAGCAGGATCTGAACACAACATCACTCCCACCCCTTCCTGTGCTTTCCACCGACTAGGATTCAGAAGCAACTGGCAGAGCTGCTGGCAGACAATGTAGACAATATTGAGCTGTATGGATCAAGGCTGCTTCTTAAGAAGAAGATTTGTTGCAGGTAGTTCTCCTGAATCAGGCAGGCGATTCTCTCTCCCTTGGCTGATGCTTCATGTCAGAACCGCCCAACTTTGTGTTCTAATCTAATCTAGCTGGAGACTTGATCAACAGGAGTTATGAGGAGGTGTCACGTGCTCTGCATCCTGCATTATCCTTCTGGAGGAGCTGCCTTTGGCAAACAGGAGAACACAAACACTTTTACGGGGCACAGAAAAGAAAGAAAAGAAAAGGCCTGTGGTCTCAGCTGTCTTTCTTCAGCAGGTGCAGAAATATTCCCTATTTGTGCACTGCTGTCACCCAATTGTATTTCCAGCCAGGCATAAATGGTGTCCCTTTCCTGTTTGGATTGTTCCAGGAGCACACGCTGTACATTGTCAGGACTGATGGGCAGCGCAAAGCAGCGAGCTGTGTGCAGAAGCCATCACTTTGGGAATCAATGGTGTGTAAGTAACTGCAGCTGGTAGGTAGCACAAGATCAACAGAATGGGCCTGCCAGGGTAGAGACTAGATTGGCTTGGCTTGTGTCCAGGACAACCTTAACCATGCATCATCAGGGCTGTGTGCAAGGACCAGGATGGAATGTGACTCAGTGTGTATTCCTGCGAGTGCAGAAAACAAACCCCAAGGGTATCGGGTGCAGAATCAGCATCCTGGGCATCTCTGCTCCCATTTATTGTAAAATAAGTTTCTAGTCCTTATTAAGATATGCTTGGAAGTGGGGAGTGAGAGGAGAATTTCAATTCAGTGCGTATTTAAAGACGAACCTATCACATTTTTGGAAATGATATGCAATCTGGAAACATGGCCATCCTTCGAAAATATTTTCTCTGAATTTTGCAGTGCAGTTCTTCACCCAAGTAAATGCATAGACTAAGCTAAAGGGCAGCTGGTTTGCAACCAGTGCTTTGGGTCTTTCCGGCACCTTAATCCAAAATGTGTGTTGATTTTGGCTGTATTCTGAAACAACAACAACAACTATTATTATTATTATTATTATTATTATTATTATTATTATTATTATTATACATCACCCATCTGGGTGGTTTCCGGCAAAATATAAAAACATAATAAAATATCAAACATTAAAAACTTCCCTATACTGTTAAGAGTCCAGGTTCCCGGCTTGATAACACAGTAAACGTACGTAATTAAAAGGGAGGATTTATTGCAAAAAACCAAGCAGTTATCTTGGACAGCTCTAGCAAGCCTCTGGCCCCCATCACTCAGTTGACCCTTCTGAGGAGTTCTTCCTGTGTTGACAGAAGAGATTGGACCTTCAACCTTTACATTTCTTATTTTGCTTCCTGTCTAGCAGCCTTCCTATATGCCTACGCCTTGGACTTATTTGGTCAGCTGCAGCTGTCTCTGTGGCTTTCCACACCTGTTTGGGATGCCGGGGAGCTTTGGCTGTGTTCCAGCCTGCTCTCCATTCCTCCCTTATCAGCCAGCTGTCCAAGGTTAGGGGGAATTGACGCTGGCAGCTGCGGGCTCTCCTGTGCTGGTGTGAAAGCCCAGCCTCCCTGTTCCTGACTGCACTCTGCAGCCAACTGCGAGATTACACTTTGAGCTGGTGTGTTCATGACATATACAGGGCAGCCTTCAGATGTCTTCTAAAAATGGTGTAGTTCTTTATCTCCTTGACATCTGAAGGGAGTGTGTTCCATAGGGAGGGTGCTACCACTAAGAAGGCCCTCTGCCTGGTTCCCTGTAATTTCACTTCTCTCAGTGAGGGAACAGCAAAAGAACCTTGGCGGGACATCAGTGTTTGAGCTAAGTGATGGGGGTGGAGATGTTCCTCCAGGCCTAGGCCATTCAAAGCTTTAAAGGTCAGTACCAACACTTTGAAACGTTCTGGGAGCCAATGTAGGTCTTTCAGGACCAGTGCTATATGGTCTCGGCAGCCACTCCCAATCACCCGTCTAGCTGCCACATTCTGGATTAGTTGTGGTTTCCGAGCCACCTTCAAAGGTACCCCCATATAGAGTGCATTGCAGTAGTCCAAGTGGGAGATAACCAGAGCATGTATCACAATGGTGAGACAATCTGTGGACGGGAAGGGTCTCAGTTAGCATACCAGATGGAGCTGGTAGACAGCTGCCCTGGACACAGGGCATTGAGAGTCGGCTGTCTGCTGTGATGTGTGCACCTGTGTCACTTAATTTGATCCTTTACAGTTTCAAGCACTCCCCACCCCGATTGTTGTTTTAAATTTCTATGTATAAGTTCATAAAATAAAGAAGAAAAGCAAACAGATGAGACCTAAAGTGTGCATAAAAATGCACATATTCATGAAAGTGATACATAAAAATGCATTCCATCAGGGAAATATGTTTTGCGAAAATGTGTGCATTGGGCAAAAATGCATACAAAATGTGTATTAGGAGAAAATAAAATGTGCCCTAAAATACAGAATTTTTTTTCACAAGAAATGAAGATTGGAAAAATGAGAAACTAAGAGAAATCTACATGGACAGATTTATTTTCACTGTTGTTATTTTTTTTAAATGATAATATTTATTAGTTGCCTTACTCATAAAAATGACTCAAAGCAACTAAGAGCCATCCATCTCTACTTGTAAGTGTGTGGGAGGGGGGGTGCAATGCTCCCTAAAATCTCCCAAGCCAGAAGTTGCTGTATCAAAACTCCCAGTTGTATAAAAGGCCATTCCTATTTTGCTGCTTGTCATGGCCGATGATTAGCAAAACTTGAATTATGCAACAGAATAGGATGAATCCTGCCAATCTCCTTCATTTATATAACTTTATGAGGTTGCAGGATTCAGGTTTTTTCCTGGTGCAGCACTGGAGTTTTATCTTTCTAAAAAGCTACAAAACAGGGAGCCCCAGAAACAGCAGGTGGAATATAATAATAATAATAATAATAATAATAATAATAATAATAATAATAATAATATATTACTTATACCTCACCCATCTGGCTGGGTTTCCCGGCCATTCTGGGCTGCTTCCAACAGGAGTTTAAAATGGGATACAAGGAGTTATGAGTCAATTGTGTCAGGAATAGTGTTGTCTCACAGTTGGCATTTGTTGCCATGGATGTGACAAGGCCCAGAACAAACCCTGGGGAAGGGGAAGAGGCTTGAGAGAGGCACACTGTTTCTCTTGCTCGTTTCCTGACCCCGACAAGAAACAGCCTGCAGAGCAATTTGCAGAGGAGGGTCATGCAATGGCACACATTTCCTGCAAAACTTTTCTGTGTTCTTCTTTTGTGATAGTTAAACAGAATCTCAATGTTTCAAAGCAACTCTCCCTGCTCATACTGGTAAATCAGCTAACACTGCAATCTTGCAATATCAAAATCAAGGGTGGACTCTTTGAAATGGACTAAGTTCCTGGGTGTAGCCAGGATTTTTTTCAGGGGGGCAGAACCTCAGTCTGCTATGCATTTTTATTGATTTTGGGGGGCAGACCCCTCCTTGCCCCCTGGCCATGCCCTTGAATTACTTACGTTCATCAACTTAAATGGATCTACTCTGCATAGAACTTAGTTGGATCATGCAATGTAATCAGGTCAGTGGGGCTTACTCCCAGATAAGTATGGATAGGAGGCCAGCTAGAGAGCCCTGGGAAGCCTTCCTTTGAAGCCCTAGGCCCAGAGTTCCCCACCCGTGGTATATATAATTAAATCTGCCTCCTAGGCAAATATTTAATCTCATTCTTCCAATTCACACAACATTGAGCTGAGGGTTATATTACCAAGACAAAACGTGAGCCCAAAGTCCGGCGGACACAAAGGTTTATAAGTTCAGTGATGTTTGCATTAAGTAGGAGGTTTATTTGGCTACCCAGAAAATAGGATGTATTATAAAAAAGCAAGCAAAGGTAGCAGGAATTTATCGTGTGCTGTTGGCGGGAGGAGGAAAAGGAAGTGAAGTCTTTGTAGTGTACTCATAGCTGAAAGAAAAAGTGGAATTTCATTTATTTAGGGCAGCCCTACGTCTGGATTGGCCGGGACACCAGCCTGGCTTTCCTTTTCTATCTTGCACATTCGCTGTAACATCTGGGCTTGCCGAGGCATGTGATCTGTCCTGAGCCTACTCCAGCTGAGGGATCACACACCACCTCCCCGAGCTAGCGAGCCCCACCTGGGCTGTGGGTCCTGGCCTGCCTTAGCCTCTTAGAGCGCACCTCCCGCAATCCTGCAACCAGAATAATTCAACCAAAATAACCGAACCCAGTGAGGTCCATTGCTGTGAAGTGAATTGATGGGGGGGGGGGAGATTTCAACTCTCCCATCTCCTGCACCAGCTGCCAGCTACACGCTGTGTTTATGCCTCAAGCTAGGTTTGCCATATTTTGAAGAGCACAAAAAAGAGGACACGTTTGCCATTTTTCCAATCCTAAATTCAGCGTACTCTTCCTCCTCCTCTCCCTGCCTCATTCTGTTCTTCTTTATCCCCCCAAAAGAAGTACTGTATTTCCCTTCTCTTTTCTTCAAAACCATTGTTTATGTCAACTGTGGGCTTTCCCACGGTTTCTTGTGATGATGCAGCAACAATCCCAGAACTCTAGCTGTCACCAACTTTCCTTTCCTTTGAAAAGCTTCTTGAGTTCTATTCCCGTTTGCTGTTGTTTTTCGGAGTGGTGGCCAATATGTCCTTGCAATAAATAAAACGAAATATTAGCTAGAAAGACTTTCTGTAATGCCATGTCTGTGGAAGAGAGGGGACTTGTGTTGCTCAGTTCTGGTGACGTCATGGGCACCGTGCAATAGTTGCTCGTTCTATTTGCACAGCCACTGTCCACACATAACTCACAATCACATGAAAAGCATTAGCCAGAAATGGGCTGAAAGGCAGATTTATTTCCCCAATGACACAGATTAGTGTTTTGAGTAGAGGGTTGAATTATATTTCCCCACAATAGCAGTGCTTGCATAGAGGTAGGGCATCTGGGTTTATGGCACAGTCAGTGCTTGCAAAGACTGATCGTTTTGATAAGCCCCAAGAGGGACTAGGCTACATCCTCCAGCAGTTTGTTGTGTGCCATCTGCATGCTCATTCATTTGCTCATTCATTAACACAGACTTCAATTTCCTGGTGGATTGTGCCATGGCCAATGAGGGTGGTGTTGCTCAGAGTGAACCCACTGAAATTATGACTGTTACGTCATTAATCTCAGTGGCTTAAAGGGTAAAGGGACCCCTGACCATTAGGTCCAGTTGTGAGCGATTCTGGGGTTGCGGCGCTCATCTCACTTTATTGGCCAAGGGAGCCGGTGTACAGCTTCCAGGTCATGTGGCCAGCATGACTAAGCTACTTCTGGTGAACCAGAGCAGCGCACGGAAACGCTGTTTACCTTCCCGCCGGAGCGGTACCTATTTATCTACTTGCACTTTGACGTGCTAGGTTGGCAGGAGCAGGGATCAAGCAATGGGAGCTCACAACGTTGCGGGAATTCGAACCGCCGACCTTCTGATTGGCAAGCCCTAGGCTCTGTGATTTAGACCACAGCAGCGCCACCCGCATCCCTATTTCAGTGGTTTAACTGTGAGTAAAACTAAGCTGAACGCCAACCTCTAATTTTGGGAGGACAATTTGGGGCACCCCACCACCACCCCGTCCCTCCCCCCACTTACCTTTGAGCAGTCTTCTTCCTCCTTGGGAGTGTTGGAAGATGCGGTGGAGGCTGGTGCAAAACCCTGCAAAACTGGCATCGGTTTGCAGTGAATCGGAAAATGTTGGGTTTTTGATTACCCCTTGACCCCCTGTTTTGAGTGGCTATTGCTCCATTTGTGGGGCGTTGCAAAACTCGGGGTTTTCGCTGCGAAACCCTGCAAAACCTTTGCCAACGTTTGGCACCAGTTTGGAGCAAATCAGATAATGTTGGGTTCTGGGTTCCCCTTTGACCCCTGGGTTTGAGGGGCTGTTCCTCCATTTGTTGGGCACTGAAAAATGTGGGGTGTATCACTGCAAAACCTTTGCCAAAGTTTGGAGCGAATCAGACCATGTTGAGTTGGGGGGCACCAACTACAAACCTGGGTTTGCTGTATTAATTACTTCATTTGTGGGGCAGTGCAAAACACGGGTTTTTTGCTGCAAAACACTGCAAAACTTTGGCACCAGTTTTGAGAGGATCTCAGATTTTGGGGTTTATAGTTCATGAAGCCGAGAAGTGTGTTTACTGGGTAAAAAGAAAGAGTTCCTAGAGCTAGCAGTGCAGAGGGACTCAAGTGGAGATGAAATTCCCACAGGGGGCTTCCAGACAGGAACATAATGCAGTGTGGTGTAGTGATTAGATATCGCCTTGCCCATATATGTCCACTCAAGTGTTTCGATCTGCCAAACTGGCACGACCAACGATCTAACTGCAGCTCTTTAAGTCAGTTGAAGTTTCTCGGCATTTTTCAAAGGCAGCCCCACATGGAGCACATTACAGTAAACCAAATGGGATGGAACTAAGGTGTGTATCACATAGCCAAATCAGTCATCTCAAGGAACAGGTGCTGTTGGTGCACTCACTGTGCAATTGCACTCCTGGTCACTGCAGAGAGAGATCTGGGCATCCAGGCACAGGGCTGGGTCCAGAAACACACCCAAACTGTCAACCTGTGTCTTCAAGGGGAGTATTACCCCCATCCAGCACAGGTTGAATCCCTATTCCCTGTTCTGCCTTCTGACTGACGAAGAATACCCCTGTCTTGTCTAGATTAAGTTTCAATTTGTTCATCCTATCCAGTCCATTACTGATGACAGACACCAGTTTAGAACCCAGACAGCTTCCTTGGTTTAGTTGGAAAGCAGAAATAGAGCGGGGTGTCACCAGCATATTGGTAACAGCAACACAAAACCCGGAAACTTGCTTATATGGAATTGTATTCCCCCTCCGCCCCGCTTACAAATTAGATTGTTTTATACTGCTTCTATTGCTGATGCTTTTAATGTGAAATTTTTTGGGACGTGATTCACAAAGAGGATCCAGTAAACAAATGGGAGGGCACAGTGTTGGCTGCCCCTGGCCTAGGGCCAGGCTGCAGTTGCAGCGTGGGATAGGGGAAAAAAGAAGAGAGACCAGCACTCTGCACATGCTCGCGTTCCCTTAACTTATGGTTTATTTAAAGAAAGAAAGGGCGGGGCCAAGAAGGGGCGTGGTTAAACAGGGGTAGTGGGTCGGGATTCCAAGCCCAAATCCAGGGTGGGTCGGGATTCCAAGCCCAAATCCAGTTGCGTAAGAGTTTCTCCGCCCACCTTTAAAAAGCCTTCACGTGTAACTCATTTATTGCCAACTAATTTCCCGGCAAGGCGCAACTTTTTCAGGACGGACGCCCATCTCTCCCAATCCACGGAGGGAAGGAAGGTGTGTGTGAGAGAGAGAGTCGGGGACAGGAGGAGACTCCCGATTGCGTCCTCTTCTTCCCGTTCCCCTACTTGGGGCTGCGCTCCGGCGCTGGTAGAGCCGTCTCGGCCCGGCTCCTCCCCTGGAGTGTCAGAGGCGGCGGCGGCGGCGAACCGCTGGAGGGAGGGTGCAGCAGCCGGAGGAGGAAGCAGCTGCGTAGGCGAAGGCGATTTTCCCCTCGGAGGAGCCGCGCGCTGGACAGCAGGTAAGGTTGGAGAGGCGCGCCGCGCGTCAGGAGTCTGCGTTTTCAGGGACGGAGAGGCAGGTACCGGAGGGGTTGGTGGATGGTGCAGTTCCCCCCGCTGGAAGGGAAGAACCTTTTAAAGCGGGGTGGGTGGAAGGGAGCTTGGAATTGGAGGTCGCCGTCCGCAGTTTGGGCGCTTGGGAAAGTAGAGAATGGGCGCCTCTGGAGCAGCGAAGAGGCGCATGTGGCCGTCGAGATGTTGTGGGACACAGGCGGATGCGCTCACCTTTCCTGCTGCCCCTTTTCAACTTGTTGAGGAGGTTGACCGTGAGGAGAAAGAAGAACGCTCCTTATATGCTACCGGTAGTCACTCACCACGCTGCCAAAATCTCATCTTCCTTGGAGGTAGATTCTTTATCTCAGGGTTGTGGGTTCGAGCCCCAGGTTGGGCAAAGATTCCTGCATTGCAGGGGTTGGACTAAATGGCCCTCGTGGTCCTTTCCAGCCTTGCAGTTGTATGATTCTAAGTCAGTCTACTGTTGCATCCCTACAGCCGGACTTAGTTGGGCTGCCATCCTCCTTACCCCACTCACCTGAAACTGGTTGGGCTTTACTTCTGAGTAGGCATGATTTTGGATTGGACTGTTAGGATTGCTGGGGAAATGGTCTCGCCTCCTCTAAGCCTGGTGCCCTCTAGATGTGGCTAGACCACAACTCCAGCCCCAACTATCATGGCCTGTTTTCAGGGGTGATGGTGGTCAAGTCCAAAGACATCTGGAGGGGGGGGAAGGCTTTTCTAAGCAAATGAGATACATTGAGAGAGAGAGGGAATGAACACGCAGTCTACTTAAACATAGAGAGTTCTTTGGCATTTACATCCAGGTTAGGGGGTACAGGAAATGCCCCCCCACATCAAGGTACAAAATACTTAAGGCCTGTCAAATACCAAAAGTGCCTCCCTCAGTACAAATAACAAATAAACAATTACCAAATTGCTGTCATTTTGTGATGCCCAAAATCACCTGCCCAATGGTAGAGTTGGCAGTCCAAGAACTGAGTAAACTTTTGAACCAGACTCCCCGCTCCCCTCCCCGCCACCATTTATTAAAGTACAGCTCAATAAGCAGATAAATGCTTATCTCCATTATGTTTTGACTGTGTGCCGATTTCTGTAGATCTGTTTTAATCATGTCTGTCAAAGATTGTGCCAGGCTGTTCTGGTCCGATGGTAACTCTACCGATCTACATAACTGCTGACTGCCATGGTCTAATCAATACAGGGAAGAGAACAAGAAAATTAGACCACCAAACCCCATCCTGAGTCCCCAGAACCTTAGTCAAAATTGCAGATCCTTGTGAGAATACACATGTGACTCATCACATCGCCACAATAGTTAAGAGATGAGGGTGGAAGCCTACCCCCCTCTATAATTTGAGCACTGGCTTGGTGGTGGGTGGGGAGCAGCCTCTCCAAAACCTGTGGCCTGTTTTTTTTTTCTGCTGGAGAGAACTGTACATCTCAAGGACTCCCCCCCGCTCTTTAAGTTGGTGCACCAGAAATAGCTGTGACATGGAGAAGCTTCCTCTAGCTTTCCCCCTCTTTAAACAACCCGCTGGCTGTGCTGATGGATTTATTGGTGCAGGAACACGTAAGCAGAAAGCTGGAGGCTAATTTCTGGGATCACAGCCTCTGCCGTTTTCTGAGAGGACTCATCTATTAGACGGTCCAGAATTGCATTTAGGCTTAGAACAGTTTGTTTAATTTAATTAAAAAAGACTCACAAGTGGAGACTCACAAGGATAACTTAAAAATAAGTGAACAATGAAAGAACAGATCTTTAAAACAAACTGAGTCAGATAAAACAAAGATCATATCTAATCTAATCAAAGATTTGGCAAAATAGAATAAAAAAGCCTTTAATTAAAAGCCACTAATGCTGAGATGGAGAAACTCAGGCCTGCTGATCAGATGTGGCCCTCCATTCCTTTCTGTCTGGCCCTGGAGCTTTCTCCAGGCCATACACCTCATTGGCCTTGCTTCTCACCCTGAGAATTTCTTCCTGATTGGACAGTGCCCTTGAAATCTTAAATGCCTCTTGCTTGCCTTGATAAGGGGTGTGTGTGTGGCAGCAGCGTGTGAGTATGTGTAGAAACTAGCTTCTTGTTCAATAGCAAAATTTACCTTGGTTGTTTTGCCCACTTTTATGCCCACCCCTGGCATGTGGCCCTGGAAGGTTGCCCAGAAGAGAATGTGGCCCTCTGTTCAAAAATGTTTCCCTATCAGGAAAGGAGCTGAATGAACCTCTCTGGGGAAGTACTGTAGTTTCACAGCTTGGGTGCTGCAACTGAAAAGGCCCTGTGCCACATCCCAGCCAGCCACACCTCTGATGGGAGTGAGATCGAAAGCAAGAGCTCTTTACAGTGAAGATGGTGGCTGGGCTGGTTGATGAAGGCGAAGACAGCTCTTCCAATATCTTGGTCCCAAACTGGTAGACAAATAGGGTTGCCATCATTTACCAGCTTGACTCCTGTGCTTATAATAGTAACCCAAGACATAGAAATTCAGCAGGTGGAACTTTCTCCATCAGTTTATCTCCGTGCCAGAAAATGCTTCACTTTCTGAATGGTTTTTTTGTTAGGCAACGGTCAAAGGCAGGTCTTTTTACTATCTTTTGTACGGTTGCCAATCAAGAACACCCACCCTCCTAGCATGTTCTCAAGTTTTTTTTTTTATATAACAGCGTGATCTGCAGAAACCATAAGATGAAATGCTGGAAGGGCATGAAAACCTTACCACCTTTGCTGCAAGTTTAACTACTGTCTGAAGGCTGTTGAACACTTGGCAACCCCTGCTGGGTAGTTGTGCCATTTGGGTTTTGCTCCCCCCAGGCCCCTTGCCTGCTGACATCAAACTTTCTGAAGAGTTGGTGCTAACACCTCATTCAGGCTGAAACCTCATTTGCATTGACTCACATTGAGTTTAATGTGTGAGTTAAGGTGGGGATATGCATGGTGTGGTTTCTGTGGTTCTTTCAACGATCACAGAAGACGACTTGTGCTGAAGGACAAAAGTAGTGTTTTCGACCACTCTGTTTCAGTTGTTTAATGCTCCAAGTAGCTTGCAGCGCAGAGGCAAGAGGTGTGTCATTGGAGCCAGAGGTTTTTGTGAGCAATTTATTCTTCTGGATAAACTAAGCCTCCTCCCCAACCAGCCTCCCCACATGGCATATTATGTGATTTCAGTTATATGGTCAGGCTGTGCCTCTAGTGTGACCATGGAATTGTTTGAGAATCTGTATGAATGTGTGTGTTGGGGGCGTTGCTTCCTGAGTTGTTCCTCCCAAGCCAACCTGTACCCAGAAAGCTTTTTGTGGAAGGGTCAGGGGGCTAACAGGAATGGGGAACCTCTGGTCCTCCAGCTGTTGCTGCACTCCAGCTCCCATCATCCCCAGCCAGCATGGTCAATGCTCAAGGGGGGTGGGAGTTGAAGTCCAACAGCATATGGAAGGCTGCATATGGGCACAGCCATTGCAAGGTGATGCAGAACTTTGGAAGAAAAGTGAACTACTGTAGTACATTCAGGAAAGGAAATTTTTTAATGCTTCCTTCATTCACCCAGTGTCTTTGCCCTCATTGGGTAAAAAACAGTGAAAGGTAATCTACCTGCTGGAAAATAAAGCAGAAAAAGTGGGATGTGAAATGGAAATTTCCCATGCATCTTTGACTTCCGCCAAGAGTGCTCCTGTTCAGGGTTTCAGCCAGCCAGTGAACCACCCAGCTCTTTCCCCCAATATTTCATTCCACCATCACCTTGCTGTACAGTTTTGTGCTTTTCTTATTCAACTGACACTCAGCACCTCATAGATACTCAGTATTAGCCTGTGTACTTGAGTATTGAGTATAAGATGGCTATCATCTTCTGGGATTCTCCTTTTATCCAGACTCCTCTCAGTCTCCTCTTATCTAGGCTAAACATATCCACTCCCTCAACTGTTCCTCATAAGGCTTGGTTTTCAGATCCTTGAACATCTTGGTCGCCTTCCTCTGGACACATTCCAGCTTGTCAACATCCTTCTTAGATTGTGGTGCCCAGAACTGAACAGCATTCAAGGTATGGTCTGACCAAGACAGAATAGAGTGGTACTATTACTTCCCTTGATCTGGACACTATACTTCTGTTGATGCAACCTAGAAGAACATTAGCTTCCCCCCCTTTTTTTTTGCTGCTGCATCACACTGTTGACTCATGTTAAGCTTGCGGTCTACTAAGACCCCAAATCCTTTTCACATGTACTGCTGGCAAGCCAGGTGTCCCTCATTTTATATTTGTATAGTGGGTTATTCCTGCCTAAGTGCAGAACCTTACATTTGTTCCTATTGAAATTCATGTTGTTAGTTTAGTTTTGACTCAGTTCTCCAAACTGTTAAGGTCATTTTGAATCCTGATTCTGTCTTCTGTGGCACTAGCTAACCTTCCCATCTTGGTGTCATCTGCAAATTAGATGAGCACCTCCTTAATTTCTTCTTCCAAGTCATTCATAAAGATGCAATGGCACCAGGACAGGACCTTGTGGCATGCCACTTTTCACTTTTCTGCAGTTTGATGAGGAACTATGATGAGCACTCTTTGGGTTTTGTCAGAAAACCAGCTACAATTTCATTTAACCATTACCTTGTCCAGCCCGCATTTTACCAGCTTCTGCACAAGACTTTCATGGGGGACATTGTCAAATTCCTTACTGAAATCAAGATAAACTATGTCCACAGCATTCCCCTGATCCATCAAGCTTGTAGCTTTATCAAAAGAAAAAGAAAAAAGAAAGAATAAGAAAAGAAAAAAAGAAATGAAATTCATCTGGCACAACTGGTTTTTGAGAAATTTGTGCTGGGTCTTAGTAATCATAGCATTCTTTTCTAAGTGCTTACAGACCAACTTTTAAATTATCTGTTATAGGACCTTTCCTGGTATTTCCTGGTATCATCGGTCGGTACTTTCCTGGGTCTTCTTTTTCCCCTTTTTGAAGATGGGGACAACATTTGCCCATCTCCAGCCTGCAGGAACCTTACCTGTTCTCCGAGATTATAGACAGAGGCTCTGAGATTACATCTGCAAGTTACTTTAGTACCTTTGGGTACAACTTATCAGGCCCTGGAGATTTGAATTCATTTAAAGTAGCTAGGTGTTTCCTTACTGCCTCTTTCCCCATCTTGGGCTACAGCTCCCTCTTTGCATCATTTATTCTGTTATCACCAGGTTGGGCACTGCAAAATAGTTGTTGAGCAGTTCTGCCTTCTCTCCATCACCCGATGGCATTTCTCTGTCTTCTCCACGCAGAGAACCTATTACTTGCTTGTTCTTTCTCTTGCTTCAAACATAGCTGAATAAATCTTTTTATTGTTTTTAACCTCTCTTGCAAACCTGAACTCCTTAGCTTTAGTTCACCTGACCTTCTCCTTGCAAGTATTGGCTATTCATTTATACTCTTCCTTTGTGATTTCCCCTTTCTTCTGTTTCTTATGCATGCCCTTCTTAAATGGCGGCTCATCTGTAAGTTCTTTATGCAGCCACATTCATTTCTTTAGATGCCTCCTACTTTTCTTCCCTGTTCTGTGCCTTTGATATTTCACCTTTACAAAACTGCCATCCATTTTGGACTCCCTTCTCTTTGAGTATTTCTGACCCAGTAGTTCCTTAAGCTTTTTGAAATAGGTCATAAAGTCCTGAGTGCATGTCTGACTACACTTAGCTTTCTCTTGCCTTTGTATAATGCAGGGGTTCCCAACAAAATTTTCTCGAGGACCCCTCATTGAGCCGCTATTGTGACAAGGACCCCCATTAATTCCTAATCCTAAAATTAAAAAGACAGGGTACCTGCGCAGTAGCGCACAAATGAAGCCGACGCACGCAAAGCATCTTGGGGAGGTGAGCGTTAGTAGAATGCGTGCGCTGCCTCTTTGCAAAACAGTAGTGTTTGTAAAGCGCCACCTAATGGCATACAGCAGAACTACTGCCTCTATCTAATTCTAGTTTTGCGCTAGACTCTGCTCATGCAGGAAGCGGCCAAAACAAAAAATCTGTTATCATACGAAATATATTTAATATATTTTTTATTCTAATAGCATCTTGCGGACAGGGCCGGTGCTAGGGTTTTTTGCGCCCTAGGTGAGATCACCTTCTGGCGCCCCCCCCCCCCAATTTCCCAGAGTTGTTGACCTTTTTTAGAAAAAATAAAAGTGGAATAAAATAAAAATAAAATAATAAAATATGGGTCCTTACAAAGGAGCCTTTGCCATGGAAATACCCTGTTCATAAGGCTTTGAGCCTAAAGGCTTTTAAGGCCTAAAGAGCATCATTCCCGTTCCCAGTCATTTCGGGGAAAGGGGAGGAACAGAAGCAGGTTGGAACGCCGCAAGCATTTCAGCACACCTAGCCAAAATTCAAAGGGATTCTGAATTCAAAACCATGAAACACTTGTTGAGGGTGGTTCTTTTCATCAACCCAACTCTGACGCTTGCCAACATCACTGGTCAGAGGTCACCAATGGCTGGATATTAGCATGCTTTATTTAGTTATTTTGTTAGATGTCTGTCCTACCCAGGGATGCTGAGAATGGGGGAGAGATTTAAAACACACACACACACACACACACACACACACACAGAGAGAGAGAGAGAGACAGAGAGACAGAGAGAGAGAGAGAGCGAGAGCGAGAGAGCGATAAAAGAAACCAATACTTTGTTCTCTTGTGCACAGTTTTTTCAGACCTGCTGTAAAATGTAACTAGCAGGACTCCTAAGGACCTAAAATGCCATATTAATGAAAGGCAAATTCACTGTAAATTTGTGCAATTTTTTTTTTTTTTTAGAAATTGCTAACAGGGTTCTAGTGGCTATAGAAGGGGGGGGGATTAACTAAAGATAGATAGATATGAATGGGAGACCACCAGGAGTCCCACTTAAAAGTGGAGTCTAGATAAATATCTTTAAAAAATCAGTTTAAGTGTTGAAGAGAAATGTAAGCATTTGAGGAAATGTTAACATTTCATTTTCAGCCGCTGGCCTGTAGAAAACAGTATGCTGGGCTAAATGAGCCTTTGATCTGACCTTGGGGAAGGGTGATAATCAGCTCAGTCACTCAGGGTTTGCTGTTTTGTCCAGGCGCGGTGGCAGCCACGGAGCTCTGCAGGGACGTGGGTGGGAGACGGGGCTCCCCGAGGGGTTTGCGGTCAGTCAGTGCGGAGGCCGCGGCTCCCAGCGCTGCCCCACACACGAAGCCGCCGAAGAAGCGGCTCCGGGCGAGGCGGGCGCCCAGCGACCCGGCCATGACAGCAGATTTTTGCCCTGCTTCAGGGCGGCAGCACAGGTTGGCGAGCTTGGCTTTCGTGCGCTTTTTCTCCCCTCACAAGGCGGAGCAAAGAGAAGCTGAATGAGGCGGAGGCGGAAAGGAGGGAAGAGCCTTTCCGCCTCCGCCTCATTCAGCTTCTCTTTGCTCCGCCTCGTGAGGGGAGGAAAAAGCACGCGAAAGCCAAGCTCGCCAACGGGCACTGCCGCCCTGAAGCAGGGCAAAAACCTGCTATCCTCACTTGTACAAAGCCGTGGGGAGCACTGGGCGGCGGGTGGCGGGCAGGCTGGCCAGCGCCCCTCCATTCTGGCTCCGCCAAGTTGCGGACCCCTCTGGCATAGCTTGTGGACCCCTGGGGGTCCGCGGACCACCTGTTGGGAAACACTGGTATAATGAATCTGAAGAGGATCTGATCACTTCCTCCCAAGGTTTCCAGTACTTTTCACTTCATTGGTCAGTTCCTCCTTGATGGTGAGGACCAGGTCCAAGATAGATAATCCCCTTGTTGCTTCTTCCACCTTCTGGGAAATGAAATTGTCAATGAGGCAATTGAGGACTTTGTTGGAGCTTAACATGGTTAGCAGAGTTTGAGTTCCAGCAGATATCTGGGTAGTTGCAGTCTCACATGACTACAATATCTCTCCTTTTTGGTGATCTGCTCTAGGATGGCATCATTCAAGTCTTCAAGTTTGACTTGGGGCTCTACAGTGTAGAAACTCAGTGGTTTTTATAGAACCTACAGGATTTTTCTGTTTGAGGAGCAGGGCTGTATGGAGAAAACATCTCCTTAGCCTGTTTGACATACTAAATGTCATAAATGTGATGGGGAGGGAGCTTAGTCAAACCATTCAAAATTATAGCAGGCCGGTGTGGAATTGTGCAGTGTTAGAACTGAGGGTTCTTCTGTTTTTCTAAACTAACTCAGTCTATGTACACATTACCCTTAACTCTGACACTAGTGCTCTCCCATTGCTGGTGCTCAAATATGTGTACACATGACTCACACCACAATCCAGATCTATCCTGTAGTTTCTTGAGAAATCCTGCTGTTTGATTCCTCAAACCAGCTTCAATCCACATAGAAAACTTCAGACACATTGCATTTGCAGTTAAGCTGAAATGTGCACATGTGAGACAGTTGTTGCCCATGCTCAAATGGTAACACATACTTAGAATACAGCTTCTATGAGTCTATGTTTCATAAACAGGAATTTGGGGTATGTGTGTACAGGCAATGTACATGAAGTGAAATCCCCACCCCCCCTTGATATATACAGCAGATGTAACTTGAAATGACCTCTCTGTGTTTTAAACCACCATTGTGTACACCATTTGTGCATGTGTCCCCTCCCAGCTCATCCTACAATGCATGCAAGTGTATTATCAGGAGCACATGAAGTTGCCTTCTACTGAATCAGAACTTTGGTCCATCTAGCAGCGTATTGTCTACTCTTTACTGGCAGTAGCTCTCCATGGTTTCTGGTAAGGTTCTCTCACAGCCCTATATGGAGATGCCAGGGATTGAACCTGGGACTTTCTGGCTGTAAGCCATGTGCGCTACCGCTGAGCTACCTCTCTTCCCTTTCAACTGCTGGCAGAACTCACGATTTGCCTGAAGTAAGCCTGCTTGAGCAAGGTTATGCCATTATGGTGCAATCATCTTCTTCCGAGGAAATTCTCCTTAACAGCGCCAAGTATAGAGCGGCACCACTTCTGTCCTCAGGGCACAGTAGGCGGTTGTTTGTCGGTGAGGACATTTGCATTGCTTGAGAAAACTAATTTGGGAGATCAGGTTTCACTGTGCAATCATCACACAGTGGCCTGTTATGCAAACCCGCTCTGATAGATATGATGCCTTCCTACCCTGTAAGTTGAGTACTTTTTCTGAGAAGCATGGACTTTTTTAAAAAAGTAAGAGAAAAACATAAACATGGTGGCTAGTAGGTTTAGGTGATCCGCCTGTGACCTCTCTTTGGCATACAGGAATTTGAAATGTTTAGTCCCAAGTGTGGGAATGAGTGGTTGAGAGAAAGGAAATGTCACATGGACAACACAAAATTTTGCAATGATTAAGTTCCCAGTGTTAAACCTGTTTTCATCCACAGGTTGATGATTCCACTTAGATGATGTACTTAGAAGTGAGACCAACTGAATCCAGCGGGGTTTACTCTTAGTAACTGTGGTTAGGATTGCAGCCCTTGTTATAGCTCCAAGCTACTGTACTTTTCTGTCTATAAGACGCCCCCTATTTTGGGGGACTCAAATTTAAGAAAATAGGGGGCAAATAGCTCAGAGCTGTTGAGCTTCTTTTGCGTAGGATTGCCCGGGTTTGCCCAGAGTTTTACAGCTTTTTGGGGTGGGGTGGGGTGAGTGCCGGAAATCGCTCACCTGCAGCACTGATGATGAACGCCCACTTGACACAGTGACAGCAAATTGCCAACAGACCTTTCCCCAGCAGAAAATCTCTAACCCACCTGAGAAATTGTGTGCGTCCCAAAACAGCTGCCACCAATCATGGCAGCGGCAGCCAATCAACAGCAGTGTTTGCTGCATAAACCAATCATCAACCCAAATAGAGCAGCAGCAGCAGCCAATCCAAAGCAGCCCTTCTAGCAGCCAACAATTGTCATTGACATGCTCCTGCTCACAGCTGCAGACAACCACCTGTCCACCCCATTCACTATCCATGTATAAGACGAGGCATGTTTTTAAACATTATTTTAGAGTAAAAAAAACCTCGTCTTATACATGAAAAAATACGGTATTTGGACTAATTAATTGTCCTGTATAGCAGAAACTGGGTCTCTGTTCACATGTATATATCAGTGTTCTTCTGCCATGGGTTCCCAGATATTTTGGGGCTACAACTCCTGTAATCCCTTATCATTGACTAAACCAGCAGGGAACTGATGGAAGTTGCAGTCCGACAACATTTGGGGGTCCAAAGTTGAAGATCATGATTGCATGACTGTTTGCTTGGACATCTGGCTCTTAAAATTAATGCATAGTCTTCTGGTCCAAATATCGGTGGGGGTGTCTGTTTGGAAGTCCATCATCAGCAAACATGGTTTCTTGTTGATGATCTTGGTTTCCTTCTCTTCCAAAGAGCACTGCCTCCAGGTAGACCCATAAAAAAAAAAACACATTTGTGCATTGTTTGAAGACAAATCCCACAATTTATTCAGGGGTATGTGTGTGCAGCAGCAGGGTAACCTAGTAGGCAATGTACTGCAGGCATCCCCAAACTGTGGCCCTCCAGATGTTTTGGCCTACATCTCCCATGATCCCTAGATAACAGGACCAGTGGTCGGGGAAGATGGGAATTGTAGTCCAAAACATCTGGAGGGCTGAAGTTTGGGGATGCCTGATGTACTGTATATCAAGTGAAATCCCTGCCCGATCCCAATTGTTATGTATTGGTTTAATTTGTGTACATGAGTTTCTCTGCTAGTCCTGTAACTACCTTTCCTGCTCTTGGGTGATTCAAATGGGTGCGGTGACAGTTGCTATTGGTTAACTTGTTAGCACAATTTGGATCCTCACTCTGATAGGTTCCTGCCAAAATCTAAATGTATCCTTTCCCCAACCCCTGCTCCTGAGAGTATAAAAGGAGCTCACCCTTTCCCTCCAGTTCAGTCAAGATTCCTACTGCAATAAAGAAGACTGTTCCTGTTATACTTGACTCCTAGCAGTTCCTTGCTAGTATGCTGAATCACTATTCTGAGCTGACTTCACGAAGAGCTGAAATCACACTCACGACATAACACCAATATGGCTAAAAATGCTATAATCAAATGTTTTCTCAAGGATTTTTTTTTTTAAATCACAAGTTGCTGCAGAAATGTGAAGAACTGAATTTAGGATTGGAAAAAATGAGAAAGAACAGAAATGGACAAATTTATCCTTCCAGACCCACCTCCCAGACCTAACCTGTAACCCGCCCCCCACAAAAAACCCTTTATCTTTTTTTTTATTTCTCCTTTCAGGATGACCAGTGGCAAAGGATAACTGGCCTCCTGTATCTTCAGTGCAGATGTGAGAGAATATTGGAAGGTTCAGCTTACTCCAAAGAGGAGAGAAGCTGCACCCTCTGAAATTCCCCATATGGAATAGAGTCATAGATAATGTAGTCCAACCCTCTGCAATGCAGGTATATTTCACCCCACGTGGGCCTTGAACTCACAACCCTGAGATTCAGAGTCTCAAGCTCTACTGACTGAGCTCAAGATGGAAGTAAAGGAGCTCTGTGCTTGGGATGTGTTTCTTTCACTATCTTTGAAAATACAAACCTTAAACAAAACTCCGATAGAAACGGGTGGGTGGTGGTGGCCGCAGGAGAAACACTTTAGCTTGGAAGTGACTCGCCCACTGAAGATCTGTGCTCTGAATGCTGCCAGATAGTTAAAGCAACTCAATATTGACGTCTCTAAATGTTAAGTGGGATGTTGTTTGCATTTCAAGGGCAAGCTGGGAAATTCCACCTTAAACAAATGGTTGTTTGTTTTGGCCAGGGAAGTTAATTTCATAGCCTACCTGATTTAAGCCTCTTGATCATCTGGAGGTAATAATCAGGCTGTGGGTGTGTTTTGCTTTGCTTTGATTGCATGGCTTGGTGGGGTTATAATGCTCCCTGACCCCCTGGCCACATTGAGAGGATTGGCAGTGCCTTACAGACTAGTGCACTCCTCTATTTCACAGTTCAAACTGCACATGTAGATTTCCCTACTCTGTGCTTGTTTTGGTTTGTTTTTAGAGCTACCGGTAATTACAGCACAGCGCTGCCGGTGCACGGGTGTATCTGTCAGCTGTGGCTTGCTTCAAACAACACTTTGCAAATGACACATTTAACTATTGTGGCTTGGAGCGAACAGAGACTGGGAAAAACGTGCAGGCGTAACGACACACCATGAATTAGTTGCAGAAATGAAAGTGAACATTTGCGTGAAAAGTAGGAGGGACAGGTTTGTGTGAGCATCCTAATGAACGCGGCCCGCTTGCTGCTGCCCACTTTTAAAGTAAGTTATTTATTTATTTCACAAAATTTATATACCGCTTGATTGTTAAAAACCCCGAAAACTGTTTACAAAAAGATAAAACACTAAAATGGAGAGAAGAAACCACAACCATACTTTAAAACATACAGAAGTTGAAATACTAAAGCAGATGATAATTCCTTCAACTTTCTAATAAGCTGGGTAGGCTTGCCTAACCAGGAATATTTTAGGTGCAGTTCTGGCATACATAATTTTTTTTTTGTCTTTTGGAATCTCACTACCTACTATCCCTAAAAGAAAAGCTTCTGTTTTTTGTTGAAAGCTATCTTAAACATTTTCTTCAATTTGTTATACCGGTATATACTGTGGCAAGGCTTTCCTGGTTCAGGAATGGCTGCATCTGTCGAACCAATCGCAGTTGGTGAAAGACATTTCCAGCCCCTGAGGTTAGTTGAGCCTCCAGTGACAGAACTGGATCCAGAAGCGCCCCCAAACTGGGAAGCTTCAGAGGGAGTGCAACCGTATCCAGGGTAGGCAAGTGACCACTTTCTTGGACATGGGAGCTACTCATCCACAGTGCCTCCATCTTTCCAGGATTCAAACTCAGCTTGTTTTTCCTCACCCACTTCACCACTGTATCTAGGCAATGGCCCAGGGACTGGGCAGCCTCTCCTCATTCTGCATGGCAAGCATGTGTTCTACCACAGAGCCACAGTCTTTCCTCCTGCTCATAACTGGTGAATTAGACTCCCTAACTGATGAGTTAAAGCGAAGTTTAGTTGACCAAGTAAGGCCATTGCCCTTTAATTGTGCTTCAATTTCTGCTCCCTTTGTCCAAGAAAGCTGGCCCCCTCTGCCTCCGGGCCATGGGTTTCTCAGCTAGACCAGTCCTGGAGACCTTGGCAGGCAACGTGACTGGTTGCATAAGCCTGCTTGCTCTGGAAATGCTTTGAATTGCCACAACAATTGAGAATCAGCAAGAGGAAGCAGGATTTCCCCACCCCATCTTGATCGTTGGCAAAAGGAGAAGGTTGAATTGTGCTTAAAAACACCTCTGAGCATGTGGCGGCCTGCTGTTGTGCCTTTCAGAATCGGGAGAGTTGATGGGTGCAGCGAAGGGTTGCAAGCAGAAGTAATTGAGCAACTGATTCCTTCAGACAAGGAACCAGGTTGCAAAGAGTGGGATTCCCTTTACGGGCATACCATTGCTTTTCAGACATTTTCGGTGTAGCAGCCTGCTGACTTAGGGACATAGGAACTGAGGAACATAGGAAGCTGCCTTATCAGGACACTGGACTGTCTAGCTCAGTATTGTGCACACTTACTGCCAGCAGCCCCTCCAGGGTTTCAGATGGGAATCTCTCTCAGCCATACCTGGAGATGCCACATATTGAAGCTGGGACCACCTGCATTTCAGAACAGATGCTCTACCACAGAGCTGTGTCCCTTCCTTAATAATAATAACACTGAGCTCATTGGCAAATCCAGAAGAGCAGGGTCTTTTAATTGACAGTCACAGCCAGATTCCCTCACCGCCACAGTCCTTCTACCGTGTTTCCCCTTTTTTAAGACACCGTCTTATAACTTTTTTCCCTCAAAAAAACACACAGTGGCTTATTTTCAGGGGGTGTCTTTTTTTTAAAAAAAAAGTGCTGGTACAACTGGGACCCACTGGCTCAGGATGCTCGGTGCTCTCTTCTGCACATTGCTGGGCGCGTTGTTGGCGCTGCCAGTTCCGAGCGCCTGCAGGGTGGGGTGGGGGTGGCAGTGCTTTAAACCCCCAACCCTGTAGAAAGCAATGGAAGTTATGGACTGTAACAATCCTTAAGAGGCGCAGGTCTTAAAAAACCCCTGGTATCACCCTTGAAGCACAGCCTTCCAAAGTCAGGGGGGAATAGGTCTGTTTAGACAAAGGAAAGGATCGGGGGTGATTCTGTGCCCTGGGACCCACAGAACTACTTTAAAAATCCCAACCTGGGGGGGGGGTCAAATAGTGAAGCCCCATAGCCCTGTAGCAACAGAAGGCACATTCTGAAGCACCCGAGCTGTTCGGTTCCATAAAAAATCCAGGAATTGTAAAATTAACAACAATAATGGGGGGGCACTCTATCCAAAGAGTTAAGAAGGAATGGGAAAGTGTTGAGTTATATATGGAAAAATATGGAAAGGAAAGTTAGTTAAAGATAAAAAATAAATAATTATCGCAAGGGGAAAAATAACATCATAAAGGGTAATAATATTAAATATAAAATAGACAACACAACAGAAAAAGCAAGTATATGACTAAATGAGATCGCACAGGAGTGAGGGAAGTGGGGAGAGAGGGAGGGGGGTAAGGAATGGAAGGAGGCAATGGTTGGAGGAGGGTATAGGGGGATGAATTAAAGGAAAATTAAGACTGAGAAGCGCATGGTTTTTGTTTTTTAAAGATGCAAAGGCTTGCAATCAGCCAAAGTATAGAGCCCAACTTCTAGGAGACTGCGATCTACTTGCGGATTTATAAACTGGAGGTGATCTACCCCCGTTATATTGGTGTTCAGGTCAGAGTTGTTTTTAGAGAGAGGAAATATCCCATTTTTGAGGTTAAAGTAAAAGTTCCTGACCTTTTTTTTATAATGAGGAAATGCTGCTAAAACTCCGTTCTTCATTCCACGAAGGGGAGAGGGGGCGGGGCCGGGTGCTCAAAGACAAAAGAAATGGAAAAGGAGATAGCGATCAAATCCAGCCTCGCATTCATGCAGCCGTCGGGAGAGGCAGGGGCTGCAGCCGAGTGCTGCTTCACAAACAAACGGGGGAAAGTGCTTAGAACCCAGAGAATCCAGCTGAAAAACACGAAGCAGCAACAGCAATTGCACACACACCATCCCAAGCCAGCACAGTAACCAAGTCCCAAAAGCAAGAAAGGACTCAGCAAACACTGCTGCGGCCGGCGTTGCTGCTGCTGACTCGGGGAGCTCAGTGATCTCTTCCGCACAGCGCCTATCACTATGGCTTATTTTCGGGGTACGGTTTATATTTCTCAAATGCTTAGAAATGCTGCTATGGCTTATTTTATGACTACGCCTTAAAAAGGGGGAAACACGGTAAGGTAATACAAACTTTTGAGATTCTATAATAATCTTATAATTCCACAATCATAATCAAATGCATTGCGGCAATTGATGCAGCCCTCCATGGGCTGCCTTTCAGATAGATCTATTTTCGGTGCACATACATGTGATTTGGAGTGACAGAAGTTGTGCTTTCCTTGAAGTTCCATTGCAAGTAACCTAACTTGTGCACTATTCTCTTGAAACTGAAGCATATTGGGTCTTTCTCTCCCCCCTCATGTATTTAAGTGATTAGCTTTGGAGCACACAGATAACTCTTCAGAGTGACCCTAGGAGCCAATCCACAGTGGCTGACTGATTATTCATTCTGACTCCAAAGGGTGAGAAGACATCTTTTCTGTGGCTAAAAAGCTCCCCTTCCATGCTGATCGAGTTGCTCTAGGATGCTGGAGACAGCGACCTTGCTGTGACGCTGCTGCAGAAATAGTAATGAGCCTTTAACCCCTTGCAACCTTGGACCCCTTTCTCTCTGATACAGAATCAGATCTTTGGCCCACCTGATACAGTACTGTCTGTGCTGACTGGCAGTGACTTTCTAGCAGCTAATACCCACACAGAGATGCCAGGGATTGAGCATCTGACCTTTTGGTGTTCAAAGCATGTGCTCTGTGACTTTGGGATCACCCAGACTTTCTTTTGTGTTGCATTTCTAGGTACAGGTCCAAGCTTTAAAGCTCCATTTCTGAGCAATTATTATGTTTTGTCCCAGCACTTTCCCAGTGAAAACCCATGTTTAATGTTGAATTGGAGCAAACTGCAATCGGTTTTCTTTGGATTGCTGTTTGCACTGATTCAGCAGTAAGACGTGGGTTTCCCCAAGGGAAAGTGCTGTACCAAAAGAAAGAAAGAAGGAAAGAAAGAAAGAAAGAAAAACACTCATACAGTGTTAGAAACTCAGATATATAAAGGTAAAAGGTAAAGGACCCCTGGACAGTAAGTCCAGTCGCGAACGACTCTGGGGTTGCGGCGCTCATCTCACTTTACTGGCTGGGAGAGCTGACGTTTGTCCACAGACAGTTTTTCCGGGTCATGTGGCCAGCATGACTAAGCTGCTTCTGGCGAAACCAGAGCAGCACACAGAAATGCCGTTTACCTTCCTGCCAGAGTGGTACCTATTTATCTACTTGCACTTTGACGTGCTTTCGAACTGCTAGGTGGGCAGGAGCTGGGACCGAACAATGGGAGCTCACCCTGTCACAGGGATTCGAACCTCCAACCTCCCGATTGGCAAGCCCTAGGCTCAGTGGTTTAGACCTCAGCGCCACCCTTCAGATATATAAACTAGCTGCCAAATGGCTTCTTAAACCAGACTTGCAGTTGCCAAAAAGGAATGACTAGCTGCCATTTTGGGGCCAGATGGCTCGAAAGTTGTTTTTCTCGATATGACATTTGGTTCCTGAAATTCTGAAAACCTGAGATCTGATACATGCAATGCAGGCACCCTGAAAATACCATTGCACACACCCTAATTTCCAAGTGGCCAGAGAACCCAGGCATTCTAGTGCTTACCCAGGGGTTCAGTTTCCCTGGAATGAAGGTCAATGGAAAATGTAGTGTCTTTTGGATATATGGCTTTGTTGGCATCTGCAACCTGAGTGTAGGATGAAGGGGCTCACACCATATCTTGCCTTGCCACTCAATTCTCAGGGCCATAGCTTTGGATCCTATACAGATCAAGTTGGGCCTCTGAGTCTCCAGCTTCCAGCATCTCTCTCTCACACACAAAGCCCCACTTGGCTTATTGCTCTCTCTTCTAGGATGATGTGACATCCAGCGAGGTGAGGGTGGGGAAAAGGTCATTTGTTTCTATGGCAACTGGGAAACCCCATTGGAAATGTAAATGGCAGCAGTTAAGAGGCTAGCTCAGGCCATTATCTCACAAAGAAACTAATTTGACTAGTTCAGTAGCTTTTCTCCCATAGAGTCTAACCTCACATACACAAGATCACAGGTTTGAAAGGTATCATCCAGACTCGCCCCCAAAACTTTGGCAATACATGGTTTGAAGTAGGCATATGCGTATTTTGTCCATCTGTTGTTGCCTGAAACGGGATGAGATTGGCAGGCTATATATTTACCCCCAAACTAGATGTCATTTCATATCTAATATTAAAGCAGCACACATTTGGCAAGAAATACTGTAGTTTTTTCTTTCCTTTTCATGAAATAACTGTTTTGTAGAGAGGAAAGTGTTAAAATATTTTAATTCTTAAGCTTACAAAGGCATCTTAGGATCCTACCCCCCCTGCAGGATACGGTATATGCCTCCGCCTTCCAGCTCATGGCTGAAGGCTAGCTAAACAGGAGAAGAGTAACTTGTTTTTCCACAGTGACTGGATCTTAAAAGGAAATGGATTTCCTGTTTAAATTACTACTTAGAGAGCGAAAGCAAAGCCTCACAAATCATTTGTGGCCACGGTGTGAAGATCATTAGGAAGACGGAATGGAACTGTTGTGGCGAACTTAACATCTTCTGATAGTTGAGGGCTCCTTTCTTTCTGGGGGGGGGGGAAGGTAATGCATTCATTTTCTCACATGGTAAGGCCCGGTCTCCGTGGGAGAGCACACACTTTGCGTGTAAAAGATCCCATGTTCAAAATCTGGCATCTCCAGGTGTGGTCGGATGTTTCCAGACCCCTGTCTGAAAATCTAGAAGGCCACTTACTGGTCAGTGTATACAGTATTGAGCTAGAGATAGCTTGGCTTGATATTAGATAGTTTCCTATATTGCTATTTTGCCCAGCTGAACTGGGGACAGACCATAGCTCAGTGGTTGAGCATCTGTCTTGGGTGTAAAAGGTTCTAGGTTCAACCCCCAGGAACTCCAGGTAGGGTTGGAAATTCCTTCTGCATGATTGTCTGATCTGGACACATCTCCTCTGGTTGTAGATGGCTTGGGCTCACAGAAGCTTTCATTGAGTTAATAGATCCCATTGCATGGTTTGAGAATGTCTAGCTAACTACCGTATGTGCCGCCTCATCAGATTACGGTGTTTTGTTTTGTTTTAGCCTTCCCTTCCTTAAAGTTTTTGCAGCTGGTTATAATGACATATATTTCTGTTGATGCTCTAAATGTCTCTTTGGCACGAGGGATTGGGCACTGTGGTCCTCCAAATGTTCCTGGGCTACAGCTCCTCACCAGCCCAGCCATCATGGGCCTTCATCAGGGATTATGAAACTTGTGTGCCAAGACCCCATGACGACGGTTGCCATTTTTCAAAAGTTGTTGACCTTTTTTACGCAATTTCCGCTCAGACACTGCTTCTGACTACAGTATTCTGTCTATACCTGGGAATTTCCGGACATATGGCAACCCTACCCATGACCTCACAGTTCTCTTAAGGGTAAATAACCAGACAAGACAACAACATATGGTTTTCTGGGTTCAAATAGGCCACACATTTTATTGGTTACAGATGTGAGCATAGGCATTGGGTGAAGCCAGATTATATCAGATTATATCACTCCAGCCGGTCTGCTGGGAATTCATCTCAGTGTAAACCACCATTAGGGGGAGCCCTATGACCTACCTCAAATAGGTGTACCCCCTGAGGGGTCCCTGTTGGAGGAGTGCTATGGCCCTAGGCATCAGACAGAAGCCACTCCCCCTGGATCCCTTTAACAGGATACCATTAACCAGGGAGGGGCAGGTAGAGGCTACAACCTCTCCTTTAGCCAATACACAGGCTTACCCAATGCCTAATAATAATAATAATTTAATAATAATAATTTATTATTTATACCCCGCCCATCTGGCTGGGTTTCCCCAGCCACTCTGGGCGGCTTCCAACAGAAAAATAAAATAAAATAATCAATTAAACATTAAAAGCCTCCCTAAGCAGGGCTGCCTTCAGATGTCTTCTAAAAGTCTGGTAGTTGTTTTTCTCTTTGACATTTGATGGGAGGGCGTTCCACAGGGCGGGTGCTACTACCGAGAAGGCCCTCTGCCTAGTTCCCTGTAATTTGGCTTCTCGCAAAGAGGGAACCGCCAGAAGGCCCTTGGTGCTGGACCTCAGTGTCCGGGCAGAACGATGGGGGTGGAGACGCTCCTTCGGGTATACTGGACCGAGGCCGTTTAGGGCTTTAAAGGTCAGCACCAACACTTTGAACTGTGCTCGGAAACGTACTGGGAGCCAATGTAGATCTTTCAGGACCGGTGGTTTGTGGTCTCGGCGGCTACTCCCAGTCACCAGTCTAGCTGCCGCATTCTGGATTAGTTGTTGTTTCTGGGTCACCTTCAAAGGTAGCCCCACGTAGAGCGCATTGCAGTAGTCCAAGCGAGAGATAACCAGAGCATGCACCACTCTGGTGAGACAGTCTGCAGGCAGGTAGGGTCTCAACCTGCGTACCAGGTGGAGCTGATAGACAGCTGCCCTGGACACAGAATTGACCTGTGCCTCCATGGACAGCTGTGAGTCCAGAATGACTCCCAGGCTGCACACCTGGTCCTTCAGGGGCACAGTTACCCCATTCAGGACCAGGGAGTCCTCCACACCTGCCTGCCTCCTGTCCCCCACAAACAGTACCTCTGTCTTGTCAGGATTCAATCTCAATATGTTAGCCACCATCCATCCTCCAACCGCCTCCAGGCACTCACACAGGACCTTCACCGCTGTGAGGGACAGAAGCTACAGGCAGGTCCTTCCCATCTTAAGTACCAGCTCGTCGCCCAGCGCAAGTACTAGTGGGGAGGGAGATAGCTCCAGTGGCGACTCAGGAAGTGGTGACCGAGGCTCAGGCAAGGTAGCGGAGCCCATGCCTAGTGTGGGAAGGGAAGTGGGAGGCAAGGGAAGAAGGCCGATCCCGCCGACCCCGGAATTGCGCAGGAAATGACGGGGGCGGAGATTCAGTATCCCAAGACTACTTTGCTGGAAGAAAACGCACGAACCTCCATTCAGAGGTTCTTACCCCTAACTGACAACATGTACATAGCACTGCTCTGCACTGTAAATAATCAGCACTAAATAAAAGCATGAAAAGACAACGCTTTGAGGAGTCGTTACTCTAGAGTAGCCGCTACCGCACCTGTGACAACCGCCTTCACTGGTTCTGATTTGAAAGAGAGGTAGAGCTGGGTATCATCCGCATACTGATGAACACCCAGCCCAAACCCCCTGATGAGCTCTCCCAGCGGCTGCATGTAGATGTTAAAAAGCATGGGGGAGAGGACAGAGCCCTGAGGCGTGAGAGCCCAGGGGTCCGAACACTCATCCCCCACCACCACTTTCTGAACACGGCCCAGAAGGAAGGAGCGGAACCACTGTATGACAGTGCCCCCAGCTCCCAACCCCTCTAGACGGTCCAGAAGGATGTTGTGGTCGATGGTGTCAAAAGCCGCTGAGAGATCCAGCAGAACTAGGAAAGAGCTCTCACCTTTGTCCCTAGCCCACCGGAGATCATCAACCAGTGCGACCAAGGCAGTTTCAGTCCCATGATGAGGCCTGAATCCCGACTGGAAGGGATCCAAATGGTCCGCTTCTTCCAGGCGTGCCTGGAGTTGTTCAGCAACCACCCGCTCATTCATCTTGCCCAAGAATGGAAGATTTGAGACTGGGCGATAGTTGGCCATATTGGCCGCATCTAAAGATGGTTTTTTAAGAAGTGGTTTAATAACCGCCTCTTTCAGCGGGTCTGGAAAGGCTCCCTCATGGAGAGAAGCATTCACCAACCCACGAAGCCCATCGCCCAGCCCTTCCCGGCTCGCTTTTATGAGCCAGGATGGGCAAGGATCAAGGAGACAGGTGGTTGGTTTCACTCGTCCAAGCATCCTGTCCACATCCTCGGAGGTAACAGATTGGAAATGATCCCATGCAACGGGACTAGACGGGGCTCTAGCACTCTCCCGCCCCAGCCCTGCTCCCACGGTGGAGTCTACCTCTTCCCGAATCTGAGCGACTTTATCTGCAAAAAACTTTGCAAAATTGTTGCAGGAGATCATGCGGCCCGTACTGGGCCCCGATGGAGCAGGTGGTTCCACTAAATTGCGCACCACCTGAAAAAGTCTCCTGCTGCTGTTTTCTGCAGATGCAATAGAGGCGGTGAAGAAAGTCTTCTTCGCCGTCGCTACCGCCACTTGGTAGACTTGACGTTGAGCTCTAACCCGTGTCCGGTCAGATTCAGAATGAGTTCTCCACCACCGGCGCTCTAGCCGTCTCAACGATTGTTTCATTGCCCTCAGATCCGTGGAAATCCATGGGGCTGTCCGGGCTCCATGCAATCGGAGAGGGCGCTTTGGAGCCAAACAGTCAATAGCCCTGGTTAACTCCACATTCCAGTGGGCCACCAGGGAATCGGCTGAAAGGCCATCAACATGGGAAAAAACATCCCCTACCACTCTCTGGAAACCATTTGGATCCATTAAGTGGCGGGGGCGGACCATCCAAATAGGCCCCACCTCCCTGCAGAGGGGAAGGGTTGCGGAGGAGTCCAGTTGCACCAGGTAGTGATCTGACCATGGCACTTCTTTAGTTTCGCTTTTACTTAATGTCAGATCACCAACATCCATAGAGGTAAACCCCAGGTCCAAGGTATGTCCACGGCTATGAGTTGGACCCAACTTATTCAGGGACAGCCCCATGGAGGCCATGCTTTCCACGAAGTCCCAAGCAGCCCCTTGTAAGGTCTTGTCGGCATGGATATTAAAATCCCCTACGACAACCAAACTAGGTGTCTCCAGGAGAACGTCCGCCACAACCTGAAGCAGCTCGTACAGGGAATCCTTGGTGCAGCGGGGAGGTCAGTACACCAGAAGGAATCCTGTACTGCCCCTATTGCCCAACTTCCAGAACATACACTCAGAGAACTGGGTCTTCCCAATAGGACGCCTGGTGCAAACTAATGACTTCCTAAAAATCACTGCAACCCCCCCTCCCCGCCCACAAGGCCTGGGTTGCTGTGCGTAAGAGAAACCTGGTGGACAAGCAGTAGCTAAAACAGGCCCATCTGCTTCATCCACCCAAGTCTCTGTTACACATGCCAGGTCAAGTCCTCCATCCACGATCAAGTCATGGATGGCAGTTGTCTTGTGAATCATTGACCTGGCAATTGCACAGCAGCACCTTCAGGTCGTGTGGGTATCCCTTGCTGATTCCAGTATCCATCCGGCATAGCTGCCAAGTTATCCCTTTTTTTAAGGGAAATTCCCTTATGCTGAATAGGCTTCCTCGCGAGAAAAGGGAAAACTTGGCAGCTATGCCATCCGGTCAGGACCAGACCTGGAGGCAGGGATAGTCTTCAAACGACGACTAAGCCTGCCTCCTCGGTAATGACATGGTCTGATCTTAGCATAACTCCTCCTCCTACCCATGATCACTGAGATCGGTTGTCCCAGTGCATCCCCCACTGTGGAACCTGCCCCAGCCATTTTGTTGGCTGGGACCCACTCCCAGGCAGCCCTGACCCCTCCCCTTAAAATCAAATTAAAACATATACAAAAAACAAACAAAACAATAAAACAATAAAAACCAAAAACAGTAAAAGTTACAAACACATCAAAATTAAACGACTAAGCAGCAGCAGCAGCAATGTCCTGAGGCCTCCTCGGAGCCTTATGAGCCGTGGTGGAGGCCCAAGATGGAGAATGGGCTTCAGGGGGGAGCGGTCCTCCCCAGTACTCACAGGCAGAGCAGCAGCAGCCACTAACCACCGGTCGAGCCAAAACTGACACCACCAAATCCTTCACACCTACAACCAACCCTTGACACCATCCACAATGTTATTTAACCAAAATTCACTGTCCAATTCAGACAGGTGTACCCCAGCGTTGCGTTAGAAGGCCCCCTGGTGAAAGGTTGCCGTTTAGGAGTTGCACCTTTTGTGGAACTGCACGGTTGGCCTTCTTTTTTTTCCCCCCTCTCTTGATGCCTGCCGGGTCGGGGATCTCACGCCGATATCGCCTTTCCAGCTGATGGGACCAAACAATGGTTATGCTTGGATGCAAGGCTAGGAGTCTTTCAAAGTCCTCTTTACAGTGGAACCTCAGTTTATGAACACCTCGGTTTACGAATTTTTGGTTTACGAACGCCGCGGACCCATCTGGAACAGATTAATTCACTTTCCATTACTTTCAATGGGAAAGTTCGCTTCAGTTTATGAACACTTCAGTTTATGAACAGACTTCCACAACCAATTACACCCATGCTTCGGGTTAAGTACGCTTCGGGTTGAGTACTCCACGGACCCGTCTGGAATGGATTAATCCACTTTCCATTACTTTCAATGGGAAAGTTCGCTTCAGTTTATGAACAGACTTCTGGAACCAATTGTGTTCATAAACCGAGGTACCACTGTAATGCTCCATGTGAGGTCAATGCCTTTCCTTAGACCCAGGTCATTTTCTCCAAGCTGGATGAAAGAAAGGGGTTCCAATACTTCACAATTGCACAGTGCACTGAGTTTGGGGACTGCACCAGTAAATCAGTCATGGAACTTGTGGTAGTGTACATGACCTTTCACTAGGGTTGCCAGACTCAATAGAGGACAGGACTTCTGTGCCTTTAATTGCCCTGCTCTCTTTTGAGTCTGGAAACCTTAAAGAGAAACTAGCAGACCCATTGCTTGGAAATTAAACAAAGGGTCTGCTGGTTTCTCTTTAAGGTTTCCAGACTCAAAAGAGAGCAGGACAATTAAAGGCACAGAAGTCCTGTCCTCTATTGAGTCTGGCAACCCTACCTTTCACAGCTGGCCTTACATCAAGGCTTTGACCAAATGCAGACCTGTGGAACACCTTCAGCCTATGCTCTTGGCTGTGTACTGCTGTGTATAATCACTATAAGGCTTTCACCTTGGAGTTAATACTTTTTGGTGATTCATCAATAAACACCCAAAGAGAGTCTAGTTGCCTTTCCTACAGCACAATGCCTGGTAGCATCTTCTTCTTTTTTAACAGCTTTTGAGAACTCCCATCATGTCAAATCTGGGAAATAATCAAAATAGCTCACCCTCTGGTTATTTTTATCCTCATGATAGATTTATGTAGGATTAAAAATTCTCTTTCCTTTATTTCCTTCCTGATTGCCTGTGAGATTATTTTGTTCCTACACTGGGAGGAATTAGTAATGCAACCTGTTTTGACTGAGAATCTGTTCAGGTCTGAGACAGTCCAACCTACGATTCAAGTCTCTGTAATGCTACAGCTCACTTCATTTCTCCTTATGCTCTGTCCCTCTTCACACCACCCTTAGGAGTCGATGGAAAGGCATTAAGACTGGGTGTTGAAAATCCAGTTTAATCATGGAACTGGAGAAGTCTTCTGTCTGGGGATCATTCAAACAAAAAACGAGAAGGTTACAGAACTTCAGCATCAAAAGGACTAAGAAAAGCTCTTCTAAACTAGTGGAGACCAGGAAAAGGCATCCGTTAGACCGACGTATTAGTACCTCAGTACCGGACATGTTGGACATGGAGACAGTTGTCGAAGAAGGAATGAATTGTTCACGTTCCAAGGCTCTGTCCACTTACTTCCCCAGTGCTTTTTCTGCAACGGAAATGTTCCTTCAGGAGAGCAGCAGCTGTTCCTCAAAACAGACTGGGGAGACGTGGCAGTGGAACCAGCAGGAGACTGTGCGCTTGGAAATTGGAGTTGAGGAACCCGTTGCTTGTGGACCACAGTTGGATGTGAAACGGAAATCCAGTGAAGATCTCTTTGAATTATTGAAAAGAAGCAGTTTTGGCAGTGACCTTGCAGAAGATGTTCTTGAGGTAATGTGTCTGGGGGTTGACCAATGTCAGTGGGCTGGTTTAGACCTGATGCTAGAGGAAAGGGGGACTTTTTGCCCTGTGTGCTACATTCCCTCAAGATTGTGTAGAGAAGGTCAGTTGGTGAGCCACCAAAGGGGATTAAAGCATTTATATGCTATAAATATACATATAATATAGTATAATATATATTATTAATATAAATAATAATATATTAATATAAACATACATATTAGTACTGTACAACAAGCATATTACTAGGGGTGGGGAAGAAAGTAAATTCAGTTTGCATTTAAAAATGAATTTATCTACTGTAATTCACACTTTCTAAAACAGTATGCAAACTGAAACACAGCAGTCATTTGAAATTCATCCTTTTCCAAAATTTGCAATGCAATTTGCCAACCAAGTAATGTATCAAAAAATTGCATATACTGGGATTATGTCACCACAAAAATGCATGTGTTGATGAAAATAACATATAAAATTGCATTATTTTTAGGGGAAATCGTATGCAAAAATGTGTGTGTTAAATATCCCACTAACATGCTGATGAAATTTCATGAGGGTTCTCTCATTACAAACTGACATGGAAGTGTGGAGAAATGAACTTAAAAATGGAAAGATTAGAAAGCAAAACTGACATAGTCACTCATCCTTACACATTACATGGTCAACAAATCCCCTTCCAATCCCCGACATTTCCCCTCCAAATCCTCGTATTGGTAGGGGAAATGTCACCATTCTTTGAACCTAGGATTTTGGGGCTCCTTTAGTTGGAAAGAATGCGCCACCAGAGCACTGGCCCAGATCTGACACCAGCTGCCTGGTGATCCAGTTTGTGGGATGGAGTGTTTGGTTGCCCTTCCCCTTTACCTTGTGGAAGTGTGAGATAGTTCATAGGCCTGTATACACAATTGCCCGGTGGTTATCCATTCACCCTACAAACAGCAGCAACAACAGTAAATGCAGAAGGCCCTGGGTTCAATCCCTGACACCTCCAGGTAGGCCTGGGATTATCTCCTGTTTGAAACCCCCAAAAGACACTGCTAGTCAGTGTGGACAACAGATGAACCAATAGTCCAATAAGGCAGGCTCTAATGCTCCCGTTTACTTCAACCCTTCATTCAGAATCATGAGGACTGGAACCTTGGGAAAGTGCCGCAGCTTAGTGGTGGAGTATTTGGTTTGCACAGAGAAGGGTCTCAGGCTTAAACCTCAGTATCTCCAGGGAGGGGTTGGGATGTCCTTCACTTGAAACCCTGGAGAGCTGCTGCTAATCAGTGTAGACCAGGCATCCCCAAACTGCGGCCCTCCAGATGTTTTGGCCTACAACTCCCATGATCCCTAGCTAACAGGACCAGTGTTCAGGGATGATGGGAACTGTGGTCCAAAACATCTGGAGGGCCGCAGTTTGGGGATGCCTGGTGTAGACCATACTGAGATATCTAGACCAAGTAATGTGGCTTGCATGATTATGCAGTTTGCACCATAGTGTGTATGGGCTCAGAGCACCAGGCTTGACACATTATGTATGTGAATGATGAGGGAAAGCATGTGACTTGGTCTGCCGTCCAGCAACATTCCTCAACTTTCTCAAAGATAAGCCCTCCCCTCTTGCACCTTTCGCTTTTCTTTCTTTTTTTGCACTGGAATGGAACTTCGTCGCTGAAGGATTGAGCAACAATACAATGCAATGTCAATACAACCTCTGTTCTATTCTTTTCATAGCGTTCGTATGGGGGAAGTTCTATCCTTGACTCCTCCAGCTCTTCTCAGCTGTTTGAGGAGCAGTCGGTGAGTGATACATTTATTTATTTTTTTAAAAAAGAATGCCAGCCTGTAAGCTGCAAATACCAGGTGCAGATCCTCTGAAGCTTGTGTTAATAGAAATCACTTTTGTGGAATTTGGCAATGGGCATTGCATAACAGCAAGGAATGTGGAAGAATTGTGGTGCAGTTAATAGTTCTCAAGGCAGGTGGAGGTGGGTTGGGTTCACCTCAACCTAATGGGAAAGGCTATGGCTCAGTTCCAGAGCATCTGATTTGCATGTAGAAGATCTGATTCAATTCTGGCATCTCTAGGTAGGGCTAGAAAAGTCCCCTGTCTGAAATCTTGGAGAAAAATAATATTGAGCTGGATGGACTTTGACTCGGTATGTTCCTTGTGTTCTCCCTTCTGTAAGACTGGATCCCTGTGTTACTCTCATGTTGCCTCCTGCACAGAAGTAACCTTGTCTTCAGCACTAGTCCCCAATGGTGTGGTGACTTGCTCTGTAATCTGCTTTGGATGCACTGTGACCTAACAGAAAGGTGGGGAACATTTTTTCAGCCCAGGGGTTACATGTCCTTCCAGAGGACACACACGGGCAGGTAAAAGTAGGTGGAGCAATAAACATGACCCTTACCTTAGTTGGTTATACAGTCTTCCAGGTTAGGCTGAGAGGTGGTGGTTGGCCTAAGACAGGGTTCCTCAACCTCGGGCCTCTAGATGTTTTTGGCCTACAACTCGCATGCTCTGGCGAACCAGAGCAACGCATGGAAACACTGTTTACCTTCCTGCCAGAGTGGTACCTATTTATCTACTTGCACTTTGATGTGCTTTCAAACTGCTAGGTTGGCAGGAGCAGGGACCGAGCAACGGGAGCTCACCCCGTCGTGGGGATTCGAACCACCGACCTTCTGATCGGCAAGCCCTAGGCTCTGTGGTTTAGACCACAGCGCCACCCGCGTCTCTTGTCATGAGCAATAGCATTGTGAATAAGAAAATGATCCCAAGGGAACAAGAAAAAGAGCCTGAAGACAGAGTGATAGCAAATAAAATTGCCTGAGCACACAAGTGATGGCCTTGGATGACGACCTTAATGCCTAGGCAAGACACATTGTGTTATCTCTACTTTTAGTGGTCTTTCATCTGGTCCAAGCTTTTAGATTCCTAGAATTGTGATAGGGTGGATCTGTGTTTAGTACCGGTATATGAGAAGTGAAACTGATGTATACCTTTCCCTTTGAAACTTTCCCCACAGATGCTTGAGGAAGGAAGCCATGGTTTGAGCAAATTGCCCACCACATTTGCATATCTGTTAACAATACATCTGAAGGAAGGCAGAAACCTGGTCATCAGGGATCGCTGTGGTGAGTCAGTCTCTTGCTATATGTACAGTGCTCCTTCTCCCTCCTCCTCCTCCTCCTCCTCCTCCTCCTCCTCCTCCTCCTCCTCCTCCTCTTCCCTCCTCCTCCTCCTCTTCTGTACAGATAATTAGAGTGGTGCTTTAGCGGAGAGGGTAATTTTGCAACTTGCTGTGCACCTGAGGGTTGGGTCTTATCCACATGTTATGATTTCTTGTGCACATGATGGGATTTTGCACGGAAATTCTTTCTTTGTATCAATTATTCCATCACTGGCCATGAAGTACTTTTTCTGCTTTCTAACTTCATAGTTTCAAGCCTTTCTTTGCTGCCACAAGAGCTACAAAATTGCTGCTGAAACAAAACAAAACAGAAGGGGAACAGTTCTCAAAATCTCAATGCTTCTGCCCAGTACTAAATTTTGCATTCATGGAGTAGTCACATGAAGTTGTCAGAGAGTGAGCTGGGATAATGGCTGAAAACTATTGAGGGAACCTGGGGCCCTCCAGCTGTGGTTGAGGCAGGATCTACGTTTGTAAGGAAATACTAAGCTTTTACTTTGCAAAATCTACTTTATATGTGACAGTATCCACAGGACACAAAATCTGTGTCTGTTTTGGTGGTGCCCTCTTGTGGATGTTTTTCCATGCTGCAGGAAAGACTTGCAATGCTTTAAGCGTTGCAAGACAGCAGTGAAAAGACTGTTCACCTGCAAATCTGTATGCACATATTTGCACAATTCTTGTGAAGGAATTTCAGCTGTTTCATAAACTGGCAAAGTGTGCTCTGTATGTGGCAATTTCTGTCGGGAAAATGTATTTATATATTTATCTTAAAGCCTTTCCAAACCCCTTAATGTTTTTAAAATATGTACAGTATACAAACCAGTATCCAGTGTAGCCTAAAATCAACAAAACAGTATAAAGACATAAAAACAAATGAAACAGATCTAGGGAATTCATGCATATAAATCAGGGTCGAATTTTATGGTAAACAGGGAAAGCCTGGACAAAAAGGATAAGTCTTTTCAAGATGTGTGAAGCAACTAATGGGGTGACGGCAGTAAATGTATGTTTTCTGATCACCACCCTGTGATATTCTGTAGAGTGTGGCACCACAAGTAGAATTTCTCCAGGTGATCTAAGTCAGGGGTCAGCAAACTTTTTCAGCAGGGGGCTGGTCCACTGTCCCTCAAACCTTGTGGGGGGCTGGACTATATTCTGAAAAAAAATGAACGAATTCCTACGCCCCACAAATAACCCAGAGATGCATTTTAAATAAAAGGACACATTCTACTCATGTTAAAACACAATGATTCCCAGACCATCTGCTGGGCGGATTTAGAAGACATTTGGGCCGGATCTGGCCCCCGGGCCTTAGTTTGCCTATCCATGATGTAAGTGATCTTGCAGGTCTATAGAGGGGCAGGTGATCTTTTAGGTAACCTAGTCTCAATTTGCTCAGGACTTTATAGTTGTTGTTGTTGTTGTTGTTGTTGTTGTTGTTGTTGTTGTTGTTGTTGTTGTTGTTATAGCTACTGCTGTGTTTAAGTGGCACACACACTTCTTCCTCCTATTTTATCCTCAGAACAACCCTATGAGGTAGGTTAGGCTAAGAGGTAGGGACACACCTCAAGTCACTCCATGAGCTTCATAGCTGCTTGGGGATTTGAACCCTGGTCTCCCAGGTCCTGGCCCAGCGCTTTTAACCACCATGCCACACTACAGCCATGGCTTTGTAGCTGATTGGCAGGGAGTGCCGTTCTCCAAGCACAGCTATAATATCTGCATGTCCTGGTGCTCCACTCAACAACTCGGTTGCAGAGTTCTACACCAGCTACAGCTCCTGGACCAGACTCAAGGGAAGCCCTACACAGAGTGTATTACAGTAGTCCATTCCCTGTCCTGGAAAGGTGTAGTTGGTGTTTCAACCTAATCTAATAATAGGCCCTCCTCACCACAGAAGTCGCATAAGCCTACAGTGACAAAAGTTGTACCTAGGAGCACCCACAACCTGTGCACCTGTTTCTTCAGAGACAGGTGAACTCCCAGATCTGGGAACCCCTTACCCACAAAGATTCCATCTGGCCTCAGTTTATTGGCCTTCATCCAGGCACTGGTCTCTTCTGATTCAGATGTAACCATGAAAATAGAGCATACAGATGCCCAAATCTCCTAAAGAGTGCTTCCAGTGGTTTAATGCAAAATGGCATCCGGGGGGAGGGGAAGGGTTAACTCATTCTCTTCCACTGCTATAGTTGTGACAGGATCATGGGCTCTTCTGGTCATCGTGTCTCATTGGACATCAAGATGAGTTGTTTTGCAGACACCTATACAATTCAAGCACCCAGAAAATTAAACAGAAAGGCAGTTACTTATTCTCAGGCTTTCAGTGATTGCCACAGCGGCAAGCAGGCAAGAATTTGCCCCAAGGACTAATTCACACATAATAGTTACAGGTAGGTAACTGTGTTGGTCTGACGTAGTAAAATAAATAAATAAATAAAAATCCTTCCAGTAGCATCTTAGAGACCAGCTAAGTTTGTCATAGGTATGAGCTTTCTGAAGAAGTGTGCATGCACACGAAAGCTCATACCTATGACAAACTTAGTTGGTCTCTAAGGTGCTACTGGAAGGATTTTTTAAAAATTTTGTTTTCACACATAATAGTTTTAGATACATAGATAAGAATGAAAAAGCAAAGTCATGCACCGACAGGAAGACTTGTCGATGGGTTTGTGCTTGCCGCTTTTGCTGTGTGAAATGGCTCTTGACCCCATTGACTAGTGGTATATGCACAAACAAATCTTCGACCACCGCAGCAGTGTTAGACTTGGTTTGGGTCATCTGGTGCTATTTTGTACCCTGTGTAACCTTTCTGCAGAGATCCAGACAGCCCATATCTCCAGCAGCATGTGCACATTTCCAAATTTGTGGAGGACAAGGCTATCCATGTTACTAGCCACAACGGTTATTTTCTATTTGTACTGTCTGAGTCATTATGCCTCTCAGTGCCAGTTGCTGGAAATCACAGGTGGAAATTGGAGTTCTTGGGACAATCCAAAAATAAACGAAAAATGACAAAAACTCGGGCCAAAACGGATAGTTTCAAAAAGGATAATTTCAAAAAGTCTACACAAAGTTTTATTCAGGATAAATTTCAGTAAACATCAACATCAGGACAAGGCCCTGTTTCGATTATTCTTCATCAGCAAACTTCAAGGCAAACATACATGGTACACTTAGATTTTATTAACTTTTGCCTTTTTTATCCCCCCCCCCCAATGGTATTTACACTGATTTCAGGACACACCTACAACAGTGAGAAACTCCAGGAAAGTTCAGAGGCAGTTCTCCTTTTAAGTGCTAGAGGGCAGCAGTAACCATTTAAAACACCCTACCTGCCTCTAATTTGAGAAACATTAAATGCCATTTGGATTGTACAGGCAGTGCATTTGTGATGCTAGGAAGTTCTTGCTGCAGAAGGAGCTTTCCAAGAATGTGCCCGAAATGCGTACAGAGAGAATGGAAGAGGACTTGAGACTAGGGCTCAAAACATTTCTCTCTTATAAGAATGGCAAAACTGCGCATGGATATTTCAGATTAGTTTTGGGCCTAAACATGCCAATAACATCTAATCTCTTTCACTGGAAACATAGGCAGAGGTCATGCTACTGGGGTATTGCTGCTACTACTATTTCTTTAAAAAAAATTGATAGCCAAGGTGACATACCAGTTAGAACATTGGACTTGGACCTGATTAATAAATTAATTGTGATAATAATTTTAATATTCCTCTCAGAGGGCTACAATTTCCAGAGTGGCTTAACAACCAATTCACAATTCAGGTTTTAGAATTCATACTCTGTCTCACCCCTTATATTAGCTGCCATTTATCTGTGTTAAGTAATTTATACATAGGTGCTGCTTCAAATGTATTACCTGCTTAATATTTTTAGGTAATGCACAACACAAAACAAACAAATGTAGAAATTATTTACACTCAAGCTAGGAAGGAAGGCAGGGCCCTGAATAAATTTTCAATGTGCCCTATTTTTATTTTTAAATGAAACAGTAGCATTTAGTAGTAGTAACATTTGACAGCATTTATGGTGGTTGTTTGAGGGGCAAAAAATGTACAGTTCGTATTGTTTTCCTCTCAGCTTGTGCTTGCCTGCTTGGAGAGAAAGCATGGCTATTCTGAAAGCATGCAGGTTAGAGAAAAAAGACCCCTACAAAGTTTACAAGGCAAAACTATTTCTTTTTTTTTATTATTTCCAAAAATGCATAATGTACCTCTTGATTGTGAAAAACACCTCAAAACTGTTTGCAAAATGAAAATGAAAATAGCAGTAAAAACTGTTAAAAACAACCTTTAAAATGTTTTAAAATAATATTTAACATAGCAGTAGACTAAAAAGTGATAGAAACACATCAGCATATCTGTGCCTGGACAGGCTTGCCTAAACAAAAATGTTTTTAGCCAAAAAGGGTATAGTGAAGAAACATGTCTGGTGGTCAATTGTTAGGGAGTTCCAAAGGTTGATTGCTGCCAAACTAAAAGATCGATTTCTTACAAATGCAGAAATGGGTATCATGTATTACATGTAACAGTTCCAGGTATAGCATATACAGTCGTACCTTGGATCTTGAACTCCTTGGCTCCCGAACAATCGAAACCCAAAAGTGAGTGTTCCAATTTTCGAACGATTTTCAAAATCCTGCAGCTAATCAGAAGCTGTGCTTTGGTTTCCGAACATTTTGGAAGTCGAACGGACTTATGGAATGGATTCCATTTGACTTCCAAGATACGACTGTATATTTGTGACTGGGGAAGCCCAGCCAGATGGGTGGGGTATAAATTATTATTATTTATTAAACAGATATTTTGGGGCTACTAAGCATGGAGGGGAAGTTTGCATATATTTATTAAAAAATAGAAGTTCTTGGACTACTGTGTAGGATCTCTGCACAGACGGGAAACATAGCTGTGCCGGCAGCACGCAGGTTAGAGAAAATACCTGTGCAGAGTTCAAGAGGGAAGGCCAAACGGGGAGTCGCTTGGCTCCCGGTTCGGATCTCGGCAGCCGGCTCTCTGCTTAAGGAAATGCCTCTCAGGCCCGTTGTTTGCAAAGCTGCCAATTATTGGGGTTAAAGCCATCTGTTGGCTGATGCGGACAGCCCATCACTTGTTCATCCTTGGCGTCGCCATCTCAAGCAACAGAGGCTCCTTCCTCCTTTTGCCTGTTGACTCCTTTCTCACTCCTCCTCCTCCTCCTCGCTGGCTTGCCTAGTAGAGACGTTACTTTCTTGACAGTGAGACAATTTCTTCTTCTTCTTCTTCGCTGGGGTGGGCGCAGAGAGAGAGAGAGAGGCCCTCCCTCGCTTGCCGTGTTCGGTGCTTTTCTCTCGCCTCGCCTCCCCCCCCCCCCGCGCCTCTCAATTATTTTCCCCCTCACAATTAACGTTCTCCTAACTTGACACTCCTACCCCCCCACCCGTTTTGGTGCTGTCAACCGCCACCCCCCCTTTTCTCCCTATTAATTCCAGACATTAATATTTTCTTTCACGCAAGTGCTGCCGTTCACCCGTGAAACAGTTTGAACATTATGTAGCTGTCAAGATACCTAGGGATTACCCGGCGTGCTTTGCCTCCGTAAGTGACACCGCCGAGGCCCTGCTTCTGAGATGTTTATTTTGAGAGTAAGCTGACAAGCATGAAGTCCTGATCCCAGGGAGGCAATCTCATTTAATTAAAAGGCTCTTTCATTATAGTTCGCCTCCCGCCGCCCACCCCCCCTCAACTGCCCGCCAACCCATCCGTCCCACCCCCAATGCAAGCTTAAAAAAAGAGAAAACTAACAGAAACCACAAAAAACCTTCGTTTTGCACGAACGGCATTGTTTTACAGTAAGGGAAGGCGGGGTAGCAGCCGTGGGGGTGTAAAACTTCCAACGTTTATGTGAGAAATGCAGAATATCCCCACAGAGAATTGTTTTTCTCCCCTTCTCGAAGAGGAGAGGTTATTTGGGGATTGAATATTGCCTTAGCCGAAAAAAACATATTGTCTCTGTTCATTTCCTTTATTCTTCTTTTTAAAAAGTGCTTTGTTGTGCGGTTCTTGTTCCATTTAAGAAACAGATAAGCGAATGCGTTTGGACCAACCTGCCTTCAATCTCCTTATTCGTGTTTTCATTCTACCAGTTGCTTCCCTGGCCTCCTCCAGATATAACCTTTTTAATGTAGTTAATAGTTGAGGGACTTCTTCTTCTTTTAATTATTATTAATATGCTGGCAGCCTCTGCTTATCAGGGAGATAAAGGCCGGCTCTTCTCTTGAGCCTTCTTGTCTCCCCTTCCTTTATTTTATTTTTAAGAAAGGAAAGAAGGGACTGGAATATTTAAGAGAAATTAACAATAGAACGTGAGGCAAATCACCTCTGTTCATCTCATTTCTAAGCGTTGAAACATCCTCTGGAAGGTTATTGGAAATGCTTAACGCTCAGCGGTATTATCTGTGGAGCTTTGCCCTTCTGTGAATGTGCAATGATGGTACTTCTCTTCCCCTGCATAAAGGGATATCTGGTTCTAAGATGGCTGATCCACGGGAGCCTATGGGTGCATTCACACCACATATTTAAAGCACTATGATGCTGCTTTGGCTTTCCCACAAAGAATTCTGGGAGCTGTAGTTTGTTAAGGGTGCTGAGTGTTGTTAGGTAAAGGTAAAGGTGCCCCTGACCTTTAGGTCCAGTCGCGGATGACTCTGGGATTGCGCGCTCACCTCACTCTATAGGCCAAGGGAGCTGGTGTTTGTCCGCAGACAGCTTCTGGGTCATGTGGCCAACATGACTTAGCCGTTTCTGGCGCACCAGAGCAGCGCACAGAAATGCCGTATACCTTCCTGCTGGAACGGTACCTATTTATCTACTTGCACTTTGACGTGCTTTCGAACTGCTAGGTTGGCAGGAGCTGGGACCGAACAACGGGAGCTCACCCCGTCACAAAGATTCGAGCCTCTGATCTTCTGATTGGCAAGCCCTAGGCTCAGTGGTTTAGACCACAGTGCCACTCGTATCCCTATTCCCCTCACCGAGCTGCAGTTCCCAGCTTAACAATCACTCCCTCTTGAGAGGGAACTCGGGGAATTGTAGCTCTGTAAGGGGAATAGGGGTCTCCTAACAACTGTTAGCACCCTTAACTACAGCTCCCAGAATTCCTTAGGAGGAGCCATGGCTGTTTAAAGTGGTATCATAGTGCTTTAAATGTATGATGTGAATGGAACGTGGCATCTCTCTCTCTCTCCCTCCCTCTCCCTCCCTCCCTCTCTCTCTCTCTCTGGTTGAGGTGGGAATGGACAGGGCAGAGATGTGTGAAAACATACAATGATGGAAGCAAAGCAGTATGCCCCCCCCCCAAAAAAACTGTTACAGGCACCGGCAATATTGAGAGCAGAATAGCCTTGTCCCATATTCAGCCACTCAACTGCTTCAATCTGAGGGACTGGTAATGTTACAGGTGGAACAGAATACTGTACTCATCCCTCACTTGCAAGAAATCAATCCATTTGAAAACTTGGAAACCAATCAGAGGTTTTCTTACAGTCAAGTGGCACACAAATTTTGTTGGACAAATAGTGCCGAAAGTGGTCGTGCATTAATTATTAATTATTCCTTACAATATATTTATATATCTTGATAGTCAAAGCAAAACAAACCTCAGTGTGTTTCATGGAAAGAATAAAACAATGAAATTATCAGCAAAAAAGCCCAGTTAAAAACAAGAATTCAAACCTCCAAAAATAATAAAAACCAGCAATAAGCTGAAAGCCAGATCAAAACACATTGTCAGCATTCTACCGGTATATTTCTGGGTAGGCTTGCCTAAACAATTTTTTTTTAGCAGGTGCTGAAAAGAGAACAGCAGAGGAGCTTTCCAATCAGCAGGGAGTTCCAAAGTGTGGGTGGTGCCACATTAAAAGTTTGGTTTCTCACAAATGTGGAACGAGTAACAATGCCAGTTCCATGTCTAACAGCACTGATACCACCATAATCACAAATCACCACGAATGTACAATAAAAAGGACATCTGGAGAGGTCCCTTAATTAACTTAATCCTCTTCTCATTGTAGAGTGCCAAGATACACCGTTTGGGAATTACTGGTTTAACCTGATAGCTGGGATAACACTTTCTAGATCAACTGAATTTTGTTTCATTCTTCCTTGTTCAGGGACGAGTGATCCTTATGTGAAGTTTCAGCTGAATGGGAAAACGCTTTACAAAAGCAAAGTTATCTATAAGAACCTGAACCCTGTTTGGAATGAAACGGTCATAATTCCAATACAGGCCCTTGACCAGAGACTCTGTGTGAAGGTAAGCTGTTGATTGGAGCTGACGCCGAATTTTGCATAAAATGGCCTTGGGGGGGGGGGAAGCTTGCTTTTGACCACATTAAGCTAGAACCTCAGGTATGACAACCCTATCTGGGTGCTGATAATTTTTCTTTGACGATCCATGCTCTGGCAACCCTCCTTTCTGGATTGCTGCAATGCATTGTATATGAGGTTGTCTTTGAATGTCCCTGTTATCAAAATGTTGGAGGGTATGGGAAGGTAGTCGAGGAGCTTTACTTGGGCCCCATATTTAAAGCAGTGTTATACCACTATGAACAGTCATGGCACCTCCCCCCAAAAATCCTGGGATATGTGGTTTGTGAAGGATACTGCTGAGAGTTATTTGGCAACTCCCTTTGCAGAGCTACAGTTCTCAAAGTGGCTTGACATCTCAGCCCCCATCTCAGAGAAGAGTCTGGTTATAGTTATGCTAGATTTTAGTGTACATTTGAGATTCTCATTTTAAATGGTCTTAATTATAATTTGTTCATCCCTCCACGAACACATGTTACGGGTGGCTCGTAGATAGAATAAATACACAAATAAAACCTCTCACACCTAAGGAATTATCTTTGAGATGTGCTGTCTACAAGCAGATGGCATCTTGAAAATGCAGAACAGATGATGTTCTCGACTGACATTCATTCAATTTGAGAATGGCCTCGGAACTTTGCAATTCCCCTCTGTGTTTCTTCTCTGGGTTAACATATTTGTAGACAGAATGAGTTTCTACCCAGAGTGGCCATAGACTAATCTATTCTAGCCCTTCACCCATAGGTAGAGTTTACTATATAGCAACCCCCAGTCCATTTCCTGCATATCTAGATAGTGTTAGGGAAAATTCTGGGTGCGAGGCTGCTCAGCCACCCAGCTTGTCAGGCAAGAGCCCGCGGTCCACTGTGGAATAAAGGAAGGAGTCCAGCCACCAACCGGAGCAAAATAGCAAGGTTCAAGCCAAGACTGAACACTGAGTTACAAGAACAGGGTTACAAGAACTTTTAAAACTTCCCACCTCAATCCCATAATACATTTCAAAAGTGTCATTCCTACATCATAGTTACATACCGTAGCTAAACGTCAGAAAAGGGGAGGTACATACAATATTAACATACTGGTAAACAAGATTAACGTACGGGTAATGGTTCAGAGCAAAAGTAAATGTGTGAAAAGTACTGGGAGGAACTTCTTGAGTATTCATACGAAAAGAACAATAAGGTCCTGGTTTTGCCTCTGGGCACTTCCTGGAGTCCCTTTTCAAGGGCAAAATAGCATTGGAATGGAGGGAACTGGAGTTGATTTTATATGGTTTTTAAAACTAGGTAAGTTCCCTGAGCTGTCAAGTTGAAATGATACGGTTATGCATAATATTTATAACATTTAACAACTTTAAAGATGTGTCTTCCCCCCGTGATTTCCATAACAATAGGTTCTAATTCTCAGCGTAGTTATTTTCCCAATGGAAAGAAAGGAAGACCAGACCAGCACTTTCTCTGGAGTGCCACTTTTAATAGGAAGGAGCTAGATTTTTATAGTATTTCAAAAGCCTGCCTAACTACCAGTGGTTATAGGAGAGGGGGGAAACCAACCCAAATCTGTACATAATAGGCAAGGTTTGTATTCCTCTGTAAGCAAGTTCATGATTTGCATGCAGAGAAGGCTTGGGGTTCATTCCCTGGCATTTCGGGTTAGGAAAGACATGTTTCTGAAACTCTGAAACTCTGCCAGTCTGTGAAGATAGTGCTGAGCTAGATGGAGCAGAATCATAGAATCGTATAGTTGGAAGGGACCCCAATGGTCCTCTAGTCTAACTCTCTGCAGTGCAGGAATCTCAGCTAAAGGAACTTGACTTTGGTACAAAGGAGCTTATAGTCCTAACTTTCTGTTGAAAACTGTCTCTTATCCATAGAACAAGCCCTCGTAATAGTAGTTGCGAGCACTGCCTATAGATAAAAACACCTATTTCTGGGGATAATCTCAATGAATAGTTTTAACTATCGGTATGTTAGGAACCATCTGTCTGAGGGTGGCAAAGGCAAGCTTTATCCCTTAAAAAAAACAACAACCAGCAACTTTAAAAGTTAACAGCTTGCCAGGTTTTCTTATTTCTTTTGAGTATTTTTCAAAGAAAAAAATGTGTTCATGGTTTTTGTTTGAAACTTCCAAAACTGCATTAATAATAATAATAATAATTACAAATTGGTTGTTGTTTTGTTGACAAAAGTGAACAAAATATATTGAGGGTTTTTTTGGGGTGGGGAGAGGTGCTATGAATATAACTGAAAACTTTTCAGTGGCTTGATTTACTTATTTATTGTAACATGAAACCATGGTTTGCTCAACAAACATTGGTCTCTCACATGAGCAAACACAGGCCAATTTGCTTCTCCAAAGCTGGGTTTGTTTTCCAGTTGTCTGCTGAATATCTGAACTGGGATAGCCAAAAAAGCATTACTGAGCAGCCATGGGATCAAACCAATGCCATAGTTGGGCTCAAACCAGTGCCAAAGTAGAGTTTAAAGCAAGCCATGGTTTGTAAACAAAAAACAAACCCTGGTTTTGCATCATTTCAAGTCAACAAGCCAGGTTAGTCTGCTTGGTTTGGACTCCCGGACCAGATTTCTACTTCCCTTAATAACAGAAAGTTTGACTGAGAACTTGGAGTCTCAGTTAACATATCTGCTACAAGACAGCGACCCTAGCAGAACACTGCTAGTAGCAAGATATTTGGTTACAGTTCTCTCATACAAAAGGAAAAATGGTTTACTTCATGATTACTGAAAATCTGTTCTATTACCCGATTTATAGCGGAAACTTGTCGAAACAAACGTACTGTTCCATCTATTTTATCCAAGGAATTATTGCAAATTATATCTGTTTATATGTATTGAATTTTTAAGTCCTTTTTAAACTTTATTTACTCTTGCTTTATTTTATCCTGTCTTGCCCAGTGTTTTTGTACATTGTGTTGCATAAGATTATATTGTGGGCCTTTGGCCGTAATAAAGATTTCATTCATTCATTTCATAGTCTGCTTGGTTCGGTTCAGGCATTCAAACAAGCCACACACTAGCTAAACAAACCACAGCTTAGTGTTTTGAACCAGGCCAATAAACAGCAATAAAAAATGTGACCAACTGTTGCTTTTCACGCGAATTGCAGAGCCGGATGTAGAACTAAATGAGAACAAATAGCTCTTTTATCTGAAACGCAGAAATTGTTTCCAGGTGTCCAGATACATATTTCTTTTTCCTCTTCTCCTGTTTCCATATGCATCAGGTGTATGATCGAGATTTAACCTCTTCAGACTTTATGGGTTCAGCGGTTGTAACTTTGGGTGAACTGGAGCTGAACAGGTATGCTTAAAGCTTATTAAACATTGATTTGATTAAAAAAAAATCCTTCCAGTAGAACCTTAGAGCAGTGTTTCCCAACCAGTGTGCCTCCAGATGTTTTGGGACTACAACTCCCATCATTCCTGACCACTGGTCTTGCTAGCTAGGGATGATGGGAGTTGTAGTCCCAAAACATCTGGAGGCACACTGGTTGGGAAACACTGCCTTAGAGACCAACTAAGTTTGTCATTGGTATGAGCTTTCGTGTGCATGCACACTTCTTCATGAATTTTTAAATTTTGTTTTGACTACGGCAGACCACCACGGCTACCTACCTGTGATTTGATTTACTTAGGGATGCTGGTTATCCATTCTGTGAGATTCGAAATGCTACAACTTACAGAATTCTAATTTAGCCTGCTGAATCTTCTCTATCTTTTTTAAAAAATTAAGCTATGAGGAATGTGTAAACCCTTCAAATTTACAGCTTGCATTTGAATTTCAAGGCGATATATTTAGAAATTTGATATTACGTTTCCTCTAAGACTCTTAAATGAAGAATTGGAAAATTGAAAATAATAATAATGAACTCCACCCCACCCCCACGCCAAATTAGGACAATGATAAGTGCTTAGGTACCTGAATTCATATGAAGTGGAGCCTTGGTTCTTGAATGCCTTGGTACTCAAACATTTCGGCTCTCGAATGCCGAAAACCTGGAAGTAAGTGTTCCTGTTTCCGAACATTTTTTGGAAGGAATGTCTGATGCAGCTGTTGGCTATTGTTTTGGAGGCGCCTGAGATAATTGGAAGCCTTGGTTTTCAAATGTTTCAGAAGTCAAACCATTCGGAAGATCGAGAACCAAGGTACCATTGTATATTTAATATACATATTTCAATACCCTGTATAGGTCTGTACATTTTTTTTTTACTTGTGCCAATACCCGTTCTCAAATTTATGAAAGAAATATTTCAAGGAAATTCAAATTAGAATTTTGTTAATAATGTTTGCCTCTAAATTCATATAAGCTCTATGGTACACAAAGTGTGGGTGCAATTCTAGATCACTGTGATTCTACCCCGATCATTCAGCCCAGACACTGAGGTCCACTTCTGAGGCTCTTCTGGCGGTTCCCTCACTGCGAGAAGTGAGGTTACAGGGAACCAGGCAGAGGGCCTTCTCGTCAGTGGCGCCCGCCCTGTGGAATGCCCTCCCATCAGAGGTCAAGGAAATAAACAACTATCTGACTTTTAGAAGACATCTGAAGGCAGCCCTATTTAGTGAAGTTTTTAATGTCTGATGTTTTATCGCTTTATCATCATCATCATCATCATCATCATCATCATTTATTACCTTGGCCTCAAAACTTTGTCCATTCTTCTTTCCATTCCCTTTGGTCTCTCCTGCAGAAACTTGCCTTTTTCTTTACAATGACTGCTCTAGAACAGGGCTGGCAAAACTGTTGTCCTCCAAATGTTGTTGGACTCCAATTCCCATCAGCCTCAGGCAGCATAGCTAATGGTCAGGATTGATGGGAGATGTAGTCCAGCAAGACCCGGAAGGCCAAAACTGCCCAACCTTTGCTCATTTAAATAATATGTAAATCATGTACATTAATAGTAACAGGCTATGGAGAACAGAAATAGCATCTTAGTGGCACCATGTAATAGTTGGTGGCTGTCTGCTGTGATCTTTAAGGCAGTCTTTGGCTAAATAAGCTCTTCTTTTCTGCTTTCAGGACTAGTGAGATGACCCTAAAACTGGAAGATCCAAACAGCTTAGAGGATGACATGGGTGTGATAATGTTGGACGTGAGGCTTGCTGTGAAACAGGGAGATGTTAAAAGAAATGTAAGTGGTTCAAGAGATGGTTCTCTTATACTTCCACAGGAAAAATAACTGCCATCAGGACAGGTGCGAAGATGGGCAAGTGTATCTGGTATGGAGGTAGGTAGGACAGGTGCACTGCATTGAGTGGGGCCCTACTCTGTGCAGTGCCAGAGCACATGATTTGCATGCAAATGATGGTTCCAGACACAATCCCTGCCTGCTTCTTTGGAAACAGCAATTTAACCACCTGCCTCTCCCTTTACTCCTTGCCATAGCATTCCCCACCCCCCTAGAGCTCAACAAAGCCATCCCTCCCTCTCTTAAAGGTAAAGGTACTCCTGACCATTAGGTCCAGTTGCGGACAACTATGGGGTTGCGGTGCTCATCTCGCTCTATAGGCCGAGGGAACCAGTGTTTGTCCGCAGACAGCTTTTGGGTCATGTGGTCAGCATGACTACGCCGCTTCTGGCGAACCAGAGCAGCGCACGGAAACGCTGTTTACCTTCCCGCCGGAGCGGTACCTATTTATCTACTTGCACTTGACAAGCTTTTGAACTGCTAGGTTGGCAGGAACTGGGACCGAACAATGGGAGCTCACCCTGTCAAAGGGATTCAAACAGCCGACCTTCCGATCGGCAAGCCCTAGGCTCTGTGGTTTAGACCACAGCGCCACATGTGTCCCTCTCTTAGACCAAGCCAAACCTCCACAGCTCACCTGGACTGCTTGCCTGAGCTTCCCACCCAGCTTCCCATCCTGCAATGGCTCAGCGGTTCTGAGAGTCCAGTTTTCACTGCCACCTGTCTGTGGCCAAGCAGACTGCAGCATGATGGCATCATTAGATTTTCATTATATGTAATAATATAACATAGTAGCTTAAAAAAATTGTATTTTTTTAGTTCGTCTTTCTAGGTCTCCTTTGAGACATTTGGTTGAAAATGAGTTTGAAATGAAATGAAAATGAAATGAAATGTAAAATGTTCCATCTATGCAGGGCCTTTCTGATAGCATTTGTACAGCTTAAGAATGTGCAGTGGTACCTCTGGTTATGAACTTAATTCATTCCAGAGGTCCGTACTTAAGCTGGAACCGTTCTTATCCTGAGGCGGGCTTTCGCTAATGGGGTCTGCCACTGTGCGCACACCTCTGATGCGCGATTTCCGTGGGGCAAAGTTCGCAACCAGAACCAGCTACTTCCAGGTTAGCGGAGCTCGTAACCTGAAGTGTTCATAACCAGAAGCGTTTGTAGCCAAAGGTACCACTGTATGAGCTCTTCTCAAAGGCTAGGCTTAGTTGCTAACTATCTCCACCTTTTTGTCCCTTTCTGCTTCCCTCCTCCTGTGCCCCATGGATGCTCTGTTTGGGGACGTGACAAACAGAGCTGGATGAACCGAAGAAAGCGTTCTACCCCCAAGGTAAGTTGCCTGCCAACTCCCCTCAATGTGCACCTGGAATTCTTGCAGTCTTCTTCCCCTGTCTTCTTCCCAGAGTTACTGATTTGGGTAACACTAGCACACTGATGGAATTACTGGAAAGGTGGGTGAGTGGAAAGGGAGTGTTCCTCTTTTCTCCATTATTAACAATATTTGGCCATTCATTTATTCCTCAGAATCCAGATGATATTCTTCCCAAAGTGTTTTCCCATCCTTTCCCATTTTTTATTTATGATTTTCAGTTACTTTCCAAATCATTTTAACATTTCCTAAACTCAACTTCCTTTCCCCTCTTTCTGCAGTTCCTTAAATTTATTTTTTTACATTTCCTGCATATTCTAAATTAACTTACTCATTTATTCAACTACTTTAAATATTTACTCTTATAAAACTGCAGGTTATTGCAATAATCCTGCCGATGTTCTTATCTGTTTACAGTTAGTTTGTAAATATTCAATAAACCATTTCCATTTTCTATATAAAAAGCTTGTCATCTTGATTTCTTATTTTTACAGTAGGTTTCACCATTTCTGCATAAGTTTTTTGTCCATTCTTCTTTCGTCGGGACTTCTTATTCTTTCCATTTTGGGGCAAATAGCATTCTTGTCGCTGTAGTCACATACATGAATGAATTTCTATACAGTTTGGGTAGTTATGCCCCTATAATTCCCAAATGGAAAGCTTCTGGGTGTTTTTTTTAAAAAAACCCACAAATGTTATTTTAAACATCTTTTTCAATTCATTATATATCATTTCCCAGTAAATTTTAACCTTGCTGCAAGACCACCACATATGATAAAATAAAATAAAACCATTCCAGTCGCACCTTAGAGACCAACTAAGTTTGTCATTAGTATGATCTTTTGTGTGCATGCACACTTCTTCAGATTCATACCAATGACAAACTTAGTTGGTCTCTAAGGTGCTACTGGAAGGATTTTTATTATTATTTTGTTTCAACTACAGCAGACCAACACGGCTACCTACCTGTAACTAGAACATATGATAAAAGTACCTTCTTTCTCTTTACATTTCCAACACTTATTTGATTTTGATTTATATATTTTTGCCTATTTTATCAGTGTTTGATATCATTGATAAAACATTTTCATATAGTTTTCTCTTAAATTATAGTGTGCTGTGAATTTTATGTCTGTATTCCACAATCATTCCCATGTCTATTGCCCAATGTATCATTGAGGATTCCCCCCACCCTTTCTCAAAGGAGTTTAGGGTTGGCATCTCAACCCCATATTTGATCTCTGCAACAGCCCTGTAAGGTAGTGCTGCTCTCTTCAACCAGCATTCAATTTTGCTTTATTTTCCTTGGCCTTGGAGAATCCCTCAAAAAGAATCCAGACTTCTAAGCTCTGGTCTTCACAGTCCATCTAGTTTAAAGCCCACCTCCATCTCTCTCCCTTTTTTGGTGGTGTTATTTCTGTTTCTTTAAAATAAAATAACTGAGACAAAACTTTTGATAGATTGCTCAGTTTGCAAGGTTCTGGCAAAAGTCCCAAGATCTTTCTCCCCCTCCCACCACCGCACACAAATGAAATTTAATGGTTTCCAAATAGGGTGAAGCAAGTGTGTTTAGCAGAGGCAAAGTTATTATTTTGCAAAAACAAAGAAGAGGGGAGAAAGCAGCAGAGGGGAAACTCCAAACCTTTTGCCTTTTTCTGTTGCTGTCACTAGAGGGTGGAAGAACGTCAGTACTTCATACAGAAAGCAGAGTTTGGGATCTGGAGCGAGCTCTTAAGACAACAACTCCTGTGACCATCTGAGAGGCAGTAAAGGATTTCCCAGAAAGACTACCTGGGCAACACTTGACAAAGCCATATTTCCTGGTTTATTGATTTTCTTGCCACACTAAAAAAAACAACCACTGGCTTTGTACATCAATAACTTTCTTTAGTTGGGAAATGCCAGCTTGTGGAAACATTACTGGCTCTTTCCCACCTCCCACCCCCATTTTTCTTCTTCTTTTTCATTTTTTTTAATGTGTGTGTGCGCGCACATGGTGGAACATAAAGGCTGCAAAAGGAAAATTGTGTGCTGGGGGAATTTTGGTATCTCAGGGAGGCACGGGAGGTTATGGAAGTATGGTCTGGAGGAGTCTGATGGGGCAGAAGAAATGAGGATGGACTGGATTAAGAGACCAGAAGGAAATAAAAAAAAACAGACCCTAGCACTCTAATGGATCCATATACTTGACACTGGTGTATTCCCCCCACCCCCACCCCCCGCATCACCTCCACCGCTGTAACACTTCTGACATCTGACAATGTATTAGAAAGAGGAAGAACTCAATATTATTTTCTCCATTTCTGAACGAGGTGACATGATAGAAGTATTTAAAATTACGTATGGTATGGAGAAAGCGGAGATATTTTTTTTCACTCCCTCACTTTATCGTAATACAAGAACTCGGGGATGACCAATGAAGCTGAATGTTGGAAGATTCAGGGCTGGCAAGAGAAAGTACTCGTTTACACAGTGCATACCGAAACTATGGAATTGGCCAGCGTCTTTGATGGCTTTAAAAAAGGATTAGACAAAATAATGGGGGATAAGATCATCAGTGGCTGGTGGCCTCATCCATTAGGCTTTTGCATTCTTATTTTATTTTGTGAATCATTTATTCTGTGTATTCAGTTATTATGGCCCCTTTAAGGACATACTGTCTCATTTATAGACGATGCTTTGTTTTTGAAGCTCTCTTGCACAATGCAGCTGAAAGGGGAATCCTGTAGTGGTTAAAACATCAGGTTTAGTGGTAGGGCATTTGCATGCAGAAGGTCCCAGCTTCAACTCTCAACATCTCCAGGTAGGACAGGGAGTGTGTCCTTGGCTAGGGATCTGTTGCAAATCATGGTAGACGATGCTGAGCTAGATGGACCAAGGATCTGGCTTGCTATAAGGCAGCTTCCTATGTTCTCAATCTAAACACTATCACAGGAGTGTCATCTAGCCCAGCCCCCTGCAATGCAGGATCACAGCTAAAGAACGCCTAGCAGATGGCCACCCAGCCTCTGCTGAAACAGCACCAGTTCAGGAGAGCCCACCGCCTTCCGAGGGAGTCAGTTTCACTGTTGTACAGCTCTTGGTGTCAGAAGGTTCTTCCTACTGTTTAGTTGGAATCTCCTTTATTGTAATTTGAATCCACTGGTTTGGCTGCTCCGCTCTGGAACAGGAGAAAGCAAGCTTGCTCCATCATCCATGTGACAGCCCTTCAGATACCTGAAGATAGCTATCATCTCACCATATTCCTTTTCCAGGCTAAACATACCCAGCTCTCTGAACTGTTCCTAATCAGACTTGGTTTCCGACACATTATAATTTGGGTCGGAGTTCTCTGCACCCATTCCAGCTTGTCAATACTGTACCCTGGCTTAAACTGTGGTTCCCAGAACTAGGCACAGTATTCCAGGTGGGGTCTGACCAAGGTAGACTAGAGCAGTACTATGACATCCGTCAATCTGGACATTATACTCCCGTTGATGCATCCTAGAATAGCATTAGGGTTTTTTTTGCTGCTGCATCACACTATTGACACGTTAAGCTTGTGATTTACTAAGATCCTTTTCACATGTACTGCTATGAAGTCAGGTATCCCCACATCCCATAATTGCGTATCTGCCTAAGTGCAAAACCTTACATTTGTCTCTACTGAAATTCATTTTGTTAAGGTCATGTTGAATCCTGATTCAACCTTCTGAGGTGTTAGCTACCCCTCAATTCCGTAATCCAAATCATTTATAAAGATATTGAACACCTCCAGGCCTAGAACAGAACTCCATGACACCCTACGTGTCATTTTTTTGAGGGATGACAAGGAACTACAGTGGTACCTCGGTTTAAGTACACAATTGGTTCCGGAAGTCTGTAATTAACCTGAAGCGTACTTAACCTGAAGCGAACTTTCCCATTGAAAGTAATGGAAAGTGGATTAATCCGTTCCAGATGGGTCCGCGGAGTACCCAACCTGAAGCGTACTTAACCCGAAGTATGAGTGTAATTGGTTCTGGAAGTCCGTACTTAACCTGAAGCGTACTTAACCTGAAGCGAACTTTCCCATTGAAAGTAATGGAAAGTGGATTAATCCGTTCCAGATGGATCCACGGAGTACTTAAACTGAAAGTACTCAAACCGAAACATACTTAAACCAAGGTATGACTGTATTAGTGGGCACTCTTTGGGTTGGGTCAGTCAACCAGGTACAAATGCACTTAACAGTAACATTGTACAGCCCACATGTTACCAGTTTCTCTGCAAGAAAACCATGAGAGACTTTGTCAAAAAGCCATACTAAAATCTGGATACATTACATCCACAGCATTCCCCTGATCTACCAAACTTAAAAGATTAGTCTGGCTGCTGTACCTTCTCTTCCAGCAGGGTATCCACCTTACACTTGCTGTATGTGTAGCTTCATGCATCAAGCAGGGAAACGAACAAGGCTTAGGTCAGGCACCCCCAAACTGTGGCCCTCCAGAGGTTTTGGCCTACAACTCCCATGATCCGTAGCTAACAGGACCAGTGGTCAGGGATGATGGGAATTGTAGTCCAAAACATCTGGAGGGCCGAAGTTTGGGGATGCCTGGCTTGGGTGCTGTTCACTGCTGCTCCTGCTGCCTTGCTGTGTATGTCTCTTGATCCTACATATGTGGAAACACAGCACTCTGGGCCTCAACCTTAAACTCTCCTGCTCTCGCAAACACCCTTGTTTACTAGCCCCGTTCACAAACTTTTGTTGTGAGCTCCCATAGACTCAAGAGCAGCTGTGATAGAACTGGTGGCTGCTGGCTTCTTGGGAATTATAGTTCTGTGAAGAGTAAGCTACCATTCCCAGAATTCTTAGGAGGCAAAATGTCATTTCAATATGCTTTAGAGTCATGTTCTGTACACAGCCTAAATGCAAGTATGCACAAATATGACTTTATATGTTGTGTGAGTGTGTTCAGGAGGGAGAGCAAGATGAAAATGTAATCGCACTTGAAGAACTCCAGTGTTCCTCTAATATGATCTCCAAATCAGAGGTCAATTTTTTTAAAAAAAATGAAACGTCTTCTTCCCTCTTTTCCCTCACACCCCCTGTTCTCTGAGTCTGGATTTCACTGACAAGGAAATTACTTCAAGAAATGATCCAACATTGTGTGTGTGTGTGTGTGTGTGTGTGTTGTTTTGCCTCTCTGGGAGTGAGTTTCAGCTATCCTCTCCCTTCTCCCATCTTCAGAAAAGAAAAGAAAAAAGAGAAAGAGAAAAAGGTGAGGGGAGAACAGGCTAGGATTGGAGGGGAGGGGGGGCCTCACTTTGGATTTTAAACACAGTGAGCTTCGCACATCAAACAGGGCTGTGCTTTGCGCTAAAATGTTCAAAGTACGGTGGAGAGAGATAAAGGGCTTTGATGGGATGTGGATATTTCCCAGGGACATTGCAAGCAATAATCCAGATGTTCTTCTGTAACGCAACGAGTGTCCGCGGATAGACCAGGAGGTCCCAGCCAAGTGCAGCCTGCTGGAGGGCCTTGGCCTCTCCTCTCTCATGCTGTTCTGCCATATGGAAGCAATCCCCCAGCCCCTTTTAATGGCCAGCCTCAGATTCCGTTTTCGCAGGCCTCACAGAACCTAAGTGGGCCTGTTTTTATGGACAAGTTAGAAAGAAGCCTTTCCAAGACAAACATCCAATTGCAAGGGGGGGGGGAAGAGCGGAATTAGGACATACCAAGCCGCAAAATTATTTTAGAGCATATTTCACGGAAGCGGGGCTGTTTTTCTTTGGCAATTGGCAGATTGTAGGCTTGCCCTTTGATCCTTTGGGGACATTTCCCCCATTTCCTTTTAACAAGGGGGAGTAGAAGGGTGCGGGGGGGGCGGCTAGAGTAAAAGAAAACGGGATTTCAAATAGTTTGCTGCTTTTAGGGAGAAAACGATCAGTGGGGACTTTGAAGTATGTCCATGGGAACGGGCAGGCTTTTGGGTTTTTTTTGTCCTGTGAGACAAAACCTTAAAAAGAAAAAGAAAAAGAAACTCTGCAGCTGGATTTATGAAATCTCTCTCTCTCTCTCTCTTGTTAAAAAAAGTTGGAGTTCTTAGCCTCGGTACAAGGAAAGTCAAGATATGTATTTCCAATGGAATGCCGTGCTTGTATAGACATAAATGGATCTGTGTGTGGGATTATAGAAGGTGTGGGTGCTTAATTTACAAGAAAAATTTCAGCATGCTATGTGCATGTGTCTGGGAGAGAGAGTGCACACACAATTCTCCTGATTAAGACATTTTGATAAAGGTTTGCCAAGCAACAATTGTTTAAAAAGGCCAGTCTCTTTTCTGAGCTTTTCCACAGGTATTGATTTATATAGAGGTGCTCCACGCATGCATAAACATTGCTTGATTTTTTTCTATGCTTGATGACTGGGTAAGTTAGTGGAAATTTTGTGAGGCATTGCATTTGAGCCAATTAGAGAAGTTCTGTCTCTGGTGGCAGCTGTTAGTGAGCCGTCACAGATATGCAGGTCACCATGTGATGTTACCTGCAGTCATCAAGTGAGAGAGTGGGGGAGAGAGAAAGAGATTTTCTGTAATGGCTCTGAATATCATCTTGACACCCTGGTCTATGCCCCTGGATCATGGCTAGCACAGTCAGGGTTAGGACATTCTATTTGGTGGTGGCCAACTTGCTGAATGTCTTGCCAAGTGAGAAGTGAGACCTATTGCTATGCTGGAGAAATGCAAATACATTTCCTTCTCTTGAGCTTCTAGTTAATGAATGTGTTACTTTAAACCACATGATGACTCTGCTTGAGCCTCTGTGTCTCAGTTAAATCCACCCCTAAAAGCTGAGCCACTTTGTTTGTTCTCTCCAGACAAGATGTCTGCTGCTTTCTCTCTCTGATCTGCACTCATCCTATAAATAGTTGCTGCATGAATAAAGCCTTTGAACTCCAGAAACAGTACAAGCTTATTAGAAAATTGGGGCTTTGTGGACACTTGGCACGCTTTGCACCCCACATCTCAGGATTTTTTGTACTTTTCTAAAATACCTAAAACACTTTAACACAGGCCTGTCCAACTGGTTGATCGCGATCTACCGGTCAATCGTGGGATGTCCTTAGTAGATCGTGGTCGATCGCGTAATCCCTCCCCCCAAATCTCAGCAACTCTGGTCTCCCCCCCCTAAAAAAGGTTCAACAACATTGGTCAATCCAATGGGTAGATCACTGCCAGTTTATTTATAGCAGGAGTAGATCACAGTCTCTTGGAAGTTGGACACCCCTGCTTTAACACATCGATCTAATACTGGTACCAAAAGGTATAGTTTGACAGATATTGGCTTGATAACACTTTCTGGCCATGGCCTAGTGTCCAACAACAACAACAACAAAATTAATTAGTCGCTTTTTCTTGCCAAAGGCAACTCAAAGTGACTTACATTTACCTCTTTATGCCTTCCCTCCTAGAACAGAAAATTTGTACTTTGATCTGAGTTTGCTCTCCGATGCAGTGCCCAAGGAGTGTCTATTTAAATAACTAGAACAATATTTCAAGGAAATTGATTTTCTAGACACTAGCATTCCCATGCGGTGGGACACAATGAAGGCCATCCAGAGAGGGCACTGCATTGGTTAGGCAATAAGGGGGAAAAGAATATGTGTTCAGGAAACTTGCTTAATCACCACAGAAATTAAAACAAAGTGCTCTAGTGTAGAACAGGCACTGCAAATCTCTTAGATTTTGAAAACAGCCTGGTCTAACTTAAAATTACTTAATTCATTAAAATTACTTAGTTCAGCTAGCCCAGGCACCCCCAAACTTTGGCCCTCCAGATGTTTTAGACTACAATTCCCACCATCCCTGACCACTGGTCCTCTTAGCTAGGGATCATGGGAGTTGTAGGCCAAAAATCTGGAGGGCCACAGTTTGGGTATGCCTGATCTAGCCCTTCTTTCTACTGATCCTGTGTGTGTGTGTGTGTGTGTGTGTGTGTGTGTGTGTGTAGATGTATGTTTGCATGTATACATTTTTAAAAACAATGTATACCCAATGTATACATGGGAAATTTATGGAATTGTGCTTGTCTCATCTTTTTTCAGGCAAGTGTCATTCGATCCTTGAGGCTGACGGATTCCTGGCGGAAGGGTCAGCTGTGGAATGGGACGGTGACCATCGCCTTACTAGAAGGGAAGCACATCCCTGCAGGGGGCATGACACATATATTTGTTTTGTTGAAAATGGGAGAGCAAAAACACAAGAGCAAGGTAAGCATGCTAATGGAAAGGGCTAACCACTGATGTTTGTTTCTCTTAAGCGTCTGGTGCTGGTGGCGGCAGTTGTGTGCGTGACCGCTCCAACAACTACATACCACTAGATATTTAGCGCATATTCTGAAATGATTCTGAAATGCCAGCACACAGCAAGGGAAGTTAACTATGAAAGGGCCAAATAAAGCATTTTGTGGATAGCTAATCATGGATGTTCAACTGTGTGTTTTTTGGTTTGTTTGTAAACTGAAATACAGCTCATTGCGTTTGTATTGTGGGTGCTGCCAACTTCTTTAGAGCTGAGCGGGTGTTTAACCCTTGCCACCCCATGCCATTATCAAGATTAAATGCAAAGTAACACGTCGTCAGGCTAGGAAGGGGGGAGAAGTTTGACTCAGTTGGCATTTAATGACAAATCCACCTGTTTTGCACTTTGCAACACAGTATGCAAACTGAAACACCAAAGCTTTCCTTCAAAATTTGCACTTTCACAGTGGAGTTCTCTAGTCACATGATGTGTACAGTAAATGGTTTAAGTCATGCTGGCCACATGACCCAGAAAACTGTCTGTGGACAAACACTGGCTCCCTCGGCCTGAAAGCGAGATGAGCGCCGCAACCCCATAGTTGCCTTTGACTGGACTTAACCGCCCAGGGGTCCTTTACCTTACTTTTACCTTTACAAATATGTGTAGCAGGGTAAAGTCTGCATGCTAAGCAGATGCTCTGCCATTGAGTCATGGCCATTTTCCTTCAGGAGCAACACAACAGTTTATCGTACCTGCTTCAATATGGCTACCTCTCGGCGTGTTTTACATTTGCACACCTGTTCAATTTGTGTGTCAAAGATTTAAGTCCTCCGGGGTCGACTGTTTCCTGCACCAGTGTTTTCTGCCCTTAATATTGATTGTTTTAGATTGTATTTGTGTTCTCTCCCCCTCTCCCCCTTTTGTTTCGGCAGATTGAATTTTATTCATTTGTTTGTTTTAACGAAAGCAACAACCTTTTGAAAGAAAAATAAACCTTGTAACTGCATGTTTTCTAGACACTTTGTAAGAGTGCAAATCCACAGTGGAGGGAACAATTTGATTTTCACTACTTCTCTGACAGGAAGGATGTGTTGGAGATTGAGATCTGGGGAAAGGATAACAAAAAGCACGAAGAAGTTTTGGGAATGTAAGTTTTTTTCCCTCTCTCTCTTTAAAAATGTGTTTTGTGAAAGCCTTGAATATGAATGAAGATGTGGGGAGCAAAATGTGGATTAATCTCTCTTGCTCACTCGTTCACTCGCTCTCAGTGTATTTATTTATTTGTTGCATTTTTATCCCATCTTTTCCTCCAATAAGCTCAAAGTGGCATATGTGGTTCCCCCCCTTCCTCATTTAACCCCCCACAACAACCCTGTGGGGTAAGCAGGCGCGTAGCAAGGGAGGGGCGTAGGGGGTACGCCGCCCCTAGCTCCACTCTGGCGGGGGGGGCAGCACCCCCGGCCCCTGGCCCGCTTCTCGCCTCCTCCACCCGAGCAGAGTGCACTACAGAGCAGGTTGCCAGGCCGGCGCCGGCAAACCACGAGCAAGCCATTTGCCGCCACCGCCACTGCCCTGCAACCCACTCCATAGCGCAGCAGTGCCAACCCGGACAGATTGCGCCGTCTGGGCTCGTCCTGGCGCGTGCGCTGTGCGCCGTGACATCACGACGCATGTGTCAGGATGCAGGATGCATGCGTACTGCGGAGCCCCGCCCCCAGGGGGTGCCGCCCTGGGCAGCCAAGCGGCACCATTTGCCGCTGGGGGTAGATCAGGCTGAAAGGTGGCGACTGGCCCAAGGTCACCCAGTGAGCTTCATGGCTGAGTAAGGATTTGAATCCTATCCCTTCCTGAAGATATCAGTGATTGAACCTGGGACCTTCTGCTTATGAAACAAATGCTTTTATTACTGAACTGCAACCCTGCAGTTCGCAAGGGATTACCGTATTTCTCTGTGTATAACACGAGGTTTTTTGACCCAAAAACAATGTCAAAAATTGGGGCTCGTCTTATTCACGGGTAATAGAGTGTCATGACATGCGATTGGTTGTAGCTGGGAGCTGGAGCTGGAGATTGCCAGCGGCATTTTTGCAGTTGATTGGCTGCCGCTGTGCCAATCAGGCGGGCGATTTGGGACCACTGGCGGCGAGCTCATTCCTTGAATATTAGACTGACGATGCCTTTTAGTGCCTGCTGAATACCTTCCTCTTCCAACAAACCTTTTAATGGGAGGTCTTTATCCCAGTTTGCACCTGTACTTCAAATTGTTTTTATATTTGTAATTGTTTGCATATATATTGTTTTTACATATGGAGTTGTGTTTTTAGGCCATGTGTTTGCTGTGCAGTCACTTGGAGATATTTTATGGGACTCGTAAATGAAATCAAATCAATAGTGAAATGAGCATAAATGTTTTTTTGAAAACGATTTACAAGATTCTAGGCATCAGCAAGGCAATGGTATGAAATAAATTTATGTGACGTCAAGTTAAAATAAAAACTAATTATCTGTATGTTTTAATATCTCACTCTCCCACCTCCCTTTCTCTCATTTTAATTTTATCAGTGTTTAATTACTTTGAAATTATTGTTTTTTTCCTATGCTTTTAGCTGTTTCTATTTTATCTGTAAGCTGCCTTGAGTCCCTGTCTGGGAAAAAGGCAGGTATTAATAAGTATAAATATAAATGTAATAATATTAGTAATAATAATAGTAGTAGTAGTAATAAACAACTAAATAGTTTAAGTGAAAGTTTAAACAAACAAGAGAGAAAGAGAGATGAAATGTCAAGTTTGGGTGGCATCTGATATATTCCTGCTGATTGAAACCATCAGGTAAAGCAGGGTTAAATGGTGCTTTTCTCCAAGGCGGAAAGATTTTTGTACAGCCACTAACTATTCAAACCATCTGGGATCACTCAGACCACAGCCCAGACTTGATTGCACAGTTTTGCTAAGGAATTGCAAACAGAGTTCCCACCTGTGCCGGGACAGCAGATCCCACTCGAAACACATTTGCACGCTTAAAAAATAAGTGATTAAACTTTATGCGATCCAGTGGTACGAAAAGACTCAGTTAAGAAATGCAAACACATATTGAGTTTTAATGTGGCAATCCAGCTGTTTAATTGCTTGTGTGTCTAATTGTTTACACAGCAGTTTATCTCAGTGCAATGCTACAATCCGTTTGCATCCCCCCCCACCTTGTGAGCATCAGATGGAATGCAAAGAACCCAGCAGTGATAGTTCCAAAATGGTCTCCCCCAAGGCGAGGGACTCGTAACTCTGCTGTAATGTCTACAACTGTTTACTGTATGAGTTGTTGTCCCCTATGTTACGTCTCCTCAGACCTCCTCTAGTGGCATGTCAGCCATGCACATCAGGGGTTGGGATGCCAGAGAAATCCAAAGCAGTTTGCATTTAAAGACAAGGCTCCCCAATTTGTACTTTTAAAAACCCAAATCTTTAATTTTATTTGCATTTATCTGAATTTTAAAATGTTGTTCTCCAGCAAAGTCATGTGTACAAAAATGCAGAGACTGGGGTAAAGTGTGTATAAAAATGGATAAAGGTAAAGGGAGCCCTGACCATTAGGTCCAGTCGTGACCGACTCTGGGGTTGCGGCGCTCATCTCGCATTATTGGCCGAGGGAGCCGGCATACAGCTTCCAGGTCATGTGGCCAGCATGACAAAGCCGCTTCTGGCGAACCAGAGCAGCACACAGAAACGTCGTTTACCTTCCCGCTGTAGCGGTACCTATTTATCTACTTGCACTTTGACGTGCTTTCGAACTGCTAGGTTGGCAGGAGATAAAAATAGATATAGCAGTTTAAAAGAAGGTACAAAAATTCATTAGATTAGGGGAAACAGCTTTGTAAACATGTGTATATCAGAGGGAAAAAATGTGCATGTTAGGAGAAATTTGCACTAAAGTGTAGATGAATTTTTCATGAGGACTTTTTTTTAAAAAAAAAAGTCGCAGACTGATGTGAAAATGTGGAGCACTGCATTTAGGATTGGGAAAATGAGAAATGGGGAAGAACTGAAATTGACAGATTTGCCTGTCTCCAGCAGGGGCAAGATGACTTACAGAATTAAGAGGCAATCTGCATAATATTCAGTTCTAACAAAGAGGGAGGTGTGTCACTCTCACCTTGACAAGCATTCATGGGGGAGGAAGGGGAGAATTGGCTTTCTGGGAGGTTTGCCAGCCATTACTGATAAGCCTGGGGTGGGGAATCTGTGACCATCCATTCTAATGCCCATCATCCCTGGCCATTGTGTATGCTGGTTTGACCTGATGGAAGTTGGGGTCTATCAGGATCCGAAGGCCTACAAGTTCTCCACACCTGTTCTATGTGATTGAAAGATGACTTGGTTGCATGTCTCTACTGACGAAACAAAACCTAGGGAGCAGCCTGAGTCAGACCACCTAGCTCAGTAAAGTCTTCTCCAACTGGCCAGGGCTGTCCAAGGTTTCAGACAGGGTTTGCTCCCAATCCTACCTGAAAAGGTTATGGATCAAAGCATGCTAAGCAGATGTTGTACCACTGAACTATGGGCCTTCCCCAAGTATGTTCAAGTGCAGCCTTTTAAGAGCAAACTTTCAGTTTCTTGTGCAACTGGCAACCAGTTCCGCAAAGATATAAGCCAAGAGTCGCTTCATTCCCTTGGTTTAAACACTTAACGAAAGCAAATACTTTGAATGACTTGCAAATGGATTGCTTAACCTCCATTTTACTCCACCGTCTTTTCCACCTGGAATGGCATTAGCTAGAATGTTTCGGGGGGGGGGAGGTAGAGGTTTTGTGTGCCCACCCTTCCTCTCCATAACTGGCTATTTAGAAGTAGAAAGTCTCTGCAATTTAGAGCAGATGGCTGGCAACCACTGTGGTTCTACAGCTGGAAAGGGATCAAACTGGAGTAATGTGTGCCCCCTTTTACCTATAAGGAACCCAACTGGGGGGAACCTCTGAGGATTTTTTTTAATGGCTATTAAGAAAACACCTAAACAAGTTTTTGTTTAAATGAAAACCTGTCGACGGGCCTTAAGCACCAAAAGGCTGTTCCAAAATCTTCCCATCTCTGCCTGTGTTTGGAAACTCAACTCCCACTGCATACCATGGCAGCAAAACTCTTTCTCTTCGAGTCTCTTTCAGTTGGAAGATGCAAATGTCTGCTTAACTTCTTCCATAATAACTTAAATCTACAGAGATTCTTGAAAAGTTTCCCCCATGTATTTCCGAGTAAAATGTATTTTAATGCTTTCACTCCAGGATTTTTCACAGCTACAAGTCTCTCCCTTCCCAATTCTTGGGAAATACATATATGTTTTCGTTGTCCTCCTCTTTTTTCAAAAAAGTATATGACACATATATATGTTAGGGGTAATGTAAGTTGAGTGGTTGATATTATCCAGCTTCACGAGGAATGTACACATCATCTGCCCATAAAGAGGGAACTGGGCATGTTTTCTGCTTAATATACATAATTCCAACAGGTCTTTGGGAACATCCATATGTTGCCTGGGATATTACCCTAACATAAATAAATCTTTAAAAATTGTTTGTGTGTGTGATGAAGAAGGTGTTGGAGACCCTTCTCTGGAACCCCCAACTATCTGAGCTTTTCTTGATCTAACTCACTTTAAAGACAACTGTGCACATTGCAAGAAGTGTATAATGGATGCTGTGTATAGCAATCTATAGTACAGTGGAGCCTCGGTTTACGAACACGATACGTTCCATGGAGCCATTCGTAAACGGAGGCGTTCGCTCCCCGAAGGCACGCTTCTGCACGTGTGCTTCTGCGCATCCGACGCTGTGGAACCCGGATGTAAACACTTCCAGGTCTGCAGCGTTTGTAAACGGAGGTGTTTGTAAATGGGACTGTTTGTAAACCGAGGTACCACTGTACTGTGCTGATGTTCTATCCTGTGATTTCCTCGACTATTCTTGCATCGATTTACAAGAAAGAAATTGCATTCAGAAATTATCAAAGGAGAGAGAAAATGTTGGTGAAATTCTCACATGTGGAGTGCAGGGTTTCCCTCCCTCATTCACCTTCCTTTTGTGGTTGCCAAGGAGCCTGGCCCTTGCATTGTGGGGCAGATCCAAGATGTCAGCCAGTAGAAGGCTGATGAAGGAGCTTGAATAAATCTGCCAATAAGGATTGTAGAATAGCCAAACGAATGAATCTAACTTACTGACTTGTCAAAGTCTTATTGCTCCTGACAATCATCCTTTGATGGGGTGCGTTCAGAATTGAAATTAACTTTCCAACAGAGTATCCACTCAGCCCTCCCAAGATTATGTTTCGATCAATCACCCTAACATTGAATGCAGTGGCCAGGGGGTGTTTGAGAGTGTCCTTTCTTTCATTCTGCAAATCATCTCCCCAATGATTTTCATCCTGCAGTCTCCCTGGGTGCTTGTGCTTCAGATGTGCAGCTTAGGGTGGTGCTATTGTGAGATAACTCCTCCCATAGTGCTTCCCAGATCAGGAAGCATGGGCCACTGGAGAGGCTGGAGAAATGTTTACTGGTACGTAAACTCTTCTGCAGATGAAGAAAACTTGTGTGTGTGTGAAATTGGAGGGCAGATTTCAGCACAGCACTAGTAGTACAGTTTGCATGTTTTCTGAAACGGCTGCTGCACATTAATTCCAACCCCCTTTGCTTCTTTTGGTTTTAGGTGTAAAGTTGATGTTAGTGCGCTCCCTGGAAAACAGGCCAACCATTTGGAATTGCCCTTGGAAAAACAGCCTGGGTCCCTGTTGATGGTGATCTCTGTCATTCCCTGCTCAGGAGTTTCTATCTCTGATTTGTGCGTTTGCCCTCTGGGAGACCCCAGTGAGAGGAAACAACTTTTCCAGCGATATGTGAGTTTGAAGGCCTCCCCTTCTCCTTAAGGAAAATCAGGAGTGTGTGTGTAGAAGGGAATTGTACCAAAAAATGACGTCAAAGCCCAGATCCTAATCACATGTCTGTTAATGGGGGAATGAAATATATCTCACACTAAATAATATGGCTGGTGTGACTTAATCAATTGTCTGTACAGTTAGCCCCAAGCCATATGGGTGGTTTGCATCAAAACAGTAATTTCCTTTACTATTACAGAGCAGGAAAGAGAGAGAGAGAGAGAGACGGTTCTTTCTCCATCTTCCCCAAATTTGTTTCAGCTCTGTTTGGCTCTTCCGATGTGACAATTAGCTATCAGATCAAGTTTAGTTAATTATAGAATGAGAATGGGGAAACTTTCCCATCCAAATGTTATTCGACTCCTGTTCCATCAGCCCAAGCCAGCAGGGCCAATGGTATGGGATAATAATGGGAGTTGCAGTCCGACAATATCTGAAGTGCCACATGTTGCTCATCGTTATACTAGAGCACTCAACAGGAGTAGCCTGTGCCACTTAAGTAGGGTAGGTCACTGGTTTTAAATACATCCTCCTTGTGGCGAAAAGAGGGGCAGATAAGTAGAAAGCATAGCCTTCTTGTTGACATGCTTGCCTTCTATATGCAGGGAGCCCCCCCTTTTTTTCTTCCAACTAGGGAAAACGTTCAAATATGAAATTCTCCCAAACATCCCCTGCAGTGCTGCAGTTCAGGAAAATACCCTAGACTGTAGGAGTGGACACAGCTGGTTCTTGAAATCGGATTGACTCCTTGTGCCATCCTGGGACACAGCATCCTTATAGATTCATTTAGATTCCATTCTTAAACATTTTAAGAATGTGCATTTTTCTGTGCACTTGTATGCGGTGGTGGGGAAATGCCAGAAACATTTAGAGTTCTGTGAACAATGTATGAAATATAGGGTACAAAACAATCCAGAAATTTCCTTTCCAATACAAGGAGGAGTTAAAAATGACAGCTTTCTTTTTTAAAACGTTCCGTGCTATTGTGCTTTTCAGGCATTTATTTTTATGCAAATAGAAGGAATGCAATTTTAAAACAGCTATAGATATTCAACTTCAATGTGTCATCACCAGAAAATAAATTAGTCATGAGTTTATTGTTCAGGGGACTTGAGAGGGCAAGGAAGAGCCTTGAGCAGATCATAATTAAATGATTTCTTATAGTTTACTTACAGAGCTGTTGTCTAAATCACTATTTGGCCTTGCAAAGAATTTGTTCTTTAAAAAAGGCATAATACAAATGTGTAAATAAAATAAATGTTTAAAAATATTTTAACTTCTTCTGACAATGTTTTCGTTGCAGTGCATAAGGAACTCTTTCCATAACATAAAGGATATTGGATTTTTGCAAGTCAAAGTATTAAAAGCTGCTGATCTGTTGGCTGCTGATTTTTCTGGTATGAAATATTGCTGATCTAGACTTTAGATTATTTCCCCCCAACATGTTATAAAGTTCCCAGTGTTGACCCCTTTTTTATCTTATGAAAAATAGAAAATACCAAAGAGAATACATATATGGTAATGGCATTTTTAAAGTGCATGCGTATTTCATATTTATTTATACAACACGATCACATCTTACATGTGTTTAACTTGTGTCATTTCAATGATACACGGCTGAAAACAGGCTGGCTGAAATCATGCAAGTTAAATCCAAGCAAGGTGGAGAGCTTACTGTAAAATCTCGTTTTTGCACTGGGTTCCTTTGGGGGTTACCTGGCATGCAGAAGTGCCAGCTTGGCCCCACGACTGTGGGTACCTGGGGCTGTGGGTGCCATGCAGGATGCATGGCTCTGGCACCAAAATTTGTGGGTGCCTGGCCCCTTCATGGGGAATTTTGTGGGTGCTCTGGCACCAAGGGCCCAAGGGAGTTGGCACCTATGCTAGCATGGAAATAGATTTTAAGCTCTCCACCTTGCTTGCTGGGCAAGGTTTGCTTGGTGCATTGGCTGTGGAACTACTAAAAATTCTCTCTTCCCCACACCTGCTAGCCATTGGGTTGCTCCAAGGTTTGGCTACATGAGAACTCTTGGAACCGAACCACCTTGTAAGATGTGATCATGCTGTATTTCAAACTTTTCTAAACCGTTTAACATTTTTCAAATCTGTAAGCATTGTAAACAGTGTACAATGTAAAAACAAGTGAAGAAATGCCATGGTGCACCTGCATCAACACAATTAGACACCTTCGCCTGCCTCAGCTGCAGCAAAACATGTCTTTCCCATATTGGCCTCTACAGCCACAGCAGACACTGGAACCTCCCAACAGCTTGATTTCACCCGCAATGGCACACTCCTCCATGGTCTCCCGAGATAAACAACAAATATGGGTTTCAGTCAATAGAGCAGTATAAAAACATAAAAATAAATAAAACTGATTTAGGGGGCCCACGCACAGTAAACCAGGGCCCAGTGTTATGGGCCAGGGAAAGCCTGGCTTTAGTATGTATAGTAAGATTCATATACACATTAACACAGAATGAAAGCTAGCAAACATATTGTTGTGCTGAATTTTGTCCTCCAGTTTCTCTGCAGAACAGATTTTCATTTTTATATAGTATGTTCAGGGCGCAGTAGAATGCAATCTACAGTTGTACCTTGGATCCTGAACGTCCTGGAACTTGGATGTTTTGGCTCCCAAATGCTGCAAACCTGGAATCGAGTGTTCCGGTTTTTGAACATTCTTTTGGAAGCTGAACATCCGACGGGGCTTCCTCAGCTTCTGATTGGCTGCAGGGACTTCCTGCAGCCAATCAGACACCACAATTTGGTTTTCTAAAACAGACTTCCGGAATGGATTCTGTTCTACTTCCAAGCTACGACTGTACTATACAAAGTAGAATCTCACCTGTTGCTCCACCCACATTTGCCTCTGGCTCCTCCACCCACCACTGGCATGCATCCCCTAAGGCTGAAAAAGATTCCCCACTCATGACCTACAGCCACAGTTAGACCTGGGTGTGAGTTCCCGAGACTTATTTTAGCTGATGCTACTGGTTTGCACACCACCTAAGCTGCCTTTCATCTAACATAGATCCCTGCTCGATTTAGAGAAACAAACGCACACAATTGAAACATGATAAACCCTGTTTTAAAATTATAAGGTTGCAAAACATTTTTCAGCAACGACAACGCCCCACATTTCAATAAGTACAGAAATAATTCACACAGCGACAGCACAACCTTGAGCAGACCGTTGTAAGGAAAATGCTGCCTCTTTAACATGCTGGGGCCGTAAATGAGCGAGTTTTGCAAGGAAAGGATACCATTTGCGCAGCACTGTTTGTCTCGTTTTGCAATAACTTATTTCCCTGCAGCAGAGTCATTTTCCAGTTGCCCTCACATAGCCCTCTGCTAGCTGAGTAGAACTTTTCTATAGTTGAAAGGTTTTCTAATATGCGATTCCTGCAACTCAAGCAAAAAAATGCATTTCTGAAAAGGCTATATTGGAAGCTCTGAAATGAGGGAAAGTGTCGTCAAGCAGTTTACCAAGATAACTGGCAAGTTTTTCTTCAGTGGTCAAATAATGCACTAACAAATTATATATCTGGCTTTCCTTCCCAGGAAAAAGTGACCCCTTTTGTGTGTTGGAGCTGGGGAATGGCAGACTTCAGAGTTATACTGTTTACAAAAACCTTAACCCAGAATGGAACCAGGCCTTCACATTGTAAGTGGATTTGCAACTGAAGCTTTATGTTAAGGTAGTTCTTTGCTAGCCTTCATTGAAAGATTCCATAGAGCAGGGTTTAAACTAGTTCACAGAACTTATCAAGACAATTTAAGATCAGCATTGATTCAAGAGTCATCGAAGCTTGCCTATTTCTGTATTGCAGAGGAGTTCTGCATAATTTTATTTTCTTGAATCTACAGCAGCACAATATATTATTAGAATTAATTATCTGAGGCCATGCAAAGAATGATTCTATTTAGCTAGATGCCACTGATGTCAAAATGTTTAAGTCGAAATGCATTTTTTCAAAATACATCTTGTGCCACCCTCCTTCATCTATTACCCACCTTTAACCAGCAGGGCTCAGGGTGTGCTACAGTAATTTAAAACACAGAATATCAAACAAATTAAAACAAATTACTATTACAGGAATAGAGTGGTTCCTGAAAAAGATACACCTCTTAAGTTTTAGAACTTATTTATGTGACATAACACACTGTGTTTGCATTGCAATGTTGTAAAGCACATAAGGTATTTTGGTTATTATTGTAATCTGTTGGCCTCTTGCCATAGACTTCTTTTTTGTCAACTTTTAAATTCTTACTGAGAAATGCATTCCGTTCGTTTAGATCTTGACTTTTGTCATTCCTTTGTTATCTGTGAATCTCACCAGCCCCGTTAAAGACATCCACGATGTTCTAGAAGTGACGGTGTTTGATGAAGATGGAGATAAGCCTCCAGATTTCCTGGGCAAAGTTGCGATCCCTTTACTGTCTGTGAGTTTTTCTCTTCGGCTCTGCGTTGTCGCTCCTGCCTTGATGGTTTCAGTGGGATATGGCTGCCTGGCCTGTTGCACGTAGGAGCTGCGCTGAAAAGAACAAAGTGCTTTGTGATATGTACGCTTCAGTCAGTATTTATGATGGTCCTTTATGTTGCAAGTAGGGTAGCCTTTCAGTCAAATGCTGTGATTAATTGAGAGAAAGAGAACGGAGATAACGTTGGCTCATCAGCTTGATTTCCCTTTGGAATATAGTATTATGCTATATCTCCCCCCCCCTTTTGTACTCCAGGTGAGTAGTAGCAAATGAGTTGCTACACATTTTTCTCCAGGTGGTTTCAGAACTCTCTTAGGTGCCTGTTGTTGCCAATTTATGAGTGACAATGGACATAATATTTAAAGAGAAGTCAAGAGTGTTCTTCCCTTTCATTGCGGTGGAACATGTCCTCATGGTGCCTGGGGTGGGTGTGCAAAGCTATGCAGGGGCGGGGGCAGCAGGGTATGGAGGGCAATATGAGAGGACACAGCAGGGCAGGCAGGCATTTCCCAGTCAGTCTGTACTGGAGTGATTGGAAGGGTGTGTGTCTGTTGTGTCCTCCTGACGCCCTGCCAGCCCCATGCTGCTTTGCGAAGCTGGGATGTGCAATCAGACTCAGAAAGCAGTATGGGGCTGGCAGGGGCAGTGTGAGGAGGAAAATGCACCCTTGAAGAAACCTTGCCTGGGGCAATGACCCCTCCCTCACCCTGCCCATGCTATGCCTCTAAAGGCACCTTCTTCCCTTTCGTGGCATTTTGATTGACAGGTGTGCATTCGGTTCCACAAAGGCTGGGTCAGCAGTTAGCCTTGGCTGTCCTTGATGGTGCTTATAGCATGGGCGTAGGCAGGGGGGCAGGAGGGGGCAATTGCCCCCCTAGAAGCAAAAGGCTGAGGGGCACAAGCACGGCAGCCCCAGGCTCCCGCTCCTGGCGCGAAGCTCCAGAGGCGCGCGGGGAGCGTAAGCGGAGGAGCGCTAAGCAGGAGTGGGGAGCGTAAGCGGAGGAGGCAGCCACAGGCTCGCGTTCCCCTCACGCCTCTGGAGCTTCGCGCCGGGAGCGGGAGCCTGGGGCCGCCTCCTCGGAAGACCGGGGAGGCGCAGGCAATGTAGCCCCACCCACATTCCCACTGTGGCCCCTCCCGCCCCTTGCCACGCCCCTTGCCCCCCCTAATTTTTATCCTGGGTACGCCCCTGCACGCTATGCCTCTAAAGGCACCTTCTTCCCTTTCGTGGCATTTTGCATGACAGGTGTGCATTCAGTTCCACAAAGGCTGGGTCAGCAGTTAGCCTTGCCTGTCCTTGATGGTGCTTATAGTGGGATTGTATTTTGGGGTTTTTTTGGGGGGGGGGGGAATTTGGCATTACCAGAATGCTTTAACAGCAAATTAAAGTTACCAGACGTCCCCGTTCCCTGGGGACAGTCCCCAGATTTACAAATCAGTCCCCAAACAGAATCCATTGAAGTTGAAAAGTGTCCCCGGATTCATTGGAAAAAACCTGTTAACCTTACAGTAAATCCATCTTCCCAGGGAACTCTAGGAATTGTAGCTCTATTGGGGGAATAGGAGTCTCCTAACAATACTCTGCACTCTCATGAAACTACAGTTCCCAAGATTCTTTGGGTGGAAACCACGATTGTTTAAAGTGTTATGATACTGCTTTATAACGTTATATGTTTGAATGGGTCCATCTGGATGATACCCACGAGTCCCTTTGAAACCTGTGATCGTCTGTATAGGAGGTTAGAATCTATAAGTGGAAACATCCTGAACTGGCCAGACTAGTTCCTTTGAAAGATAATGGCCTTAGCTGGCCAGTTAAGTTTCTGGCCACTTGCATATCTGAAGAGGTTGTCCTGTTGCCATATAGAGACACACGGATGGACTTTCCCCCACCTTACCTGGCTGTATGCCACCTCGTCCTAGAATGGAGAACAATACACTAAGGGTGTGTGTGTGGAGGGGGGGGGGGTCTGTGTGGGAGAGTTTTGGCTGATGCTCTGTGCTGGACCCAAAGCTGTGACTTAAGGCTTCACCCTAGTGGGAAAGCAAAATCTGCTGGGGTGTAAATGCTGGGGCCCCCTCCATCCTATGCTCGGATTGTATATATGTGTAAATAAAACCATATGTCCTATAGATACAGACTCTATTGACCTTCATTCCAGGAAAACTGAACCCCGGGTAAGCACAGGTACCCTTGGAGTCTCTTGCTGCTTGGAGATTGGGGTTCACTCAACAATACGTATAGTATTGTTGGTTGGATGCAAGCCTTAATTTTTTAGATTAGAATGGTAGTTTTATCACTTCTAAGTTTCATATTTCTCTTTTGACCTTGAACACAGCACTATCGCCCCCTTTTTTCACAATGTCCTTGACTTTGGGACTGTGTTAAGCCCCTTCTGTACAGGCTATAGCTGCTCAATGCTTGCTCAGACTTTTTTTTTTTTTGAATGGCCTGCATCATGTGACGGGCCGTTTGATGTTTACAGGGAAGGAACAACTCCTTAACATCTTTTATTCAATTTTTGATGACTCTGTTAATTTCTCCCTGAGTCCTCGTATCCCTGATGTTACTGGACAGGAGCGGTGTGAGCAGCTGGTCTCCTGGAGAGCAGGCGCCTGCCAAATGGTCTATGCGAGAGGCAGCCGGCTGTGTGAGATGACAGTGAGAAGATGTTAGATTCTGATTCCACCCCCACTCTTGATTTTATAGACATTTGTCAAGTGTCCCTCAGGATTTGCATAACAAGGCAGGCAAGAGGAGGCAGCGGGAGGGGAGGAGAAGTCGCTCTGTGTGTGTCTGCAATGTGAGAAAATTCCAAACTATTTCGTCTAGTTTCTTTGGCCACATTCACACCATACATTTAAAGGGCTGTGACACCCTTCTCACCATTGAACACCTCCTTCGTTCTTTTAGAATGGCAATGGCGCCCACCTGAGAGGTTGCGGTGAGTTCTGGGTGGGGAAAAAGGGCTACCTACACCACTCACAGAGCTACAATTCCTAGAGTAGCTGAACTATCTATCCCTCTTCATGGGGAACTTTGGGAATTGTAGCTCTGTGAGGGAATAGGAGCCTCCTAACAAGTCTCACTGTTTCTTTCCTGGCAACTAAATATATGTAACGTAGGTGAGCCTCCCTTGGGAAATCTGGCATATATTTGGCTGATATTTGATATCTTCTGGGAGTGGGACCATAGGCCATGGTGTTCGATGGAGCTTGGAAGTCTCAAGTGTATACTTTCCAAGTGCTGTGGGGGGAAAACAAGACATCCTATTTCTTCATGTGAGATCTCGGCGGCCATTTTGTCCGTCGCAATCTCACGCTCTCTCTCACACCTTGCTCTTGTCCCGAAAAAGGGGCCGCGATCTTGTGCAGTACCCAGTACTGCATGTTTTGGGGTGCCACACAATATCTCGCTCCCCAAAAGTGCTTTTGGGGGGGGGGGCAGAGCAAGCTGCGCAAGCCTGGGAGTGCGTCCCGGAAAACACATGTTCCAGTTTTGTATCAGAAACAGTTGGAAGGTATGTATAGTGATCTTCGGCATTTTAAATATTCCACATGCTTCACATTTCGTGTCTACAGCAATCTTGCAAGATGGAGGAGGTAGGGCGGTCAGAGACTGAGAGATGGTGGCTTTCCTAAATTCATAATTGAATTTATGGGTTCTTTGGTAGTAACTTTGCTTCATCAGTTGTTTGAAAAGCACCCCCCCCCCCGGCCAGACAACCTATTGCTATTTGGAAGGAAAAGAACTATTTAAAATTGTAAATAACCAGGGCGAACGATTCCCTACTGGCTGATGGGATTCTGGAGTGTGCTTTGCTTGTTGGCTCTGTGTTCTGTTTTAGACTTGCTTCAGTCAAGAATAATACCCCTAATGTGAAGCTGGACCCTGATATTTTAAATCTCTGCTTTTGTTTTCTTAGCCAATTATGCTCTTTTAGGGCATGATCTCTCCAGTTTAAGAGAAATTCAAGCAGAGTAGTGTTTAGCCCTTGAACTGATGCCTGTAGCAGAATGAGGTGCAGAAGACCCAAAGCTGGCATTTAATCTGTATATTATATAGGAATTGGACTTTCCCTCTTCTCTCAGCCAGCATTCACCCCACTGTGGTGATGAGCAGCACTCAGAGGCTCATGCTGGAGTCTCTCTGGGAATCTCTTTGCCTCTGCTCATTCTCCTCTTGCATATTAAACAAAAGCACTGCCTCTCCAGCGTGGACCCTATAGCATTGCTCTGAAAACTGAAGCGCATTCGATGATATTCAGTTGAGATTCTTATCTTTTTCTCATTTTTTAAAAATATCTTTTAATTTGCAGATTAGAAACGGTCAACAAAGTTGCTACACACTAAAGAACAAAGACCTGGAACTTCCTTCAAAAGGTGTCATCTACTTGGAGCTGGATGTCCTATTTAATCCTGTAAGTCGAATGGCTTCAGAGCACCGCCCTTTTCCTAGGAAGCTGCCTTACAGAGCAGATGCTCCACCAATAAGCCTGGCTTGTTGTCTGGATAAAATGGTTTAGGGGAGTTTGGTGCCAGGAGATCTAGTAATGTTCACCGGCCTGGATGGGTTAAAAGAGTTGGTTGCTTAAGTACCAACCAAACCAAGATGGAACATCTGAACATAAACACCAAAGTCATGCAATTATTTATATTCTTTCAAAGGTAAAAGCCAGTATCAGAACCTTTTTTCCACGTGAAAGGCGGTTTTTGGAAGACAACCGCAAGTTTTCAAAGAAGGTATGTTTGTCTCTAAGCTGGGATTGTCTTTGTCTTTTTTTTTTTGTAAACAAAATTTTGTACATAAGGAACAATAGTTTGTGGCCACAGAACATGGAAGGCTTTGTTTTAAACATAAGGAGAGTTCCAAATTGGAACTCTTTAGCTTGTTTCAGATATACAGTGGTACCTCTGGTTAAGAACTTAATTTGTTCCAGAGGTCCATTCTCAACCTGAAACTGTTCTTAAACTGAGGTACCACTTTAGCTAATGGGGCCTCCCGCCGCCGCACTATTTCTGTTCTCATCCTGGGGCAAAGTTCTTAACCCAAGGTACTACTTCCAGGTTAGCGCAGTCTGTAACCCGAAGTGTTTGTAACCCAAGGTACCACAGTACATAGACTGCTTTTTGGTCTAAGGGCTCCCAGACAGTTGCACAGCCTATTGATACAAAAGAGAGCTGCAATAAATGCACTAAAACTACCCAAACAATATAAAATAGCAAAATCATCAAATACCCACCAGTTGTACTGAATTTGCATTCAGGCTCTTACTACAGATGTGTCTCCCCAGCAATCCACCTCTCACTTGCAAATTGGGCTAACTCACTTACATGTACTGGCTGCTCCAGTCCAGGCATCCCCAAACTGCAGCCCTCCAGATGTTTTGGCCTACAACTCCCATGATCCCTAGCTAACAGGAGCAGTGGTCAGGGATGATGGGAATTGTAGTCCAAAACATCTGGAGGGCCGAAGTTTGGGGATGCTTGCTCCAGTCTCTGACCTAGGAGCAAATCCACAGCCCCATGGGGAGTTCCCTCAGCCTCATCACATGCCAAAGGAGAGACCCAAAAGGGTAACCTCCTCTCTTGAACAGCTCATCTGGTGTCAACTGACCATGAACAATCACTTCCAAATAAATACCACGTCCCCTGCCCCTGAAATCAGCTAAAGCTGTAGCAAAGTTCTTGCTCTTCACAAGTCTCGCTAGCTGGCCAAACCTCGCCTCTACAGCAGGCTGCTGTTCTACAGGTGCAGTGGAAAAGGGCTGGGGAGGCTAACATTGGTACCCACCTCTCGGCCAGTGATCGTCCTGTGGCTACCTGCCTCCCTTCAGTAATAGTTGTCTCCTATTATTTTGTCCTTTAGCTTTGGTGGAATAGTCAGGGAGGAGTAGAGAGATTGGTTGATGCATTCCAAGCACACAGGCTTAACTAGAGAGCCTGCATTTCCACATGCAGAAAGGTTAGATAGATATGTAAGAGCTTGCTTGCTTTATTTATATATTTTAATTCTTTTTTTAAATCATGCCCCTGTTCCTTTTTGTTTTGTTTTTAAAGTCCTCCTTGTTTTGAATCTTCTTTTCCTTCTCACCTCATGCTCACCAGATCTTGTCGAGAAACGTTGACCGTGTGAAAAGAATCACTATGGCAATATGGAACATGATACAGTTTCTCCAAAGCTGCTTTCTGTGGGAATCTCCTGTAAGGAGTGTGATAGCATTTGTGGTAAGTGGCTAAGCCTTCTCACAGAATTAAATGTGTTCTCATAAATGGCTTTTCTCAGTAGATGACTGTGAAATGCTCCTTGTTATGATGGGCTGTGTATGTGTCTGGAGGAATGGGTTATTTATATTTCAGAGAGCCATGTGGAGTTAAATAGCACCTGTATTCGGAGGTCTAAGTCTAATTTGGAGATAAAGAACCATAAGGAGTAAGAGCTTGGGCTTTGAATTTGTCCCCCACCCTCAGTTAACAGCGTTTGGAAAGCTGACTGAGAGAGCAAACAGGTCCCCTGGTCACATTCTTTCCCACTGTGGCAAAATCTCTGTTCGAATTATAGAAATTGGGTTGCATCCAATGACACTTTACTCAGAGTAAACCTATTGAAATTAAGGGGCCTAAATTAGATATACTCATTAATTTTAATTGGTCTACTGTGAGTCAAACTCAGTTGGATAGAAACCATTCTCCCTACATTGGGATATATACATATAAACTAGCATGTGCAAATTATTTGCAAATGTGCCCCCTTTCTTGGCAATGGAAGAGTAGTCACCATTAACTCTAGCGTAATGTTTACACTACATTTCCAGGCAAGCATATAAATCCTGCTGCAAAATCTAGTAATAGGTGCAGAATCAAAGGTCCTGATAACATATATTCAAAACCACAAGTTCCAAATGGATATTTGCAGCCGTAAGAACTAGAAATTGTGTGGGCAGTGTCTGGTAGATTGTCAATATTTGGGGATGGGTCTACCAACATCCATATACCAGCTGGCCTTTCCCAAGTTGTGCAGAACAACCAGGAACAGGTAAGTCTGCTCATTTATTTGTATTTAGGCCACAAAATTGCATTTTGATACAGAATCTGGTGTGTGGCCTTACATAATATACATACACAAACACACTGAAATTTCTGCACATAGTCATACGTCATAGATAAATATCTTGCCTACACCTAATGTGATAGCTTTGCCTATGACCCCATACCTGCAGCAGCCATTGACCAAGACAGTGAGAGCTAATCTTCTGCTTGCTCATAACAAGGTCATCATGTTGCCACATCTAATTAGCTACACTGTGCTGTGACAACAATACCACGTGATGTCTTTATGGAAGCGGTGATGGGACCCTTTTCAGCCTGAAGGTCACATTCCCTGGTGGGTAACCTTCTGAGGCAGAGTGTGTGTTTCATGTTTCAGTGATGGGTGGTGCCTAATACAAGCAACAGATTATATATATATGCCTTTGTATAGTATAAAGTACTAAGGCAGGAGTGGGGAGCCCTTCCCATTCCAAGGGAGACATTTCCTCATGGGGACCACATACCAGGGCTTGGTGGGAGAAGAGAGTATGACCAGACACACACATCTCTATCCATCCTTCATCCAGGCAAAATGACAGAAGGAAGTCTAAGAACTGGGTCAGAGAGGGTTTGTGAGCCTGGGGAGCATGGCCTGCGAAGTGTCCCAAGCAGAGGTGTAGTGGTCTGAGGTTGCGCAGGGCGAGCGGGGTCACTGTCAGGCTTCAGGGAATCTGATTCCCCTCCCTTACGGCTGGCAGCCAGCAATGGGAAAACAAGAAATTCTTACCATGTTATTTTATTCAAAATTCACAGAGAGAGATGGATGATGCCGACTCTCAGATAATGGCATTGCTCCAAGTAAAGTCCCACCCCTCTGCCTCTCCTATTCTACTTCATCCCTGCACCGGCTGACCTGTGCTTTCTGCCTCTGAGCTTTCTGTTCTACTATTCTCAATGCATGTCGGGTCCTAAGAGGGGGGTGGGGTTCAGGAATGTTTTCCAAAGACACTGAATCTGTTGGCTGTCACTCCCCTGGTGCTTCTTCTTCCTGCTACTCTCCTGCTGCAGCTCTTCCTCTCTGCAGCCTCTGAACTATGACCTTCTGCAAACCACTATTCTAAATCTATACTGTCCTCCTGTTCTTGGGAAGGTTCAGGAAGGGGTGGGCGGTCCTCACCATTCCTCCTCAGTCCAGGCCCTGACGGTCACAGGCCCATTACTATTTCTGCAGCAAGCCCCCTTTTGTCCTGGAGCCCCCCAGTCAGCCTGAAAGGAGCACTTTTTAGCCATGGAGAAGACTTCTTGCCCTCTGTGCTGACTGGGGTTCCTCACCCCTGCAGTACAACAAACATTATTTCTGAACTGAAAATCATAACAGGAGAACATTCAGCACTGTCCTATTTATTATTATTATTATTATTATTATTATTATTATTATTATTTAACTGTGTATGGTTGACCATTGATAAAATTATCTTGGTTTATTAATGAAATAAATTCTCAGTCTTGATTTGGAGTCACTTGCTCATTTTGCAGAAGTTTGCGTTCTGGTTCTAAATTGTGACCTGCCCTTAGTGGGTGGATATGATTCTGGGCTGATTTGTCAGGATATGTTGATAGACCTTTTCCGTTCCACCTCTGAGTTTCTGCAAAGCCTCGTTTTCTTTAAATTAACGGTTTGGTTACACCCTAGCAGCTCTTGGGTGTGCCACTTGCCAGAACTATGCAGGAAATAATTCTGCCCTGATTCTCATCATCTTTGGTGGTTCTCTCACTCTTTAGCCTATATTGGTTGAAAATAAAAATAGGAAAGAGTCTCATCAGCAAGTCCCAGCAGCCAAAATCCCGCTGTTGTTTTTCCCCCAATTGTGACTTCAAATCTATATCCTTCCTTCTCATCCACACACACACACACACACGCACGCACAAACAAGCACACAAATTTATATATTTAATTTATATGATTTCATTTAGGAGTCTCACCCCACAAAATATCTTGAAGCAATCTCGCAGTTAAAAGCCTCAATGACAAAACAATTAAAAACAATTCCATATATGTTTTCGTGTGTGTTTTAATAGATCATATACAGTGGAACCTCGGTTTATGAACACCTCAGTTTACGAATTTTCGGTTTACGAACGCCGCAGACCCATCTGGAACGGATTAATTCACTTTCCATTACTTTCAATGGGAAAATTCGCTTCCGTTTATGAATGCTTCAGTTTATGAACAGACTTCCGGAATCAATTACACCCATGCTTCGGGTTAAGTACGCTTCAGGTTGAGTACTCCGCGGACCCGCCTGGAACCGATTAATCCACTTTCCATTTCTTTCAATGGGAAAGTTCACTTCAGTTTATGAACACTTCAGTTTATGAACAGACTTCCAGAACCAATTGTGTTCATAAACCGAGGTACCACTGTATTAACGTTTAGTAGTTTTTATAAGGATGCTTTCTGTCTTCTGATGGAAACAGCTGGCTAGTATCCTGGTGGGCAGGTACATGCCTAGGATCTAGGATGGCTGAACCTGTACATTTCCAGTTTCTCTCGATTTCTCATTTTTCCAATCATGAGCTCATTTTCAATTCACTTTCAATTTGTATGCCAGCTTTATGTATTACTATACCCAAGGCAGTTGAAGAAGCTGAAGAAACAACTAAATAGACAGCAAAGATCACACACGTAATAACAATCTGACCCAATACAAAAAGTTCAATCTGTTGCATTCCTGTATACGTTTGCAAACTTTTCTTTTAAAAACCCCTCAAAGTGCATGAAAATTTATACACATTTTTGTGTGCGCTTCTCCTAATGAATGCAAAAGTGAAAAATATTCCAAGATTCCTCCGTTTAATAGTGTTTTGGAAGTTGCTTTGCATTGCCTTTTAAATCTCTGCTGAAAAGCTCCCTCTGCAGATTTTTGGTCCTGAAAGTTCCGCCTGCCACACGGAGCTAATTGCTACCACTGGGTAATACATATTTTAAAAACATTTTAAAGGTAAATTTTAAGCGTTGAATTGCTGTTGTGAGGAATTATGCATCGTTGCACATTCTGCTTATAATTTTTTTCTCTGGAATAATTACCCCTTCTATTGACAGTTTGCCAAGTATTAATGGTAATTATGCCATTTAATGAAATTACAGTTTTCTTAATGCAATTACTGTAATATGGGGGAAATTAAAAGGACGTTGTATTCGACTGTCTCTCCTCCACCCTTACTCCAGCCCTTCAAAAGTCTGTACAGGCAAGTTTGTATGCAAGCTGGGGCTTTTTCTTATGAAATATGCCTTTCTTGAATGAGGGCTTAAGCGGCCTCACCAGCCTTGATGATACAGGAGGGTAAATAAAGGTAAAGGTAAAGGGGCCCCTGACCATCAGGTCCAGTCGTGACCGACTCTGGGGTTGCGGTGCTCATCTCGCTCTATAGGCCGAGGGAGCCGGCATTTGTCCGCAGACAGCTTCCGGGTCATGTGGCCAGCATGACAAATCTGCTTCTGGTGAACCAGAGCAGCGCACGGAAACACCGTTTACCTTCCCGCCGGAGCGGTCCCTATTTATCTACTTGCACTTTGATGTGCTTTCGAACTGCTAGGTGGGCAGGAGCTGGGACCGAACAATGGGAGCTCACCCCGTTGCAGGGATTCGAACCGCCGACCTTCTGATCAGCAAGCCCTAGACTCTGTGGTTTAACCCACAGCGCCACCTGGGTCTAAATAGAGAGAACCTGGTTCTAAATAGAGAGAACCAATGTGAGTTTTCTACAGTGCTAGCTCTACCATTAGGCAGAGTAAGGCAGCCACCTCAGACAGCAGATATTGAGGGTGGGGCCCTCAGATGGAGGACATATTCCCATTCCCAGTTTTGAACTAAGTCAACATTTTCTTTTACCAGTCCAGCTGAATTCAAAACGTGAAATCGGAGGGCACCACCTGGTAGCAGACTTCTTGGACTGACTTTGATTTCCCACTCTCACAAAACAAAATAAAAACCATGTTCATCAGCTGAAATAGACTTGGTCACCTCACCTTGAAAAAAACACCCTGTGGAATTGGAAAAGTTTAGAAAAGGGCAGTGTTCAAGGGGATGGAGTAACTGCTATGTGGAAAGGTATGGCATTTGGGACTTTTTAGTTTAGGGAAAAGGCCATCACTCTTGACCATGAGAGACATATAAAACCTCTCAGTTCAGAGGCAACATGCCACTGACTACCAGCTGCAGTGGGGTCACCTATGGCATTTATGTCCCACATTTTTCTCCAAGGGGCTCAAGATATGGCACACATGGTTCTTTCCCTCATTTAACCCCCACAATAACCCTGTGAGCTCGATTGAGAGGCAGTGACTGGCCCGAGGTCGCCCAGTGAGCTTCATGGCAGAGTGAGGATTTGAACCCTGGTCTCTCAGGTCCTAGTCCAGCACTCTAACTGTCAAGGAGCCGTCAGTGAGCCAGGTTAACCACAGGGCAGGCACACAGAATCCAATTAGCTCTTTATTAACAGAAAATAACAATGGAGCAGAGTCCCCCAGCCTGTATTAATCCAGCTGAGATGTCACTGAAACTGACCACTAGCTGCACCCTCTCCTTCTGGCCTTTCAGTCTGGATCCTTCGCAAGCAGATGAAACCTGCATTGATGGGGTGAGCTCCTCCTCCGGGCCTGCCTGATCTGTTGCTCAGCAAATGTGCAAGACTCTCCTCGAACAGGGTGTCAGAGGGTGAGGAGAGTCAGCAGGATTGGGGTGGTCTGTGCTCACGCTGTGACTCTAGGCCTCTAACTGTGTCCTGGAAGGGCCTCCTTCTCATGCCCCCCCTTGATCACTCAACCCACCTCCCAGCTTGTCTCTTCTGCGGATTTCTCTTCAGCCTCCCACCACCAGAATCTGGCATCTAAGTCACTGTCTTCGGAGCCCACCCAACTCCCGCCAATCTTCCTCATTTAGCCAGTCCCTGACACTAACCAGTACCCCACCAGTACCCCACCATACAACCACTATCACCTTGTGGGCTTCCCATAGGCTTCCCATAGGTATTTAGTTGGCCATTGTGGGAAACCACAACATTGTGGGATTCTGGACCCTTAGTCTAACTTAGCAGGGCTATTCATAGGTTTCATATGAAAGAGCTTTACAGTGGTGCCTCTCAAGACGAATTTAATTCGTTCCGCGAGTCATTTCATTTTGCGAAAAATTCGTCTTGCGAATCGCGGTTTCCCATAGGAATGCACTGGAATTTCTTTTTTTGCCCATAGGAATGCATTAATTAAATTTCAATGCATTCCTATGGGAAACCGCGATTTGCAAGACGAATTTGTCATAAAACGAATTCGTCTTGTGAGTCACCATCAGATCGCAAGACGCATTCGTCTTGCGAGGTACCACTGTATATGTCTGTCGTGGCCAATAGCCATGACATAGTGTACATCTCTTCCTAGTCGATAAATTATACCCCCTCTCCCCATTACAAACATATAGGCTAGTGGTCCCCCCCCCATTATTTTGCATGCTGTCAAGAGTGTCTCAGCCCCTTTGGGTAAAACCTAGGAGGGCAGACTCTGGTGGAAGGTGAGGAGGAATGGGAGAGGGAGGCTCCAACACAGGAGCAGATTGGGAAGATGGTGGTCCCCTTCCCCTCTGGCGGGGGCTGAAGTGCTGGCTCCTCCCTCCCCTCTGGTGGGAAAAGAGCCTCACCAAAGTCTGGGGAGGTAGATGATCTCCAGGTGCTGGCTGGACAGGATTTGGACGGGAAAGCAGGTCTAATTCTGTCTTCCATGACAAAGTAATGCCTCCAATGAACATATTTATATCTGCTGTGCATGCAGAATTTGCCTATTCATGGTCTACACTGACTAGCAGTGGCTTTCCAAGGTTTCATGCAGAGAACATGGAGATGCCAGAGATTGAACCTTCTGCATGCAAAGCAGATGATCTACCACTGAGATACAGCCTTTCCGAAGCTAACCTTTGTTCCCCTTTGAATACTCTTTGTGGCTTACTAGTCATGCCTTTCGTTTTGTTTTGCTGATTTGGTCCACCCTCCTGGCTCTTAATAACTTGTGCAAGCATTTTATGGCAGGAAGGAAGAACTAAAAAACCCAAACCCAGCAGAAAGGAAACAAGGAGACAATTCAAACTGCTTGCATTGCCCTGAACTGTCAGAGAACTGAGCTCAGTACTTACGTTGCCAGCTAGCTTGTGTGTGTGTGTGTGTGTGTGTGTGTGTGTGTGTGTGTATGTCTGTGTTGGTTGGTTTCCGAAGCTTCAGAGCTTTATCACTTTTGTTTCTAAGCTGTCATTTTTATTAGTCTCCCTGGCTGTTCTCTCTTTTTGGACTCAGTTAGTCTTCTCCATTGTGCGCCTGGGCTTGGCAAGCAGTGGGTCCTTTTTACTGCCATATGAGGTGGGCGTGTTGGCGGCAGTAACCTGTAATTATACCCACCACAGGTGACAGTTACAAGAGAATGGCGGCAATAATTTTAGCTGCCTGATCTGATGTTTTCTGGAGAGAGAAACCCCCATTGTGGTCCCTTCTCCTACCTCTGTGGATCAGTGCTGTCTGTGAGCTGTTTTTCACTCGCCTTGAATTGTTTCCCCCCCCACTCACGATAGTTGCCAGACTTTATTTTTATGTACTGCATCTCTTTATTTTAATACCCATAAAATGCCTATTGATGTTTGTGATGTTAGAGCTTCTATATTACAAGAATGGATGGGGAATACAATATGCCCATGACTACTAGCCATGATGGCTATGTTTTACCTCCACCGCTGGCGGTTGAAGGCTACTGAGTATCACTTTCTGAGAATAACAGGTGTGGAGAGGACTCGGGTCTTACTTGCAGGCATCCCAGAGGCATCTGGTTGGCCACTCTGAGAACAGGATGTTGCCCTAATTGGGCCTTTGGCCTGTCCCAGCTTTGCTCTTCCTGTGTTCTTATGGACTATTGCTTCTCCCATGGGAGAGGCTGATTTAGGACATGGGAAACAGCTATGTGCCAAGTCAGACCATCTATCCCAGGATTGCCTCTGAATCCCACTTTCCAGGAATCATGAGTGGAGAGAGAGCTGTTGCACCTGGGTCCTGCTTGCAGGCTCCCCACAGGCATCTGCTTGGCGCCACTGTGAGAACAAGGATGCTGGACTAGATGGGTCACCGGCCTGATTCAGGAGGCTGTGGATATGTTCTTATGATCTGCCAGAGCTTTTCTTACATTCTCCCTGTGCTTTGCATAAGGAGATGCATTTTGGCTCCCTCCCTGCCATTGGGTCCAGGCCACCAGACGTTAGGGCTGACAACACATTTTCCTCCAACACAACATTATGTGGTGGTACATTTTCCTGGAGAAGAGAAGGTTAAGGGGTGATATGATAGCCATGTTCAAATATGTAAAAGGATGTCATATAGAAGAGGGTGAAAGTTTGTTTTCTGCTTCTCCAGAGAAGCGGACACGGAGCAATGGATTCAAGCTACAAGAAAGAAGATTCCACCTAAACATTAGGAAGAACTTCCTGACAGTAAGAGCTGTTCGGCAGTGGAATTTGCTGCCAAGGAGTGTGGTGGAGTCTCCTTCTTTGGAGGTCTTTAAGCAGAGGCTTGACAGCCATCTGTCAGGAATGCTTTGATGGTGTTTCCTGCTTGGCAGGGGGTTGGACTGGATGGCCCTTGTGGTCTCTTCCAACTCTATGATTCTATGATTTTCCATCCTGGGAAATCACTCCACTTGTTTCTCAATAATGAGATACAGTGGTACCTTGGTTTATGAACACAATTGGTTCCGGAAGTCTGTTCATGAACTGAATCGTTCATAAACTGAAGCCAACTTTCCCATTGAAAGTAATGGAAAGTGGATTAATCTGTTCCAGACGCTCCGCGGAGCACTTAAACTGAAGTGTTCATAAACTGAAGCGAACTTTCCCATTGAAAGTAATGGAAAGTGGATTAATCTGTTCCAGATGGGTCCGCGGGGTACTCAATCTGAAGCGTACTTAACCTGAAGCATGGGTGTAATTGGTTCCAGAAGTCTGTTCATAAACTGAAGCGTTCATAAACTGAAGCGAACTTTCCCATTGAAAGTAATGGAAAGTGAATTAATCCGTTCCAGATGGGTCTGCGGCATTTGTAAACCGAAAATTCATAAGCCGAGGTGTTCGTAAACTGAGGTTCCACTGTAATCACTTGGGTGAAATGTTGGGCTCACCCATTTTCATCACATTTGGGTCTGCAGTGTGGGAGTGATTGTGGGGAAATATTTGTGGGTACATGAAAGTCCCAGCATTTTCAGGTGAGGGTTCTTAATATTTGACGAGGTAGTCAGGGTCTCTTTCTTTCTTTCTTTCTTTCTTTCTTTCTTTCTTTCTTTCTTTCTTTCTTTCTTTCTTTCTTTCCCTCTCTCTTTATTAAAAACTTAAAGCTAAGGCAGAACTTCCCAGTGGTGGTGTGACTCCATTAGGCAGGCAAACTGTTGAGAACTTTGAAAATAAGGGTCAGAATGCCCTATGGGAGAGGAAAAAGAGAGAGAAGGCTCTAGAACAGGTGTGCACAATCATTGTCTCTCCAGGTATTGTTGAACTACAACTCCCACCAGCCCTTACAAGCCTAGCCATTGAGAATGGCTCCCATCATAGGAGGAAGAATGTTTCTGATACTGATATTCCAATATTTTGTTACCAGTACCAAATATTTTGTTGGCTTCTCTGTATAAACTATCAACTAGTCCCTCATTATGCTGTGTACAGTTCTGGTTGACCCATCTCAAAAGTATACAACAGACTTGGAAAGGGTTCAGAAAAGGGCAACCAAAATGATAAAGGGGGTGGAGGGGCCGCCCTATTAGGAAAGGTTCCAGCATTTGGGACCTTCTAGTTTAGAGAGAAGCTGAGTTAGAGGTGACTAGATAGAAGTTTATAAAAGTATGCATGGCATCGAGAAAATGGATAGAAAAAGGTTTTGCTCCCTCGTAACACTTGTTCTCATGGACATCCAATGATGCTGAATGTTGGAAGATTTGGGACAAATAAAGCATAATACTTCTTCATGCAGTGCGTACTTAAACCATGGGATTCATTCCCACAGGAGGCAGTGATGGTCCCCATCTTGGATGGCTTTAAAAGAGAATTAGGCAGATTCATGGAGGAGAACCCTATCAGTGGCTACTAGCTGCAACAGAGGCATTATGCCTTTGAATGCCAGTGGCTAGGAATCACAGGTGAGCAGAGCACTGCTGCTTGCAGGAGGTGAGAGTGCTGTTGTGCTTGGATCCCGCTTAAGGGTTTCCTACAGAGCACGGTGAGAACAGAATGCTGGACCAGATGGGCCACTGGTCTGATCCAGGAGGCTGTTGTTTTGTTCTTGTAAGTGGTATGTGTTCATGCACATGGAGACTTACAGAGAGTAAGAGGGAGACTTGGAGGAGTGTAGCCCACTATGGATACCCTACAAGTAAGGGTTAGCCCACCACCTGCTCACACAGGCCGGATTCTGTTTCTTTGTCAACATAGTGTCCTCCAGAGGAGGCCGGGCACAGAGCTGAGCGAGGCACGGCTTCAGTGGCCGACTCCTCCAGAGCTCTCATCCTCCTCCAGACAACGTGATGTCATGTGTGTGCGCTGCATACCGGCCCCCCTCAATCTTAGGGGCAAGTAGACACCTCTGACTGAGCTGATGGGAGTCTGCAGCTCCAAACAAGTGAGGGACACCAACTTGGCAAGGCCAAGAATGCTGAGAATTCTGGCTTCTGCAAGAAAGAAATGTCCATAATATTTTCTCTACACTTTAACAGGACCATGGCCTACTTTTCTTAACTCCACAGGACTGATGGAAAAGTTCCATGTAGCTCAGTTAACCACATATTGCTATGTTGGTGACAGGGGAAAAAATGTATTCCCCCCCCCCCCCCAGTGCATGTCGCTTGGAAACCTTTTGGTGACAAGTGACTGATAAATTTAATTCATTAAAAATATTGTTTTAAATTTTTATTTAATGAAGTTAAATGAACATATTCCATACACCCCGCACCATTTGCTGCCCCAATTTGGGGCTAGTTGTGAGCGGATTGTTGAGGAAATTCACATGAAAGGCTCCGAACGCTTGAAATGAATCGTGAGTCAATGCTAAGAAGTGTTCATTTATTACAACTAGTCAAAATGCTTCATTCTATGTCTATGTCTGGTGGGAAATCCTGGCTTTTACACACACACATACACACACACACTTCCAGTTGACTTCGCTGTTAAATAACTTTGTGAAATAGTCTGGAAGGACCAGCCAGAATCTTTATACAGTTTTCAAGGAGGGGAGAGGTGGGAAATTCCTGTAGGTGGCGATATACAATCACAAATGGGGGGAAAGTCCAAAATATTATATCCCTTACACCCTTTGTTGTTATTGCTTCTGGTTCATTCTGGCAGAATTGCTCTCTCGTCTCTCCCCCACCCACAAGTTATTTTCTAGCCCCGTTTGCTTATCTGTTGCTTCAGCCTTGATCTGCAGTACAACTTGTACAAAATCTTGATAACTGGATGCACGTTTCGTCTTCAGCTGTGAGGCTATTTGAGCTGCGTTAACACACAACTACTGAAATTCTGATAGACGGGGGGCTGCGTGGGTTTGCCAACCGATCAGCAAAGCATCAAAGCAAACAAAAAGCAAGCAGGCTTGACAGGGTTTCTGTCAGGGACCAGGATCATCGGGTATAGGAGGAGAGTGTAGTGAATAAATAACGCATATCACCTGAAGGAGAAGGGTACACAGAAACCCTACTATCAGATGAGCCCGGGGAGCCAGGATGTGGCCCTAACTTCCTTGGAGGACTCAACTGCAAAAGACCCAGAAAGATAAGATGCAACTCTGCTCTTTCGCAATAGGTGAGAAAGTTAGAATCATAGAATCATAGAGTTGGAAGAGACCACAAGGGCCATCCAGTCCAACCCCCTGCCAAGCAGGAAACACCATCAAAGCATTCTTGACATATGCCTGTCAAGCCTCTGCTTAAAGACCTCCAAAGAAGTAGACTCCGCCACACTCCTTGGTAGCAAATTCCACTGCCAAACAGCTCTTACTGTCAGGAAGTTCTTCCTAATGTTTAGGTGGAATCTTCTTTCTTGTAGTTTGAATCCATTGCTCCATGTCCGCTTCTCTGGAGCAGCAGAAAACAACATTTCTCCCTCCTCTATATGACATCCTTTTATATATTTGAACATGGCTATCGTATCACCCCTTAACCTTCTCTTCTCCAGGCTAAACATACCCAGCTCCCTAAGCCGTTCCTCATAAGGCATCGTTTCCAGGCCCTTTTAAGTCAAGTAGTGTAGTGGTAAATTCAGAAATTGTCACAGCTGAGTACTCTTATAGCCATACCATTATACAACATTTTAAGATTATACAATAACCTTATAATTACACAATAATCATACTTATGGGTGCATTGCAACAACCATTGCAGCTCTCCACAGGTTGACTTTCAGCTAGATCTACTATTTACTATTGGAGTAAATATCTTCTTTTGAAGTGACATCAGTTGCTTTTGCTTTGAAGTTCCATTGTACTTAACGTAACTTGCCACACTATTCTCTGGAAACAAAAGGACCTTGGTTTTGCCTGTGTCCCTAAATGCTTAGCTTTGGAGCATACATGATAACTTCTTTCCTGGTCGCCTTCTCCAGGTTGACCCAAGGAGCCAGTCCTCACTGGCTGACTCACCTCTTTTCACTGTGTTTGGTTCCAACCAGCACAAAAGGTGAGAAGGCTCCTTCTCAGTGGCTAAAAGGCTCCACCTTTCATGCTGATTGGCCAACCCTAGGATTCTGGAGACAGGAACCCTGTTGCAGAAATTGTAACAAATCTTTAACCCTTGGCCACTGCACCTCTGGTTAAGCAGGACCTGAACTGGAAGGACTGTGCATTGTTCTTCAGACTGATATTATGCAGAGAGTTCAGCCTGTAAGTGGAATTGTGGGGTGGGGAATTTTGGTTCCGCTCACATTTATATTGTGACTCTACCTAATTTGCACTTCCTGAAACAATACGTGAACTGCCATGCAGCCATCCTTTAAAATTCTCACTTCCCTGAATTTTGCAATGCAATTCTCCAACCAAGCAGTATGCTCCAAAATGTATCTAATATGGATAAATGTACACAGGAATGCTTATAATAATAATAATAATGAAAAAATGTGTACATTGGGCAAAATTGCATGCCTGTGTGTGTGTGTGTGTGTGTGTGTGTGTGTGTGTGAATGAAATAATTATCTGCACTAAAATGCTGACAAACTTTTGAGTACCTGCCAAGACAGCTTACAACTGAATGGAGAAAACAAAACCCAATATAAAATATGATTAGAATAGTAAAATTAAGTAGCAAATGATAAAATAGCAATGTGCAACATAAAAGAGAAAAAAGCCCATCAAACTCATAGAAACAGCAGTAAAATCCTCAATATTAATAAATAAAATTATAGGCAAAACCAACAACAACCTTAATGGAGCCTAAAATTTAACACAAAGTTGGTGCCAGACAAGTATTATTGAGGAGAGGATTCCGTAGCTGGGGTAGCTTTGTACATTTAGACCCAACCCTCTAAAATGCCATGGTGGACAAGATGGTACTCTCCAGGTGCTGTTGAACTCCAGCACTCATCAGCTCCAGCCGTCATGGCCAATGGCCTGGGAGTTGTCATCTAGCAACATATGGAGGGTCACAGGTTCTCCATCCCTGGATTAAACTATATGGCAACAATTTTGCCCAGGCAGGCCTGGAAGTGGTGAGTTGGATGCTCTGAGTTCCTTGGAAGATGTGTCAAATGGTATAAACACAATTAATTAAAGGAGGTGTAGGCAATCTGTAGCCCTCCAGATATGGTTGGAGTCAAACTTCCATCAGACCCACCCAGTATGGTCAATGGTCCAAGATGGTAGGGGCTGTAGTCCAACCACAACTGTTGGGTTGCACATCATCGCCGATAGGATTCATGCTACTTCTAGTGAACGAATAGTGAAATTCCTTGGTTTTAGTTCATTATTTGTGGACCAGTAGCCAGTGGTCTTTCTCAGTATGAGGTAGCATCCTATGTTCTGATGCCAATCAATGATGTCTTCTTCCCAGTGTTATCCCTTTAATGTGCACAGATCCACCTGTACAATGCATAACTGTTGCCAAGTGTCCTTAAGTCTTCGAAATAGAGCAGTGGTGTGTGTGTGTGTGTGTGTGTGTGTGTGTGTGTGTGTGTGTGTGTACAAAAACGGGCCAGTTTCTTTTTAATCATTCATATGTAGATCCCTCCAAAACTGTGAGACTCCTTCTACTACGATAAGCATTTCATTAAATGGAGCAAGCATTAAGATAGATGCTGCTTGGTGCTAATTGTCATTATATCTGAAGGATCAAAACAGTGCCAAAGTGTTTCATTATCACATTGGTCACCTGCATAATTTAAAAAAGGGGAGAGATGCCGTTGAGGGGGGAAAATGTGACAAGCAACGCAAAGGATTGTGGAAGTGTATACAATCGGAATACTAAGCAGTGTTTCAGTCTTGGTTAACTTGGGTTCAGACTAGACAATAAGCAAGGATGAATGTGAGCTGCCTCTCTCCAGGGCTTCTTTTAAATGAAAAGGAGCATCAGATACTGCAGTGGGGAGTGGAATAGCAGCAGGAAAAGGGCTGCTCAACCCTTTCCCTTCCAGCTTTTTCCTGCTCAAAATTGCTTTTCATAAGCTGATTTCCTACCTGGAGAGGGAAATGGTACAGGATCCCTGTATCTATGAGAAAAGCTGGTGTTGGTGACGACTTTGAGCAGACAAACAGCAGGCAGGTAAATTCATTTCATTTATTATATTTCACTCTCCGAGTCACAAACAATAAATAACAATAACATAATAGAATATCACGATTACAGCATAAACCATGTATAACAATGAACAAATCATCTGTAAAGCAACCACCTTCTATAAAACACCATTAACAAAACAACTAAAAAAAATAAGTTAACACAACCACAACATAAGTCATATTATAAGATTCACAAAGTACTGCAGTATTGATGATCCACAAAATAATATTAATAACAGCATTAACAATTAACAGACTAACAAACTAAGCACATGTGGAAATTCACACACACACACTCCCCGCCTCCATGATTCATAATATTCCACTCAGTTCATCAAAAGACACATACAGATAATGCTCATGGCAACAGCTCTATTCTGAAGGCTCCTAGGCCTGGGGGTGGGGCAAAGCAGGTGGAAAAAGCCATTGCCTGATGGTCGGCACAAAGTCTCAAGTGTTAAGCAGTCCCCTAGACTGCTTCCCAAAGGTGGAGACATATTGGGTGTCTCTCATATATCACCTTCATTGTTTTGCAGAAATAGAGGGAGAATGTTCTCCTAAGTACCCTCGAAACTCAGGGTCAACCAACATGATGTCCTCCAGATGTTGAGCTCCAGTTTCCATCAGCCCCGTAAGACACACAGTGTGGAACCTTTTTCAGCCTGAGGGCCGCATATCCTTCTGGGCAACCTTCCAGGGGCCACATACCAGAGGTGGATGGGTCCAGAGGCAAAAGTGGGCAGAGCAACAAATATGCCTTTCCCCTTTGCAGAACAGGATAGTTTCTACACACTGGCTGGTGATGGATATGGATACGGCTTGGGGAAAGTTTATGTGACTGTAGAGGGGAGTTGCCTATGGAGAGTCACAAGGGCCAATGTTCTGGTATTAGGAAGGAGAAAAAACATCTCATTCTATGAATCCCATCCCCCATGACTTTTTCTAATCCCTTTTTTGAAGGCCATCCCAATTCATGGGAGCATACTTTATAGTTTAAGAATGTTCTGTGTGCAGGACTTTCTTTTGAAGATTCAGCATCCTGTGTGTGCAGGACTTCCTTTTGAAGATTCAGCATCCTGAATCTTCATTGGATGTCCCCGAGTTCTAGTGTTATTAGAGAGAGAGAGAAAAGCTGTTCTTTGTCCACCTTCTCTACATCATACCTAATTTTATATACCTCCATCATGCTTTTTAAATATTTTTGTATCGCCTCAGGACATATAGTGAAGCTGATAAATCAATATAATCATGTGGCAACCAAAGTCAAGTTGTGGGTAACTCAAAACTTATACGTAAGAATTATACATACAAATAAAAACTTGACCGATGCAGTAAATAAAACATACATAAAAACCCAGAATCTTAAATCTCAAAGGAGGCCACATGACCTTGTCTAGAGTGACGTTTGCACTATAATTTCAGAATACTGTGATACCACTTTAAGCACACATGGCTCCCCCCAAAGAGTTTTGGGAGTTGTAGTTTGTTAAGGGTTCTGAGAGTTGTTAGGAGACCCCTATTCCCATCACAGAACTATATATCCCTGTTCACAGGGAACTATGGGAATTATAGCTTTGGGAGGGGCTCTCCCCAAAACTCTCAGCACCCTAAACTAACTACAGATCCCAAAATTATTTGGGGGAAGCCATGAATGTTTAAAGTGTTATCATAGTGGTTCAAATATACAGTGTGCATGTGGGCAAAGCTGGGCAGCCTTCACTGGGAATTTAGTTGTATTAAACATCGTAATGATAAAAATAAGCGAGGTCACTTGGTGTTTTATTGTGTATTTTACTTAATTAGTTTTATTGATAGGTTTGTGGCTTTTATTTTTAGCTTTGTTAAACACTCCTTGCTTCCCTCGGAATAGAGAAGCCAAGGAATGAAAATGACAACAAATGAAGTTTAGAGACTCCAGAGCTTAAGCTCTGGGCTTGCTGTTGTTCAATGTGTTGGCTAGAGCTTCAAAGGCAGGTTTTCCACCAAACCAGAGTGGTTGAGGCAACGCGGAGGGTCCAACAAATAGCAGAAGAATCCTTGTTGTTTGTCCCGTGGGGTCAGCCTGATTAAAAAAAATAAAAATAAAAATTGGCAGGCAGCATTCTGTTCTTTTCTTCTTGGACTGTTCAGTCGAAAAAGCTGTCAATATCTCTTTCATGGAGACTTTGAACAGATGCCTAAAACAGTTTCTCAAAGGAGAGAAGGATGCATTAAAAAAAAATCTTTGTCTCAAAATAGTGAAATCTAGACACATAATCATCGAAGGATGCTCAGCTCATCCTCACACTGACTGTTTCCTCTTCTTCCACTACTGCGTGGTGCATTACCTCACACAGTTGCTTCATCCCACTCAGTGTTTCATCTCTATATAAAAATTAAAAATTCAAGCAAAAATCTGTCCTGCATGAAAAACAGGCCCCTTTTGGGCATATGGTTCATTATGCACTTTTCTTTAATTACTAAAACACCCGGGATGACTCTCTGGCCTGCCCTTCCTTTCAACTTGCAAGTTGGATCTGTTCTCCAGCTCAGAAATTTTGGAACAGCCGCATGGGGATTTCAGCTTCGTTTCTCGTAAAATTGTAGGTGCGACGTTTCTCTCTCTCTCTATCTCTTTTGGTGAAAATTCAAATGGGAAACATGCATGTTAGTTTTATTTATTTCTTTGTTTCAAAGCAGTGCTATACTGCTCTTAAATCACATTCCCAAAACGAATTAAGCAATTAAAATAAAACTGCAAAAGCAAAAAATGATAAAAGCTGCATGAGACAATCAACAGGATGAAAACTGGTGCGTGTGAAAGAGAACTCAGCAAATCTATACATGCACCCAAATCAGAACTTTCCATCCTAAATGTAGAACTACGTGTAAAATATAGTTCCGAGAATTCGTCCTCCTGCCATCAAGCACTCTAGGTTTATCCTGTGCTAGTTCTAATCAGAGACACCCACTGAAATTAATGAACTTAAGTCAGTTCTGTGCATTATAGTGGCATTGCATACAACTCTCTTACCAGGCAAAGCAGCTGGTTTCAGACAGAGCAGAGGGAGCCACTGTCTAATGCGTTCTCCCCTGGCTATTTGACTGCTCAGAACTGTACCTGCCAATCTGGTTTAATCCCTGAAAGATAACAACTACAGGAGCCCCCTTTTTAATCTTGAAAAGCAGCAGTGGGCTGAAATGTATGGAGAGGAACAGGTGAAGGTGAGTGCCTTTGTGAGTTGGGATAACTCTAATCTCAGGGTTGTGGGTTCGAGCTGCACACATTGGGCAAAAGATTCCTGCATGATGACTAGATGACCCTTGTGGTCCCTCCCAACTCTATGATTCATGTATAGAAACACTTTCCCCTCCCCCAGTCTTCTGCTTTGTCTATAGCCACCTCTAGGTGCTTCAGTTGACCTCCCATTGCCTGCATTGATGCTGCTGACTGGGGGGAGGGGCCGAGTGGTGGCAAAGGCAGCTTATGCCAACAGATTTCTTCCCCCTTTTTTATTATGCTGTATCTCCCACCCTCTGCCATGCATAGATGCTATTAGTTTCTTGTGTTAAGACCTAGAAGATCAAAACAGCTGTCTACAGTAGATAATTTGGAGTTGCTTCTATGGTGCCATTTCAACTGCATTTAGGGGAGGCGTCTTTCAGTGGGAAGGAAGTTTTTGTTTTTGTTTTACTTTTTTATGCATTTGCCTTTCTAAAGCTTTATCAAAACACCAGCAAATCCTACATCATTTCCACCCCTTTTGGAAAAAGACATGGCAATAATTCAACCCCCTTGCTGCCATTGTAAGGATTTCAAGATTTGCCCAAAGTACCCCTTCAAATTGGGTGAATCCCAAAACAGGGAGACATTTACACCAGTCCTTGTGCCAACACAAAGCCTTATTACTCTAGCCAATGTGTGGTACCCACAAGACATTGTTGGACTACACCTTCTGCCATTCCTGATCACTGCAATGGTGGACTTGGGGCTTTCAAACTTCAGTGGCACCCTTTGTGTGGTGCTAAAATTCAGTGTCCCTGCCTCTCACGCTCTGTTTTACAGCATTGTTGTGGCAAAACTGGTTGCGCTACGCTATAACCACCTCTGATGGGAACTGCAGTCCAGCTGAAGGACACTGTGTTGGCCATTCCTTCTTTAGATCCTGATCCCTTCCCTAATGTATCTTATTTTCCTTTCACTCCTTTTGCCAGAGGAAAAACTTGTGCTCCCCCCTCCCTTGCAAAAACAAAAACAAAAACATAACCAAACAACTATTCTTGGCTTCATTAGATAAGTTTGGAGGGCATGATTTTCACCAGTGTTACAGGTCCTGATTTGAATTGGGACCTGCCGTGGCTGCTTTATGCAATAAAATTAAAAGAGATGGGCAATCAGGTAACGTGGGGGTTAGGGAGAGAACCATTTTCAACCAGAGAGCCCCATTTCTTCCAGGGCAACCATTTGGAGGTCGTATGCCATGGGGTGCTTAGGTCCAGAGGCAGAAGTGGAAAAAACACTGAACGTGATTGTTATCTTTTGTACAATTTCTACAGAAACTCATACTCCCCTCTCTACCCTCCCAACAAGAAGGACTCTTGGAGTTCAATGACAAATTGTACACAGGCGAAAGCACTGGAGGAGGGTGGCCAGGTGAGGGGTGTGACTCAGGAAGGAGTACGTCTTGTGGGAAGTCCCAAGGGCCAGATAGGTATGACTAGCTCCACGTGGCCCCCAGACCTGAGGTTCTCCATACCCTGAGGGATGGATCTCCAATATTGGCTACTTTGGGAAGCAGAACAAACATGACTATGGAACTCACTCTCACCAGCTTGGATGGCTTTGAAAGAGAACGGGACAAACTCACACCTATCAATTGCTTCCAGCCATGATGGAGGCTAGTAATGCTTCTGAATACCAGTTGCTAGAAACAACAGAGGGGGAGAGGGCTCTTGGGTCCTGTGTGTGGGCTTCTCATGGGCATCACTGTGAGAACAGGATGCTAGAGTAGATGTGGCATGGGCCTGATCCAAGCAGGTTCTTCTTATGCTCTTGGCCCTGAGTGAGTAACAGCATGGCTCAAACAACCAGATAGGAGACATCCTTTGTCACGAACACTTCTGCCCAAGGTATAAGAGCTCCAGAGGAGTCGGGAAGCAGCCAACAAGAGAGAGGCTCGCATTCCTCCCAGACAGCTGCGAATGGTAATTTATCAACTCCCCTCGCTGTGAGAATGACAGGAATGCAGAGAGTATGCTAGAGAGCAACCGGCACTCTTAAGTGACACAGGCAATGTCAGAAGGCGGGAAGGAAAGCAGTTCCACACCGGAAGGGGAGTTAATTCATCCAAGGAGCAGACATATGGGAAAGGTCTAAGATAGAAAACAAAGCCGGAAACAGAAAGGGCTTAGGTTCTGGATATTCTGCCGTACCCGGGATCACTCCCCAGAAGGGTCAACCAATTCATAAGGCATGGACATACGGATAGCCGTCCAAGGCTGAGTGTTTGTATTGCAATAAATCTTTAAGCTAATTACGACTTGCGTGCTGTTTTATCAAGACGGCAGCCTGGCTCCTGACATCCTTTTCGTACTGTGATTCTCCAGGTGACAGGCATTTCTTCTATCCAGTTTCAACGAGTGTTCCATTCCCACCCCCATTCTCGTTCCTTTTCTCTCCCCCCCCCCAAACTTTCATCAAGGTCTCTCTTTTCTTGTTTGTTTACATAATTGTACATCCCTACAATGAGAATAAAATCACAAGTAGAAGGCAACACTAACAATTCTAATGGGTGACATGGTGCTCTTGGAACACAGAAACATCCAAGGTGATTATCTTCCCATGAATGCAAAAGTGGGAGAGATCAGAGGTTAGCGGAGCTTCAAGGATGCACATAGGAATGAAGAGTCAGAAGCTTTGTTCTTCACACCTCCCTTTTCTTCCTTCTCCTCTTTTCTTTTCATCGAATGATGTAAATAGCCCCTTCTGTCTTCCTTTGTTTCATTTAGGTCTTCGTTGTCACGGTTTGGCATTTTGATTTGTACATGGTGCCCTTGGCTTTACTGCTCCTTTTTGCTTACAACTTCTCCCTCATCTCTCCAGAGAAAGTGTCCAGCGCACAAGACCCCCAGGTAAGTTAAGCCATGCTTTAATATTTCAGGTTCTGGTTGTAATTTAGTATGGAACAGTGGTGTGTGTTGCATTTATGCGTTGTCATATAGGTGAATCCAGGCATGGGGAGCTTGTGACCCACCAGATGTTGATAGACTACAACTCCCATGATCCTTGACCACTGGTCATGATAGCGGGGCCTGATTTGAGTTGTACTTCCTTGGGTCTCCTGGTGTCGATGGACTACAGCTCCTATCATCCCTGACATAATCAGCTTGCTGGGGCTGATGTGTGTTGGGATTCCAACAGCATCTGGAAGGCCAAAGAGTCCTCACTTCTAGTTTACCTTGATTAAGGCTTAACCCCTTGGTCTTTACTAGGAATGGAGGAGAAATTTGATTCAGTACACATTTAAAGCCAAATCTTTCAAATGTGCACTTTCCAAAGCAATACACACACCCAAACACAACTATCTTTCAAAATTCACACTTGGTTGAATTTTGCAGTGCAGTTCTCCAGCCAAACAATGTCTACAAAAACACACATGTTAGAGGAAAGGGTGCATGAAAATGAAGATATCAGTGAAGATAGCACGAAAAATGCATTATATATTGCAGAAAAAATAGATACCGCAAATTGCTGTAAAATGTGAAGATGTGAATTTAGGATTAGAAAAATGAGGAAGCTAGGAAGACTGAAATTAACAGGGCTTTCCACCCCTAACATTCACACACATAGGTAAAGGTAAAGGGACCCCTGATCGTTAGGTCCAGTCACGAACGACTCTGGGGTTGCGGCGCTCATCTCTATTGGCCGAGGGAGCCGGCATATAGCTTCCAGGTCATGTGGCCAGCATGACAAAACCACTTGTGGCGAACCAGAGCAGCGCACGGAAACACCATTTATCTTCCCACCGGAGTGGTACCTATTTATCTACTTGCACTTTGACATGCTTTCGAACTGCTAGGTTGGCAGGAGCTGGGACCGAGCAATGGGAGCTCACCCCGTTGGGGGGATTCGAACTGCCGACCTTCTGATCGGCAAGCCCTAGGCTCAGTGGTTTAGACCAAAGTGCCACCCATGTCCCTATTCACACACATAGCTTGAATCAAAACCAAAGTTTCTCTGACTTTATTTCCCTGCATTCCCTGCTTAGGGTTCCATATTTCAAAAAGTAAAAAAACACCAGGACCACCTTGAAAGTTGTTGAACTTTTCTCTTTCCAATTCAAATAACTTTCTTGTACTAGCTATTAGCCATGACAAATCTGAATCAAAAATAAATAGGGGTGTAAAAAAGTAAAAGGGGTGTTGCGCCACAAATAATGGTCTTTGTTTAGATCTCTGTGTCTCCCTTATAGTTCAGGGTCTTCTTTATTAGCTTTTTGGCCGCCAAAGCAAAAAGAGCGACTTTAAAGTTGTTGAGAGTTTTTTACACAAACGCCAAAAAAGCGCTTTCCCTATTGATCCAGGGCAAAACACCAGACGTATGGCAGCCCTTTTTGTTTTTGTTTTACTTTTTTTGGTGGTTTTTTTCTGGTGTATTTTTTTATTTCTTTTATTTTTTATAATAATTTTTATTGATTTTTTCTTTATAAAGACAAAACATACACAACGTATACAATAAACTCTGTCCCTTCATTTTCCCTCCACCCACAAGACCACTTCTGCCACCAGTGATACCCATGGGCATTGAGAAACAAAGGGTTCCATTTTTAAGCTGGGTTTGACCTCCCCCCTCCCTCCTCCCCCCTCATCCCCCCCCTGCCACTGAGAGGACAGAGGCGGAGGAGCTCTGAGGTTTGGCTTATCCCCCAGCTAATTCTTCATTATAATTCAACAACAAAACCACAAATAGGAAAAAAAAACCTGGGGAAAAAAAGGAAAAAAGAAAAAACAAGAAAAAACAAGAACATCTAAATTCCAAATCTTATTTTCTTAACAGTTTGTTTGCGGCTTCCACGATTCTCTTCCTCCTGGATTTCCTAACTTCTTTAATTAATTTTGGTGAGTTTTCTAATCTAATTCAAAATCTTATTCTTATTATATTAACTTAATCCTCCTCCTTCTTCATGCTGCCCCCCTCCGAGTCCCCTCCTGCCACTAGGGTAACCCGAGGGGTTCAGCAGTCAAAAGGTTCCATTTTTGTGTCTGGGTTTCCTTCCACCCCTCCCTCTCCCCTCCAGACACCCCCTGCCACTGGATGCCAAGAGTAAAGAGAGGGAGACAGGCAGTTCTCTACCCAAACACCTCTCTAGTCACCAAAAACATTAAAAACAAACTTTAACATGTTTCCCCAGCCATTCTTCTGCCCCTCCAGAAAACTCTTAACCCTAAACTTTTAAAAATCTCTCCCTCCCCCCTCCCAATGTCCCTTCCCCCCATTGGATCAGCGTATCCTTTAGCAGGCCAAGATTCAGACACCGTTATTCATCAAGCAAAAAAAAACCCCTTAAACTAAAATTTTCACCCCACACCAGTCCTTTCCCACATCCACTTCCAGACCTTTGCACCCCCCTCTTCCTGCCTATCCCTCCCTTCACTAACACCACTCCACATTTCAGTCTTTCCAGGATTTCCATTTCCATCAATCTTCTCTTCACTTTGCTTCTCCTTGTTGGCCTCATCTCCTTGTTCAGATTTTTGTTTTTCATCATCCAACACATATTTTTTTTGGTCCAAATCAGTCTCCAAGTTATCCTCAACTTGTTGCTCCTCACACACAGTCTCAGCATCAAAATTGTCCTCTAAATCTTGATCTTGCACCTCATTCTCCATTTCTGTTGGATTCAAACATTGCCGTTCCTTGTAAATATCTTCCCATGTTTGTAGATAGTTCAACACAGCCTCCTGGAAGGCTCGAGAAAACTTTGTTTTCATAGTTCACTTAACCGCAGGCAGACCAGAGATAAGGGCCAAAGAGTGCTGGAAAATTCCTCTCTACCACGTTGTCAGCTCCATCTTGGCTGCTCTTATCCTTTGTCTTTAACTTCATTACATTTCAAATTTAAATTCCGCTTAAATTACTTCTGAATCCTCTTCAATCAGTTTTTACAGTCCACAACAATAAAATCAATTTTCTTAATCCTGTAGCAATTTGACAGCTTTTGACAGCTGTCAAAACGTCCTCCCCCTTGTTGCTGCTGAACCTCAAGGGGTATCAACACCGGGGGCTGGGAAGGTTTGGAAAAGTCTTTCTTTCTCTCGGGTCCACAATCTGGAAAAGCACTTTCCCCCTTTCGGCTTAGGGATATTTAATATGCCTCCCGATTAACCATTTGGAAGAGATCGGCTTCCGTTGCTTTAGAATCTCATCCTATCTTCAAATTTAAAATTTTTATAGTCCGAATAGAGATTTGACTTACTTTGTACAAGTCTTTTATTTTCTTGGAAGAATCCGCCGCTTGCAGGCTGAGGACTCGGAGCTTCACTTCAAGGAGGTAAGATGAAACCCAAAAATGGCTCCCGCGACTCCACTCCGCTGGCTCTCGATCGCTCTACGGAGCTCTCGGGCAGCGGAGGAATCGCGTCTGGAGCAGGCAGCTGGGCGCTATGTCACCGGGACTCTCTACCCGGTGTTTTTTCGGGGAGTCCGCTCGCTCTGCGGACTTCCCCCCCCCTCCACGAAGCCAGGGACTTCAGAGCGCGAAGTCCCTGCGTCCTACTCCACCAGCGCGACGGACCGGAAGCCCTGGCAGCCCTATCATTGCTTGTTGTGCCAAGCTTCTTTATAACAGTCCTATGGGTTATTTTCAGCTAGGTCCAACTACGTTTGTACCCTTAGAAATGTGTGAACCTAACTTAGCCATGTCCTCTAATTTCAGTACATCTCCTATGAGTAGGACTATTATTGAATACGGCCCTATATGTGTTTCCTTAAAAGCAAACCCCACAGGCGGCACACAGCTTGTTCGGACAAGTCTTCAGTACAAATTCAATCTATCAATTTAGGATAGTTGTTGGAGGTGTTACGAGACAGGCCTGTGTTAAGCACTCATCCCACTAATGCAACTGTCCACTGCCTTTATTTCATTTAATTATTTCATTTAAAAGCATTTCTAAATGACTTATTTTTTATATTTTTGAAAACTCTAAGTCGTGGACACTATATCAATAGCAAAGCAATATCCATTAAAACCAAAATGCAACCTGAAACCAGTGGGGGACTCCCTGGTCCTGAATGGGATAACTGTGCCCTTGAAGGACCAGGTGCGCAGCCTGGGAGTCATTTTGGACTCACAGCTGTCCATGGAGGTGCAGGTTAATTCTGTGTCCAGGGCGGCTGTCTATCAGCTCCATCTGGTACGCAAGCTGAGACCCTACCTGCCTGCGGACTGTCTCACCAGAGTGGTGCATGCTCTAGATATCTCCCGCTTGGACTACTGCAATGCGCTCTACCTTTGAAGGTGACCTGGAAACTGGAATTAATCCAGAATGTGGCAGCTAGACTAATGACTGGGAGTGGCCGCCGGGACCACATAACACCGGTCCTAAGAGACCTACATTGGCTCCCAGTACGTTTCCGAGCACAATTCAAAGTGTTGGTGCTGACCTATAAAGCCCTAAACGGCCTCGGTCCTATATACCTGAAGGAGCATCTCCATCCCCATTGTTCAGCCCAGACACTGAGGTGCAGCGCCGAGGGCCTTCTGGCAGTTCCCTCACTGCGAGAAGCAAAGCTTCAGGGAACCAGCCAGAGGGACTTCTCGGTAGTGGCACCCGCCCTGTGGAACGCCCTTCCATCGGAAGTCAAGGAGATAAACAACTACCTGACATTTAGAAAACACCTAAAGGCAGCCCTGCTTAGGGGAGTTTTTAATCTGTGATATTTTAATGTATTTTGTTATTTGTTGGGAGCCGCCCAGAGTGGCGGGGGAAACCCAGCCAGATGGGTGGGGTGTAAATAAATAAATAATAATAATAATAATAATAATAATAATAATAATAATAAACAAAATAAGTCAAAACGAGATATGGGGGATTTGCAGATTTTTGCAATGCAGCTGTATCCCACCTGGAACCTGTCAGATGTTTTGGACGTACAACTTCCATGGGCTAGATAAGACTGGGAAGGACTCAACTGGGGCTGGTAAGAGTTATAGTCCACAATAGATGTGGAGGGCGCCAGGGAGGTTGGAAAAGGTAGGATAATGCCTCACAAGCCTGCCAGTCCCATTTGACCCGATACGACTGTGAGAAAAGAGAGATGGATATGGTACACCACAGAAAACCTATCATAGTAACTTCATCCATCTTGAAGACAATTGCTTGTGTCCAGCTGGTTCCGTTAACATCGCTATAGTCATTATATACAAAACCACAACAGATATTCTTAAATGAGCTGCTTTTGTCATCAGTTTGAATCAAACTAAGATTAATTCGGGTCAGCTTTTAAACTTTGCTTGAGGGTTTTGCCTTCTCTTCTTCCACCTTCAGTTGAAGTAACTTTGCTTTTGCTCTTGTGCTTTTGAAGCAGCCTAAATCCTTTTCTACAAGAGCCCTAAGGTGGCGAAATGAGGCGAGGGGGCTCTGAAGAGGAATTCTTTCCTGCACATTAAAAATAAAAAAGTTCAGAAAGTCAGTGGAGTTAGAAAGGAACAGGATGCTTCTTCATAACGTGCAGGGCTCTGTTTTTAAACCTGTCTGTCAAAATGCAACTCTCTGTGATTCACCTTGTGAAACTTCAAAGAGAGCAAATCTTATGAGCAACTTTATGTTACTTTTAATCTGGATAGGAACCTTAGGGGAAGCAATAATCAGTTTGGTGTATTGGTTAGTTGGACTGTGAAACCCAAGCCCCAAATCCTCACTCACCCATAAATCCATGCTGATCCTTGGACCGGTGACTGTCACTCAGCCTAACCTACCTCACAGGGTTGCTGTGTGGGTAAAATGAGGAGGGAGGCCATGTATGTCACCTTGAGAACAGCAACAGCAACAATTATAACTGTGGTTATAATTAAGTTGCATTCAAGCATCTCCCTGCCAATATTATTATTATTATTATTATTATTATTATTATTATTATTATTTTACTTTTTTGGTTCTGTTCAAAGCCTGCTCTCCCCCCACCCCCCACTTGAGAGAAAAGTGTTACAGATTGGGGCAAATGGCATTTTCAGTTAGCTGACCATTTCAGGCACATCAGATACGAAGACAAATGGTTAGAGGCCAAGTAATCGGAGTGAAGTCCTAATCCCTACAGACGGAGCCGTAAAAACATTTAACATGGCTTTTATTACATCTGGAAAATTGAAGTTTTGCTCTCTAGGTGGAATTTGGGACAAACAAGTCATTATCGAATGCAAAGGGGATAGGTTTGTATTGGGTTTCTATGGAGGGTAAAATAGTATACTGTAGTGAAATCCAGCAAACCTGATGAAGGCTGAGGACACAAAGTTAAAAACAACCTCTCTCCATCACTCATTCTCTGACGACACGTTGCTGTCCCACTGAAATCCCAAGGATTCTGTCCATTGATGCTAAGCGGGTGATGGATGTTGCGATTTGCCATACATCTTGTTGAGCACACTATTTTTCTTTACAGCCTCCCGTTCCCCCTCACACATTATTTTCAAAAGTTCATTTTAGGAAGGTTCATAGGAACCTTTGTATGCCATTGTAAGCATGAGAGAGGGGCTGCAGTAGGGGTTCCCACTGCCTAGCCGTGCCCACTTTCAGGGACCATGTTAAAGGGGAAATCCCAATTAGCCAAGGCTGATTCCCTCTCACATATGGGAGGCCTTGCGCACGTAAGCATTACATTTACACTGTGTACCGTTCTGGTCACCTCACTTTAAAAAGGATATTGTAGAGCTGGAAAAGGTTTGGGTGACACCTGGCTTGAGAGCAGTACATGTGAAAAGGATCTAGGAGCCTTGGTAGACCACAAATTTGACATGAGTCAACAGTGTGATGCAGCAGCTTAAAAAGCCAATGCAATTCTGGGCTACATCAATAGGAGTATAGCATGGGGCTGGTCAGACCTCATCTGGAATACTGTGTCCAGTTCTGGGCACCACAGTTCAAGAAGGATACTGACAAACTGGACCGTGTCCAGAGGAGGGCAACCAAAATGGTCAAAGGCCTGGAAACGATGCCTTATGAGGAACGGCTTAGGGAGCTGGGTATGTTTAGCCTGGAGAAGAGAAGGTTAAGGGGTGATATGATAGCCATGTTCAAATATATAAAAGGATGTCATATAGAGGAGGGAGAAAGGTTGTTTTCTGCTGCTCCAGAGAAGCGGACACGGAGCAATGGATTCAAACTACAAGAAAGAAGATTCCACCTAAACATTAGGAAGAACTTCCTGACAGTAAGAGCTGTTCGGCAGTGGAATTTGCTGCCAAGGAGTGTGGTGGAGTCTCCTTCTTTGGAGGTCTTTAAGCAGAGGCTTGACAGCCATCTGTCAGGAATGCTTTGATGGTGTTTCCTGCTTGGCAGGGGGTTGGACTGGATGGCCCTTGTGGTCTCTTCCAACTCTATGATTCTATGAATGATCCAGGGAAAGGAGCAACTTCCTTGTGAAGAAACATTATGACATTTGGGGCTTTCTGCTTTAGAGAAATGGCAAGTAAGAAGTGACATGATAGAAGTGTGTAAAATTACACACAGCATGATAAAAGTGGATAGAGAAAAGATTTTCTCCCTCTCTTATAACAATAGAATTCATGGACATCCAATGAAAGTGAACGTTGTGGGATTCAAGGCAGACACACACAAAAGTATTTCTTTGCACAGTGCATAGATGGAATTTGCTTCCACAAGGGCCAGTGATGGCCACTAACCTGAATGGCTTTAAAAGAGGATTTGACAAATTCATGGAAGATGGGATTCATGGATAGGGAAAGGTATTTCTCCCTTGTGATACTTGAACTCAAGGCCATCCAATGAACTGCATTTTGGAAGATTCAGGACAGACAAAAGAAAGTGCAATGTTAAACTATGGGATTTGCTCCCACAATAGGAAGCCTTGGCCACCAGCCTCAATGGATTCAAAGGGAAATTAGACAGATTTATGGGAGATAAGGTTATCAATAGCTACTAGCCAAGATGGCTATGCTCTACCTCCACTTTCAGTATGATTCTGAATGCCAGTTGCTGGGGAGCGTAACTGTGGAGAGTCCTGTTGTACTCAGTTCTGCTCTCAGGCTTCCCATGGGCATCTGGTTGGCCACTGTGAGAAGATGATGCTGGACTTGATGGGCTGTTCCAGGAGGGCTATTCCTATGTACACTTGTATGCACAGAGGGGCATTTCATACTCCTTCCGAACCTGCAGGCAGCTGGGTACATAGTCAGTGCATGGATACATCCATAACATGATCCCATGACTTCCTTTTGATTCCAGATGTCACCATTCCCATCCCCTCACCAGCTTCTCCACCAGACTATCTTGAGGGTCTTTGTCCAAAGCCTTGCTCAAGTCAAGATACATTGCATCCACAGCATTCCCCTGATCCACCAAGCTTTTTATAAAAAATAAAAAAAAGAGTGATCTGGCATGACTTGCTTTTCAGAAACCCATGCAAGCTCTTAGTAATCAGGACATCCCTTTTTAAGTGATCACACACGACTCTTTAATTTTCTGTTTTGGGACCTTTCCTGCTATCAGCATCAAGCTGAGCAGTTGGAAAGTGGCCTGGGTCCTCTTTCTCCCACTTTTTGAAGACGGGGACAACATTTGCCCACCTCCAGTCTACAGAATTCCCTAAGAATTCTCTAAGATTATAGACAGAAGCTCTACAATTGCATCTGCAAATTGTCTCTTCTTTCTCTCCCTCTTTGGCGATCACTCGTAGCCGAGTAAGATTGTCTTCCATAAACACGGTTTTAGCAATGGGTCCGTAAGTGACTGTGGAGGCCAATTCTGGATCCACACATCCTTCCACAGTGGGGACATTGGTTTCCAGGCGGGAGTTGATCACGGTGTGGATTTGCCAAGCGTGCCTTCCTCTTAGCACATTTCTCCCTTGCGTCCTGAGATCGACTTCCTTGGTTGTAGTTCATCAGGCACTGGTGAACAGGCCAGCCGTTCTTTTACCACCTCTTTTTTCTGTTTTGGGCTGCAACTCCCTCTCTGCATCATTTATTTTATTATCATCCGTTTGGGCACTAATTTTTTCTTTTGGAAGAAGGCAGAGAGAAAGTAGGTATTGAGCACTTTCGCTTTATTTCTATCACCCAATATTCTCCATCTTCTTCACACAAAGAACACAATATTTTTGTTTTTTCTCTTGCTTCGAACATAGCCAAGGAAAAACATTTATTATTATTTTTAACCTCACTTGTAACTCTGAGCTCATTCTGAGTTTTAGCCTACCAGACCTTCCCCCTGCAAGTGTCGGCTGCTCATTTATACTCTTCCTTCATGCGATACCTCTCCTTCCATTTCTTATACATACCCTTCTTAACTCTAAGCTCATCTGTAAACTCATTATGCAACCACACCAGTTTCTTTAGATGCATCCCAGTTTTCTTTCTCATTGGAATTATTTGAGATTGTCCCTTCAGTATCTCACCTTTAAGAAACCCCCGTCTACCATGGACTCCCGTCTACCATGGAGTCCCTTCTCTAACCCAGCTTTTTGATAACCACTTTCTAAAAGTCCAAAGTGGAGGTCCGACTACACTCGGCTTTCCGTTTCCTCTGTATAATGAATCCCAAAGGGACGTGGTCGCTTCCTCTCAAGGTCCCCACTACTTCCACCTTATTGACCAGTTATTCCCTGTTGGTGAGGATCAGGTCCAAGATCATCAATCCCCTTGTTGCTTCTTCCACCTTCTGGAAAATGGAACGCAAGTTGAATCTTTTCAAGAGCTTAGTCCTGTGCTCCGAAAATGGATTTAATTTTATTTTATTTACCACCTCAACTTTTAATTCTGCTCTTCAACATTTCCTGCATTCCACTTATTGTATTTCAAAATAAATAAATAAATCTGCCTATTCAAAAGAAATGTTCCTGCTGACCTGCAGAATCTTTTTTATGTGTTGCTAGCAAAGAACCCGTGTTGAAATGCCTGTTACCCCTACACTTCAATCATAACCTTTCCTCCCCTGCCCCCTCCCATTTTTTCTTAGCAAGTGGAGTGATAATGCTGTATAGAATTTTGTATCTGATTCTTAAGATTGATTATGTGTGTGCTAATGTATTTTCTGCCCCCTAATGTTTCGGTAATGGCCCTAAAGGGAGCGAACAGCCATTGAAACAAGCAATGAGAATAGAATAAACTGAGTGTAGAAGAATTCTCAGCCTTGACATTCCAACTGGTTCATTTGTCAGAGGAAGAACAAAGCTGCTTATCGAGAGTAGAACTTGGCAATGGATTAAAATAGCATTAAAAAAAACAAGAATTGAACCTTCTTGCCTTTAGAATGGTTCAGCTTGCATCTGCTGCTGATAGCTTTGTTCTAACATAAAATTGTGTCTTGGTTGAGAGTTATTTCTGTTACCATTTTCTGAACTTGGACCAAAGGATGGGAAGAGTCCTTGAGGATTAAAAAGCAATTGTTTAAAAATGTAAAAATCCAAGGTCTTAATTATTAATTTTTTTAACGGAAGTTGTGACTCTGGAAGTACTCTATGGTGTGTGGAGAAAGAAATCAAATGAATTGATGATTACCAGCCATTTTTGATTAGCCATTATTGATGGACCATTATAAAGACATTGATCTTCATCTAACAGGGTTTACTCAGAGTAGAGCTACTGGAAGTAATAAACCCAAATTAATTGATTTCAAGGGTCAACTCAGAACAGGACTGACATTGGATACAATCCTTCACCCTAATAGCAAGCCTAGTTGAGCGAATGCTGACACCAGTGTTAGGGAGCCTGTGGTCCTCCAAACGTGTTGGACTCTCCAACTCCCATCAGCCGGGGCTGCCCAGTAATCAGGGATGATGGGAATTGTAACTAAGCAACATCTAGAGGGATTACTGCAATGCGCTCTATGCGGGGCTACCTTAGAAGGTGACCCAGAATCTGCAACTAATCCAGAATGCGGCAGCTAGACTGGTGACTGGGAGCGGCTGCCGGGACCACATAACACTGGTCCTGAGAGATCTACACTGGCTCCCAGCAGGGCCGTCTCAAGCAGGCCAGGCGCCCTGGCGCTGAGGCGTGGAGATCGCTCCGGCGCCCCCGCCATCGCAGCGCGCAGCACGGCTTCGCCACGCAGCGCCCCCCCTGCCGGCCCGGCGCCCCGGCGCCCCGCACCACCGGGACTATACCTAGAGCCGGGCCTGGCTCCCAGTACGTTTCCGAGCACAATTCAAAGTGTTGGCCTTTAAAGCCCTAAACTGCGTCGGTCCAGTATACCAGAAGGAGCATCTCCACCCCCACCGTTCAGCCCGGACACTGAGATCCAGCGCTGAGGGCCTTCTGGTGATTCCCTCATTGCGAGAAGGGAGGTTACAGGGAACCAGACAGAGGGCCTTCTCGGTAGCAGCACCCGCCCTGTGGAATGCCCTTCCATCAGATGTCAAGGAAATAGGCAGCTATCCTAATTTTAAAAGACATCTGAAGGCAGCCCTGTTTAGGGAAGCTTTTAATATTTAATGCTGTATTGTTTTAATATTCAGTTGGAAGCCGCCCAGAGTGGCTGGGGAGACTCAGCCAGATGGGTGGGGTATAAATAATAAATTATTATTATTATTATTATTATTATTATTATTATTATTATTATTATTATTATTATTTGGACCTATAGCACTAGAGTCAAAATGCAGCTGGTGATGATCATGGCTACTAGCCATGATGGCTATGCTCTGCCTCTATGGTTGGCAGCAGAAATGCTTCTGAATGCCAGTTGCTGGAAGCCACATGGTGCTCAGGCCTTGTTTGAGGGTTTCCCACAGGCCTCCGGGTGGCCACTGTGAGAACAGGATGCTCGATTATATGAGCTATTGGCTCTTCTCGTGTTCTCAGTTGCCAGGGAACAAACAGCAGGAAAGAGCTAGTTGCCTTTATATATTGTTTATGGGATCCCATAGACATCCAGTTTGACCACAGTGGCATGATAGACTTGATTCACCTTTGGGCTGATCCAGAAGGGTTCCCCTTAAATGTTTAAATAAATAGAATTATATTAATTATGCTAAGCACTTTGAAATTTGGATTAATTTTCTGTTGTTCTTTTTTAAGGACTGCATTGATGTAGAGGAGGATGAAGATGACGATGACAAGGTAAGATGCAACGTAGAACAAATTAGATAAAAGCAAGTGTCACGTGTGTTCATTGGTGAGTCTATTTCAGGGCACTTCCAAGTTGTCATTATTTTCAGCTGGGATTTGTTCACAACATGGCAAAGGAAAGTAGCAGGGAAATGCATGAAAAGGTGTGGGATGATGCTTGATGCAACATCATTTGATTTCCCCACATGCAAACCACAATGAATGCTCGCTAAACAGCCATTGTTGTCCAATCTCTCCACTAACAAATTGGGGGGAATACTCATAACACAGGTCATCTGGAAGTGACCTCAGTCCCATTTCTGTAGCCATCAACTTTTTAGAAAAGCCCAAAATTAATATTACCGGTATAGGATTATAGCCAACTGCATTTTGCTCAAGGTAGACTCACCAAAATTATTGGACCTAAGTAAGGCATGTCTGTTAACTTCAATGGGTGGTATTCAATGCTTGCCCTGCTCAGAGTAGACCCATTGAAGTTAATAGACAGGACTAATGTTCATTTATCATTTATTTTCATGGGTATGTTCTGAGTAGGACAAATATTACTCATTGTGCTTCGCCCCACAAAATACACACTTTTGTTCACATTTTATCCTAAAATATGTACTTTAACCTAATAGACTTTTTTTTTGAGCCAAGAGCTGTCTCATAAATTTCAGAGAATTGTGAAACTGCAAGGCAATTGTGTTCCATCCAGGAAGCACAAATCAGGTTGTTCCATTTAAAAATGAAGACCAAACTAGGTCTTCAAGCATCTCTAAGGGTAGCACACATACACAGAGAGGTGTAACATTGGTCTATTGGGGCAGTGGGGAATCTGTAAAGAGATGGTAAAACAATTCCCGGGTTGGGGAACTGGATCAGACCAGCCGGCCAGATCCCAGCATCCCCTAACCTCCACAAACCACTTTGACATGGGGTCAGGCCCTACCCTACCTACTTAAAGTAGCATTCACACCATTGCTAGATGTATCAACGGCATCATTTCACCCCTGGAATCTTTGCTGGCCATTTAGATTTTCAAGGACGGTGCTTTAGAAGAGTACTGGTGAGGTCCAAGCATACTGCTTGTTGCACATAAACATTGGGATAATTATTACATTTTAGTATTGTGTCACTGAACACAAAAGTAAACTTTCTAAAATCCATCCCACCCCCCCAATGAAATGACTCCTAAAACTTGGAAAAGCTGTTGGCTGGGATCTGACACAGAAGGTCATGGTTTCTATCAAACGTGTGCGTGTTTTATCAAAAGTATACAGAGAAAAGAGGGGGAGAGGGAGCTTTCTTGGATTCTGTTGCATGTCAGACATAACAGACCTCGCTTCTGGGAATTGTAACACACCCTCGGAGACTAACTGTTTACGACTTAGAAACACATAGACACTTAGTTCAAAAACAGAAGAGCAGATTAACTCCCTTCCATTTGAATGATCAATCTTTAAAAATGGAAGGGCCGCACATCCAGCTCCCCCTTTTCCAACAGAGGAGACAGCAGCAGAAGATAACAGTGGTTCATTCCCAGGGCACTTTTTCATTCTTGAATGCTCTCTCCATAGCATTGCCATTTTAAATGTATATTTCAACTTCTTACATAAAATTGTAAGAGCTCTGAAACTCTGCTTCTACAGCAAGGACTGCATACGCACAAAGGGCCTTTAAAAAAATAATTTATATATATATATATATATATATATAACATGGGTGCTTCTTATGAAACCATACACATTATCCAAATTTCCAGCTGTAATGTCCTGGTGACAGTACAAAAATGGTTTTATCTGACACAGACAGTTGTTCAAGCTGTACTGTTCAGGATAGACGTTTGCGTGTTTAGACCTTTAAACCTCCCCCCCTTAAATAAATTCAGACAAGACCCCAATTTTAGTTCCAACAGAATTTAGGCCACAACTTTATTGATTACATCAGGTGAGTGGTTGCATAGGCTCTGGTTCGACTAGCTCCCTGCACCGTTACAGGTAGCGCTGGCCAAGGGCACCAGCATAGGTCAGCCTAGGGTGAACACCTGGAATGGTGGAAAGCTGGGGACATGCTATGTCCAGCACCCAGACACGGGCACAACCTCTCTCAGGGTTGACCAAACCATTGAGTCTCTGGATTCCTTTAACGGAACACCCTTCACATAGGGATGGCGAGAGCGTTCCCCCATCCCTATCGCCTGAACCAGAGCCTATCCACAAGTTGTGACGATTTGCTACGCGGCAGGCGAAACCCAAGTGGCACCAGCCAATCAGCCAAGTGGGGAAAATTCCTGCCGTGGAGGCGACACACAGATGACACACAACGGCATAGCAAGGTCAAGCGCGCAGGCCCTAAAAGTAGGGAGAGGTGGGCGGGTGTTCCGATGCACTGGCCAAAAGAGGAAGCTCTGAGTCACGTGCATGGGCATATATAGGTCCCTTGATTGGTTTGGCTAGCGTCCCATTGGCCTGATTCAGCCCACCATCAATAGGGTGTTGTGGCTATCCAATCATACCCACCCACAACACAGGGCAGTTTCATAACAAACGGCTACCATATTGCATGAAAATTATCTTGTTTCTCTGTTCCTTTTATCACTTTTGAGTTGTGAATTATTTTCTTAGCCATGGCTGAACACCAAACATTTTTACACTGTAACTCCAGGGGTAGTCCTTGTAAGGCCTTCCAGGTATGAGCCATAGCTTGTTGAGTGACCATGGAGTCTTGACACGCCCATTTCCAGAGGCGTAGCAAGGTCAGGTGGTACCCGGTGAGAATTTTTTTGGTCACCCCTCCCCTACATTGCAATTTTTTGGAACATTGCCCAAAGCTGTTGAGCTTTTTTAAGGGAAGGTTGCCCCAGATGTACAAATTATCAGGGGGTAAAATGACAAACCTAGACAGCATCTTAAAAAGCAGAGACATCACCTTGCCGACAAAGGTCCGTATAGTTAAAGCTATGGTTTTCCCAGTAGTGATGTATGGAAGTGAGAGCTGGACCATAAAGAAGGCTGATCGCCGAAGAATTGATGCTTTTGAATTATGGTGCTGGAGGAGACTCTTGAGAGTCCCATGGACTGCTAGAAGATCAAACCTATCCATTCTTAAGGAAATCAGCCCTGAGTGCTCCCTGGAAGGACAGATCGTGAAGCTGAGGCTCCAATACTTTGGCCACCTCATGAGAAGAGAAGAATCCTTGGAAAAGACCCTGATGTTGGGAAAGATGGAGGGCACTAGGAGAAGGGGACGACAGAGGACGAGATGGTTGGACAGTGTTCTCGAAGCTACGAACATGAGTTTGACCAAACTGCGGGAGGCAGTGCAAGACAGGAGTGCCTGGCGCGCTATGGTCCATGGGGTCACGAAGAGTCGGACACGACTAAACGACTAAACAACAACAACAATTTTGATTCTTGATGAAACTTAAATGCTACCAAAGATATGGCATAAGCAATCATGGATTAGAGTGTCCACTTACTGTATTTAGATGCATGTGAAGCGGATTGCCCACATAAACGTACACTGCAATACATTTCTTAATCTTTAAGATGCTTTGATTCTATTTCTGACTCATTTGGTGTGCTGCAGTCTTACACATCAATCCTATGCATGTTTACTCAGAAGTAAGCTCTAGTGAAGTCAATGGGCTTTGCTGCTAAGACAATAAGATAAAGCAAACCTTTGCTTAGCGCAAGCATGATACTTCAAAAAGTACTGGGGAGGAGCCAAGTGGCTGCACACTTCTTTCTGGGAGACCATAGTTTTATAAGGTCCTGATAAGCCATAGTTTGGTTTACCATGTCATGAGAATGGGACCCCAATCTACAGCAGAAAGCAGTAAGGGTTCAAAGGCCAAAAATGTCTTGTGAGGCTCAAGTAAACATCTCAAACTCTCTTGTTTGCTCTCTTCTAGTTCTTGAGCTGGAGGGAGAGGCAAATCTTCCATTTTCTCTGCTAGATCAACTTAAAAGCCAGATATTGTCAGTGTCAACCATGGGTATTTTCACACCTGAGGTTTTTCTTCTTCTTCTTCTTCTTTTAAAACTATTTTATAGCCACCTTTTCAGCTTCAAAACAAGCTCCTCAATGTGAGAAACAAAAGAGTTAAGAAATTCTTATACAAAAATAAATTAAAACAAAAATCATGATAGCAGCAAAATATAAAAGACAGAAACGAATTTAGAGAAGCAAATCTATACATGCACTGGTAGTCATTAAAGTACCACAAGACTGTTTAGTATTTGTTATAAGATGCATGCAGAGCAGTCCTATGCAAGTGTATTCAGAAGTAAATACAATCAGATTCAATGGGCCTTACTTCAAAATATACAGGATTACAGCTGTGCAGTCCAATTATATGCAAAAACTACAAAATGTCCCGTTAGCGCCATAAAAGTTAGTATTTGATTTATTTTTTTGATAAATTTCTATACCACACTTTGCCCAAAGGCCACAAGGTTTTTTTCTCTGCATGCAGCCTAGCAAACAACAACATGACAGACATATGGAACATAATATGCATAAAATGGAAAAGATAAAAATAGCTGAATGGTACTAGTGCCATCAAATTGTTCATAATTGTTTTAAGTCACTGATATCCTCATTTTAAAGCTGGCTTGAAGAGGCGCTTTTCCACCTTTTTCTCAGGAGGAAAGTAATGGTGTGGCTAGACACATCTCTGGGAGAGAAAGCTTTCTGCAGATGTGGAGCCACCACTGAAAAGACCCTTTCATGGGCCCCAGTGGTTTTCATCTCATCCTGCACAGGGACCACCATTCAGGCCTCATTCACTGATGTTAAGGTACATGCAAGTTGATAGGTGTGAAAGCATGTTCTTAGATCAGGGATGGGGAAATCTTTGGCCCTTCCATCATCCCTGACCATCGCCCATGCTTCCTGAGGCTGATGGGAATTGTTCAGCAACATCTTGAGGTCCAAAGGTTCCCACCCCATCTTAGATATTGGGGGTCCAATGGCCGTGACTGTGGCTTTCATGAACCATTTCTTGAGCTGCATGGCAAGCTGTTATGAGATGAGAGGCAGATATGTGAAAAAACAAAATAAGGGGTTCTATTACAAACTCAGGCTGGAAAGCCTAGCAATGCAAGATGTAAGTGTAGCCCTTGGTTCCCAACCCCTGCACTAGACGATCTGTATCAGGGTGTCACCAATGCTTTGAAGCCTGTGGGTGTATTTGGAATTTTGAGAGTGCTGTAGCGCACCATCCCTTCTTGTAAGGTGAAATTTACACCCATCGATATGTCCATTTTTGCCTGCACCCACCATTGGTGTGTGCTTCCCCCACCAAAGGTTGCCCAGAAGAGAATGTGACCCTCAGGCTGAAAGTAACACCTCCCAACCCTATGCGAATTAATGTTTTGTCCCTGCCAAGCAAAGGCAGTCTCACCTATGGCTTGTTTTAGATCAGGCATAGGCCAACTCGGCCCTCCAGATGTTTTGTGACTACAATTCCCATCATCTCTGACCACTGGTCCTGTTAGCTAGGGATAATGCGAGTTGTAGTCCCAAAACATCTGGAGAGCCGAGTTGGCCTATGACTGTTTGAGACATTTCCATTGAAGAACTTATTTCATCCATCCTTATGTATGGGGGATATTTAATATCCTATACTAAAGCTGAACAATAGGAATCCTAGGGCAGCTTACAGTGAAAATGTTAGAAAACTATAAAGCAAATATATTATAATGCATGAAACTATAAAGAAACATATTACATACCGCATACCGATTAAACAATCTAAACATTTTCATGTTGGCCGGGGAAGTTTATTTAAGCATACATTAAAAACCTGATTGCACTGATCAGTTTTCCAACTTGTTATCTAATTCGCTTGAGCTTCATCCAGACTTCCTGGGGATATGGGCAAGGGAACACCAACCCACAGTCCAGCTCCACTTACAAAACCAGAATAACTTTTTTAGCTTTGACTTCCCAAAAAGGGATAGGAGTGCCCCTTAGCTGGAGGACAGTGCTGAGTTTTCATCCATCCTATATAAAGCAGAAAATTGCATTTTAGTGTCATTTCTCATTTCCCCGATCTTAAATTTGCCTTTCTTCAGGAGACTCGAGCACAAAACCACCTGATACTGTAAAATCAGCTCTAGGAGCTTTGGATCTAAATTCAAAAGGCATTGGGGTTGTAGACCCATTGATATTGAAGGACATAACTCACTTAGCCCACTAATTTCATTGGGTCTATTCTGAGTAAAATTTAGCTGGATACAACCTATACTTTTCTTGGTGGGTGTGGCCAACTTAGCCTTGCATTGCTGATGGTTGTCTTGATCTTTCATCTACATCAAGTGGAATCAAGTGGAATTTTCTTTAATTGAGACTTGAGAAACTGTGTTTATGATAAAAAAAATCCTTTCAGTAGCACCTTAAATGTAAAGGTAAAGGGACCCCCGACCATTAGGTCCAGTCGTGACCGACTCTGGGGTTGTGCGCTCATCTCGCATTATTGGCCGAGGGAGCCGGCGTACAGCTTCCAGGTCATGTGGCCAGCATGACAAAGCCACTTCTGGCAAACCAGAGCAGCACACGGAAACGCCGTTTACCTTCCCGCTGTAGCGGTTCCTATTTATCTACTTGCATTTTGACGTGCTTTCGAACTGCTAGGTTGGCAGGAGCTGGGACCGAGCAACGAGAGCTCACCCCGTCACAGGGATTCGAACCGCTGACCTTCTGATCAGCAAGCCCTAGGCTCAGTGGTTTAACCCACAGCGCCACCTGGGTCCCTTAGAGACCAACTAAGTTTCTCATAGGTTTATGATGTCACCATGGCACACCCTGTATTGAATGATCCCTGGCTGTAGCATAACTTTTTCTTTACCAAAACAACAACAACCAAATATTGAAATCTGTTAAAACTACCATTGTGCCCTACGCTCCAACTTGAGTTGTTTGGAAGCTACTCTCAGTATGGCTCACCAAGGTCTTTGATCCATCCTGTTTTCCTGGTGGAGCCTGTACAGATAAACCCCAATTTTCTCTGCTTCCTGTTCTCCAGGGGGCTAGCTCTGCAGAGGCTCATTTTATTTATTAAATATATTTTTAGACAGCTTTGCTGGCAATATGCATAACCCTGTCTCTAGGGTCAGAGGTGCTGAAAGTGGGACCCGCTGTTGCACAATGTCACAAAACCGTGAACACCCAACGTGTTCATTGTGAGCCATTGGGTGATGGGTGCTTGACAAACGTTAGATGTTGAACATTTTGGCCTCCCTTGGGTAAGAGCTACACATCTTATTCATTTTCCAAGTTCAAGCTGAGGTGAATTACTCAGACACAAAAGCCTTTAAATTCCGACTCTGTTCAACTTTCCTCCACCCCTCCCTTAGTTCTTTTTCTCTGACATGCTTAATCTTCACCAAGACCCTCTTTTGTAGTTTTGCTTAAGCAATTAATGGAGAAGCAAGGTCTTTTCTTAGCTCAGAATATGCAGGGAAGATTTTAAGCAACACACTGATCATGTAATTAATTCTCAGTTGTAAATTCGTTTTGATGGTTTTAATGCTTTCCCAGAGGAAGGGGGCTGCTTTTATTCTACACCGAGTAGCACAGCCGGGTGAGAAACAGTTGAAGTGAGAAAGGGCCTGTGAAGGAAAAGGGGTCTCCCTCTGCTTAGTTCAGGATGAGAAGGAAAGGTTGAGAGGACAGATTTGTCATACAGGCAGGGAATTTTCGCCTTAATTTTAAACAAAGGCTTCTGAGCTCAGAGTATCAAGCACACTGATGCCCATCTGTGTGTGTTTCTTCAGTGAGCCAGTTAAAAATTGGCTTAAGAGGACCACGTTGCCAAAGAAGTCGCAATCAAAATAATAATATTCACCAAAAGAAGTGGAATGCAGAACAACTGGAGAGAAATGGATTGTTCAATACAATGCAGCCTCGAGACTCTTACCCAAATGCACATTGTGTGAAGCTGCCCTTGGATCTAGTCCAGAAGCTTCAACTAGTGCAGAATGCAGTTGACAGACTGCTCAAAGGGGCAGGTTGCTGACAATGTGCTACTCCACTGTTGACACAGCTGCACTGTTTGCTGATTTGCTATTGGGTCTGGTTCAAGGTTCTTGTGTTAATTCACAAAGCTCTAAACAAGTTGGCCCAATTATACATCTTAAGGGATGTATAATTCCTTATGCTCCCAATCACTGAGATCCTCTGATGGGGCCCTTCTTGTGGTTTCCTACACCCCTAAGGTTCAGTCAACCTTTGTTAGGAACCAAGTGTGGCAGGCCCTGCCCTGTAGAAGTCCCTACCCATAAACACTGGGCAGGATTTGTCCATGTCTTCTTTTAGAACTTCTCTGAAAACCATAATGTTGACATGCCTTTGCAATATTATTATTCTTTTCTTTTTAAGAATGCTATAATCTATGTTGTTATACTTGCATGAAAGTGCAAATTATAAATGCTTAGGTAAATTTTAAAAAATGCAGTGTGATCCAAGAAAAGACAGGCAAGTCCATAGGCTTAAACTTTCCCTTGCCTAATCACGTACAAATATGAGACTTGTGTCCAATTTTAAAAGTGTATGAGAGACAGATCTTCAGTCTTGCAGCTTATATCATTGCAGTCCATTTCCAAAACTCCTTTCTCCCCACCTGGGCTCCCATACTGGAAATGAACCCAAGTAGGAAATAAATTCCTGGATCATGCGACTAGACTGTGGGTAACCATTCAGCCTTACCACCATGCACATGCCCATTTCTTCTTTAAATTAGACCCTACCTATCTACCCATCCATTCCCCACTTTATGTGTGTTCAGGACAGACACAGAACTATACAGAAAAATTCTTCCTCTGTCTGTCCAGTTCTCTGCTCATTTGAGGGTTAAAGGGGAAACAGGCAGTTATACTGAGTCAAGAGGATAGCATTGGACATTGGACAGCTCCAAAGGGCCCTGCCAAGGTTTTACTGCAGGGAACTAGAGCTAATTGAAATGTTATGTTGGCTGATCAGCTCCACCCTCCATGGAGAAATTGGATGGCTGATTTAGAATAGAATAGAGTAGAATAGAATAGAGTAGAATAGAATAGAATAGTAATTTATTCGCCAAGTACTTACATACTTGGAATTTGCTTTGGCTAATTTTACAATGTAAACGTACTTTATACAAAATATCTGCTAAATATCTGTGTGAGGATCGGAGTGTGCAGAACACTATTTCAAGCAAAGAGGAGCACCCCGACTGCACCAGGAGTTTTTGCCTTCTGTCCCTGTAGTGACTTCAGAACAGGTTGAGGTGATTGTTGGTGCCTCTGGCGCCGAGTGAATGGCACTCACTTTGCTTTGTAGCCTTTGATTTCTGCGTACTGAAATTTGCTGTGCAGAGTGTCTTGTAAATCTAGTTAGAGAGTAGACTTTACTGGTTGCAATCACTCTCATACACAGAGTAAGAAAATGAAAAAAAAAAGTTTTTTATAGGAAATATATAACTTGGATATAACAGTTTCTAGGTCTAAGCTAACTAAGTCATATGGTGAAGACAAAGACAGCCACGAGTGCTCCTTTGTTCTCCATGGATAGATCCAAGGTGACCTCTCATTCTGAGGTCTGAGAGAGGACTGTGAGAGAAGAAGTTGTACATAGGATGCAATACAAGATGCAACAGTCTAACTTTTAAAGGATAGAGAGGTCAGCACAGGAGTCAAAGGTACAGATATTCTGGTAATCTCTTACTTTATCTTTCCTAACCCTGTGCAAACCCTCTTCCATAAGCTGAGTTGCACCCAGATTTCCAGCACTGTGAGTCTGGGCAGCAAGGTACTGCAAAAGAATTCATCCTCTGAGTCAGAGGATAGTGGCAGGGCTGTGTCCTCTGGCTCCAAGGGCCTGTGGGAAGTGATCTGAACTTCTTCCTCCATGCACTGCAATTCTTCCTAGTAATGGGTTGTGGCGCTGACATGTCTAGGCTCCTTCTTTAATGGTCTGTAAAACTGAGTCAGACCATCTAGCTCAAAACCACTGAGCCTAGGGCTTGCTGATCAGAAGGTCGGCAGTTCAAATCCCTGTGACGGGGTGAGCTCCTGTTGCTTGGTCCCAGCTCCTGCCAACCTAGCAGTTTGAAAGCACATCAAAGTGCAAGTAGATAAATAGGAACCACTACAGCGGGAAGGTAAACGGCGTTTCCATGTGCTGCTCTGGTTTGCCAGAAGCGGCTTTGTCATGCTGGCCATATGACCTGGAAGCTATACGCCGGCTCCCTCGGCCAATAATGCGAGATGAGCGCGCAACCCCAGAGTCGATCACGACTGGACCTAATGGTCAGGGGACCCTTTACCTTTAAAACTGAGTCAGACCATCTAGCTCAGTATTGTCTACACTGGCTTGCAGCAGCTGTCCAAGATTTCACACAGGATTCTCACACAGCTGTACCTGGAGATGCCGTAAATTGAATCTGGGACCTTCTGCATGCAAGGCAGATGTTCTGCTACCTAGCCATGGTCCTTCTCCACAATGTGTAAATATATTTATGCTAGATAGCTTCAGACTTTCTAACTGTGAGTGGTCATGTGGAAAGAGACCAAAGAGGGGGTTTTTGTGTATGAAATATATATATATATTTCTAGCCCCTAGACCAGAGCTTTCCAAACTTTTCATGTTGGTGACACACTTTTTAGACATGCATCATTTCTTGACATAGTAATTCCATTTCATTAGCAAACCAGAGGTTAAACTAATCCCTTTCCAGTCCCGGAAGAAGCGAAGCTCGGGGAGCATTCGTGTGACACACCTACACACTGCAGCCAACACACTAATATGTCATGACACACAGTTTGGAAATCTTCGCCCTGACCTCTCCTAGGAGAGCAGACTGGTCATGTAAGAATACAGTAGTTTCCTACCACTGATAAATTATAGTTTAGCCAGAAACTAACCCAGATTAACCAGCAGTCCACTCATTTGTTCACTGGATTTCTTAGCCCTTGTTATGTTATAAACAGATTGATAGAGATAGATGTAGATTCATATGGCTATTAATATAGATATGGACCCCCATATGACTCTTAGGATGTCCTTCAGCATAAACCGGTGACTTCATTTTAACTTGATCTCTTGAGTCGCAGGCAGTCCAGATAGTCTGCAACGAGAAGATTTAATGTTGTGTTTGCTAAAGTGTGTCATCACCACATTTTTGTAGCACAATCTAAGATGTGTAAACAAAGTCAGCAGGATGCATATCCAGCTGCCAGATGATATTCTTCACAGTTCCAGGTTGCAAGAACAGGCTTGCCCTGGAATATCTTGGTATTGTGTGTATGTGTTTTAAATTATCTTGCCACAAAGAATTGCCCAGAAGTTAGAGAGAGCCAGGCAAAGCACTGGATGACCCTGCTAGATTTATAAGCACAGGCCTCACTGTCCCTCCTTGGAAGCAGTGTGCTGTAACCTGTGCCAACGCAGGAGAAGGTTACATGGAGCTACATGCTGGCAAACCCATGTGTCCAAACCTGTGTATGCAGAGATAACATCTGGGGAGGGAAGCATTTGTAGGGAACAAACAATGATTGGGAGGGTTAAGCATCCCCGTCCATCTGCTGATTTTTCTTTGCTATGTGCCCTTTCCCCACATTTGTCTTATGGGGAAAACACGTGGATGAGCAGCCTGTGTTTGCCTTGTAGCGTATAGTTTTGAGGTAGCCAGTGTTGTGTCCTGGGTGACAATTCCCATCGTCCCTGACCAGCCGGAGCTGATGGGAATTGTAGCCTGCCACATCTAGAGGACACCATATTGCCAGTCCTTGGTTTATTTCCATCCTCAGTGACATGGCTATGTGGATTGAGGCTGATGGAAGTTGTAGTTCAAAACATCTAGAGGGGCCCCAGGTTGGGGGAGCCTGTTTCAAAGGATATGGATTTCTGAAAACTGTGCTGTATTTTGCCTTTCTTATAAGCAGCTTTGCAGTTCCAAGAACTTTCAAATGACCTGAAGGAACCTTCCACCAAAGTGCTAAAAGCAGAAATGTAGGTTTTTGTTGTTTTAAGTCTTGAAATAGAATATTCATAATGAATACCATAGGTTTCCAGGTTACCTCTCCAGACGGTTTGAGTGCCTGAATTTCAAACTTTGCAGTGCTGAAAGATATTACCAAACATCTTACAATAATCTTCCTACAACCCTCATTGTCTGGGACAATTTTAGGACATATAAACCTTATGCATTTGTGTTTTTCTTTTCTCCCCCACCCCCTTGCCTTTTTTTACCTTAATCCTCCCAGGAATCTGAGAAAAAAGGCTTGATAGAAAGAATCCACATGGTTCAAGACATTGTTATAACAGTCCAAACACTTTTGGAGGAAATCGCATCTTTTGCAGAGAGGATAAAGAAGTAAGTGAAAGTGTTGGTCCCATGCTCTGAAATGTTTCTGAATGCCATGACTGAAAACACCAGGCAAAAGATTGAACTGGGAAGTGCTGGAAGCAAACCTCAAATGGCAGAAAGGTCATTTATTACACTGTGTTTTCAGTTCACTGGTGACGGCACCCATCATTGTAGCAATTCATTCATTTCTCTTTCGGTCTCTTTCATGCAAATTATGCATGGAAGCTTCTGAAAAAGCATGCTTTGGTTTATCTCTGGACATTGTTTCCAGCCTCTCTGGAAACTTTTTGAGGATTTTCCAAAACTACTTCTCTCTCCCTTGCCCCCAGCAGAGAAGCACAAAATGATAAATCAGTAAGCTCCAACATTGCCTTCTTTGCCTCATCACTATCAATAGGGGAAGCTGATCTCAGTATGTCATGTGTGTTCACTGGCACCACCTTAGCTCTGCAAATCTCATCCATCTCATCCTCTGTAAAAATACCCCGATCCAGAAGCAACTAAAAGCTTTATTTGGGAAACTAAGACAGGGCAGAGTCCCTTGGACTGATTTCAGGATAGTTCAGATGAACTGAGAAACAAAATTATTGTTTTGTGCTTCTGAAATACGGTCTCATGCCTGCACAGAAGCCTCCATGCCTGGTTCTTAACAGTGACATCCCTCTGACCTCCCCTTGTGTTTCTGTGTTACTATTAAACTACTGAGCCCTACTGGAAATGGGAAACAGAAGAAGTGTCCTGCTGATTCAAGCCAAACGCCCAGCCTATTAAGTCCAGCATTCTGTTTGCATAGTGACAAACCATATGCCCCTGGGAAACCCACAAGCAGGACTTAAGTGCAACAGCATGTGATTTCCAGCCAGCAACTTGTAATCAGAGGCATGCTTCCTCCAACAGCGGAGGCAGAACATAGCAATCATGCCTAGTAGCTATGCATAGCCTTATCCTCCACAAATGTGTCTTACTGTATCTTCTTTTAAAGCCTTCTAAGTTGATGACCATCAAGTTGGGAGGAAGAGTGAAAAGCCAGTAACCTTTGTTGCCTTTTAGTTACATCTACTAATTTGCTTTAATCCAGGGAAGAGGAACCTGGGGCTCTCCAGATGTTGCTGGACTACAAACTCCCATCATCACTGACCATTGGCATTACTGGATAGAGCTGGTGGGAGTTGGACTCCAGCCATATTTGGAGGGCTATGGATTGTCCACCCCTGTTTTAATTCTTTACATTTGTACCATCCCACATACCTTCCAAGGATCTCAGAGCATCTTATGTATGGTTCCCACCCAGACTGCCATCCTACCAACTTACAGCTTCCAGTCCTGCTTAGCTTCAGTGGCAAAACTGGGCCACACTCTGGCATGGCTTATCCCCCCAAGAAGCAAAGAGTAATTACATCTTCTCTCTCTCCCATGCACTGGCACAACTGTGTGACCTTCCTCTTTGAAACACACAAATTGAGGCTTGTCAACAGTTCCGCTCTTTAAAAGAACAGCCGTGTGGGGTCTAAAAATGCAACAGATCCATGTGTGTTGTTATTCTGCAACATCTGTCCCAGCTGTGCGGGAAATGGCCAAGGGATGGCCTTGCCTGTGAACAGAGGGCTGTGTTCTCCTTGCAGCTGGATGGCAGGAAGGCTTGGGACGCCGGGTGACCCATATTCATTTTGATTACAATGATCCCTAAGAACTCACTGGGGCATTAGTATGGCTGCCATCTCTAATCCTCCAGGAATCCCATTGTAACTCAATATTAAAGCTGCTAGGGACTAAGAGGGAAGGGGGGGAAGTCCACCAGTGTGGTTTTAGCGAGTGTCATGACGGTTTGGATAAGCGCTTCCATCTGCATAACCCTTCCTATCAAAGGGATCTTTAAATAGCTCTGTTCTGTTGGGGTTGGCAGACTTAAAAATATTTTCCATGTGGTTGTGGGCAAGTACGCTTTACCCCCTGCTTCAATTCAAATTGTAAGGCCTTCCTTGAAGCTGAGAGAGGCATTATTTCCTCTCAGCCCCCCCCCCAATACTTCCTTAAACAAAAAAAGAAATCAATAAAGACAAAGTGTTCTTCATGACTCAATTGGTGCTCCTCCATTTCAGCACATCTGATTGCACCAGCATCAGGCTTTGAAGACGTTTACATTGCATCCCTGCCTGGCTCTTGGGACTCTCCCTAGGAAATTTCCCCCTCCCCAAAATACACCTCTCAGCAGGCTCTCCCTACACCAACCTTTGACCCTCCAGCTGTTGCTGAACCACAACTCCCATCATCACTGACTGTTGGCCACACTGGCTGGGGCTAATGGGAGCTAGACCCCAGCTGTATCTGGGGGGCCCATATAGTCCAGCATCCTGTTCTCACAGTGGCCTATCAGATTCCCTAATGGGAAGCTCACAAACAGAACCTGAGCACAACAGCGCCCCTCTTGCAATTCCCAGCCATTGGTATTCAGAGGTTGCTCCGCCCCATGACACTAAAGCTAGCATATTCCTATCATGGCTCCATAAATATATCTGCCCCCCTTTGTAAGGCCTTGGTTGTGCTTTTACCCCCAGACCAAGTGCCACACATCAAAGCAACTCTCATGGAAACTGATAGAAGCAGGATCTCCTTCAATTTCCAGCAGGGCTTTTTCACTTAGCTGCTATTGTGGGGTGAAAACAAAGGGTCAATTCCTCTAAGAAAATTCATTTTAAGGGATGGGTTTGCCCTCCTGGCAGCAGTTTTCACTACCAGTAGTAGATTGGCGCCTGCGGAAGCCAATGGAGAAGTCATCTCCATCAGAGTTGTGTGCTCATGCTCATGCTTTGATGAGTACACAATTAGACTGCTTGGGGTGGGGGAGAGATAACATTGAAGGTGCACATGAGGATGGCGCTTTTCCTAGGAAAGTGAAGGTGTTACTTCATGCTTGTTTACTAGGCCATACCTGGAGATGGCAGGGACTTTTCATAGAGGCAGCTATAACAACTAAATTTAGCCCAAATGTGTGAACTGGCCTTGTGTTTGAGTCTGCATGTGGTGCTGTTATTTGTGGTGGCCTGTTCACATCTGCACGTCTTTGAGCAAAGTTCTAACATGTGCGATTCAGCTGTATATCTCATTGGTTTCCAAGGAAATGAAAGTCGGAACATGTAGCCTTCACTTGTGCATTCCAGTGGCATTCTCTTGTTGAATGGAATGCCATTCGAGCCATGGTTGCATTTGCAAAATGTGAAATATCTGTGAATACTAAACAACAAACTTATCTCTTCTTGATTTCCCCCTGATTTTCCACAGCACGTTCAACTGGACTGTTCCTTTCCTCTCTAGCCTGGCCTGTTTAGTCCTTGCAGTAGTCATGATCACCCTATATTACATACCACTAAGGTACATCGTTTTAATCTGGGGTAAGTTGGTCATCATACATTTAAAGCACTATGGTACCACTCTGAAGAGTCATGCTCTGGGAGCTGTAGTTTGTAAGAGTGCTATGAGTTGGTAGGAGGCCCTTATTCCCCTCACAGACCTACTCTTCCCAGAGTTCCATGGAAAGAGGGACTGATTGTTAAACCACTCTGGAAATTGTAGCTCTGTATGTTGTCACTGAAATACGCAGTTTTGTGCAGTTTCCCCTTGTATATATGTGGTTTTGTGTACCTTATTTGGGTTAGAAAACCCCATCACAAATTCAAAGATGTGTAAATTTTGAAGGATAACTGTATTTCAATTCGTATTTGGACATTGCAAAGTAGGTAGGTCTGCATTAAAAATGTGAATCAAACTGAATTCCTGCCCCCATCCTTGTCAATTATGAATGGCCTATGAATTTAAGTTACCACTCTCCCTAATGAGAATGCACAGAATGGAAGGGGACACTCACAACTTGGTATATTTTGCAATGGGTCATCTCCTCCCCAAGGCCAAAATGTAGCTAGAAATGCCACCCTTAAGTTCTGAGTGATGGCTGTTCTTGCTTCTCTGCTCCCCCCCTTTTTAAACAATGGGACTTTTCATTGCCGAGACAAGCCGGCTTGCTTTGTAATAAACCTCCCACCACTTCCTTTAAGGAAAGATGTTTGTGAATGATTCCACATGACAGCAACACGTGTCTAGCTTGTCTGTATTTTCGCACTAATTTTTTCTTGTTAAACTCCTCCCCACTTTCCTGCCTGAGCAAGTAAGGCCTTTTATATAGTGTGATGTGTCTGTTTTTTCACTGCCTTTTTTTAAAAAAATAAAAAACCACACACACCATGTTTTATGTTGGTGTTTTCATTTGCAGGCATAAATAAATTTACTAAGAAGCTTAGAAACCCTTATGCCATTGACAATAATGAGTTGCTCGACTTCCTCTCCAGGGTGCCATCTGATGTTCAAAGGGTAAGTAATGAATGGTTGCGTCTAACAGAGACAACAGCCCAGAGAGCCACCAGGTGCAGCGTTGGAGGAACACACGGAAGGGGCATTTGGGCTAGTGGAGATAAGGCATCTGAAGAAACCATAAACCAGGGTGGGAAGGGAGAGGAGGAGGCGGACGCAGGAAAAGGGAGGGATGAAAACCCAAATGGAAAGGAATTGTATCCCCCAAAGCGCTCTCTTTCTAAAACGGTCACAGACCCACTTCTCCCAGCCACCTTTGCTCTGATTTTAACATTATTTCATTTGGGCTTCCCACGCTCGAAGCGCCTGCCTCACTCTGTGTCATGGGCAGGGCAGCCCTGAACTGGTGTCTGAACGGTACAGCAAGACTTTACAAAAGTATTGACCCTTGGATGCTGTTTAAGTTCTGCTTTAAGCAGCAACACATCTCTGGCTCCCTGTTTGTTTTAAAAGGCATGTGAACTTGACATCCTTCATGCCATTTGATGAACAGCTCTTGACCAGAAGCATATCAAGGTCCAACAGGGTAGTCATTAGAGGAAACCCTCTGGGCTGACAGAATCCCACTTTATCTTTGTTTGCTTCTGCCCAGTCTACAAAGTCATTAAGCTTAAGTGTATTTTCTGCTCTCGCTGTCTGCACCAGTTCTTTCTTGTATAAGATGCAGGATTTGTCCTGGCGGCACGCATTAATATTTATATACAGAAATAAGTTGGCTTTCTGTTTAGGTTGCATTTCAGGTTTTGCAATTTATGAATTCTGCTTGAGTGGTTTCTGTTATCCTTGGTGGCCTTTGAGCAGGGGCAGTGAACCTCAGACCCGGGGGCCAAATGTGGCCCTCCAGGCCCCTTTATCTACCCATTTCCCCCAAAGCTTGGAATTCTTGCAATAAGGATGAGGAAATTCACTGGCAAGTGTGTGATAACTTTTGCCCTCATGCATGCAGCATCATCTAAACTCCCCACCAACAAATCAGAATGAATATTCAATAAACAGGTCATCTAGAAGCACCCTAACAGAGGCAGACAGTTTACCATTGCCTACCTTTTAGAAGACATCGGAAGGCAGCCCTGTTTAGGGAAGTTTTTAATGTTTGATGCTTAACTGTGTTTTTAATACTCTGCTGGGAGCTGCCCAGAGTGGCTGGGGCAACCCAGCCAGATGGGTAACATATTGTTGTTGTTACCTGGTATTGTTGCATACATTTCTTAATCCTTCCACAAACACAATGTTTTGTGGTGGTTCTGTTTTTGGTTTGTTTTTGTTTTTTAAAGTGTGGAGCTGGATTGAGGAAGATGTCATTATTGTGTTTTGACCTGGATAAATTCTAGATCAGTAGCTGTGTAAGTCTGTCGCTGATGCATAAGACAGAGAGTCTCGTGACACGTTAATTTAAATGCCAATACACTTATTTTTTGGAGGAGGTTTTGTACGCAGAGGACCACTTCATGAAATGCATGAAGCTAAATATGCATTGACTCAGGTCCAACTAGGTTTGGGAATTGTTTTGCAAGGTGAGACTTCCGGGTATAGTAATAATAATAAATGAATGAATGAATGTGAATTTTAAAGAGAGCGATTGTACGCTTTGAGAGGGACACAAGTCAATTTGTCAGAGTGAACAAGGTCCAGTCACAAAGGGTCAACAGGACCGGGAACATCCAAGTTTAGATAAAGTTTGGCTTTACTGTGTCAAACCAAAACTAACTTGCGACCTTGTGGCTTGCATTTAATGAAATAAGGTTTTGTTCAAACATCTTGCTTTGGGTTTACTTTATTGTTATTGTTGAATATGTTTACTGGCTGAGAGTGATATTCAACCAAATCATTGTGCGAGTGCAAAGATTATCGCTAGCACTAATGGATCCCACTCTGCACCCCCACATGTGTGCCCTGCACCATCCGCAAATCTGCTCTGTGGGTTGGGGGAACCCCCAGAACAGATTTAGGGGGCATACAGGGGAAGGAGAAGGGAAGAAAGTTCCATTGCACAGCAATAATTCCTTGTGCTGATGGAATACTTCCCTTAGCACTGCTTTGAATACAGCTGTTTCTCCATAATGGATGGAAGCAAATAAGAAATGATAATTTTAGACACTATGTTGAGTATTGTAAACAAATGTAGACACTATGTTCTCCAAATTGTGAAAGAACTACACACTTACCACATGACATGGTGGGAGGGGGGGGGGTCCCATTCCTTCATCAAACTCCATGAAAGAGAACTAAAAATAAATGGAACTAGGCCTTTTCTGCCAAATGCCAAAGTCAGGTGGAAGACCCTTCTCCCCGCCTCCCTCTCAGTTGCATCTCATTAGGACAAAAAAAATCTGGTTTTAATATTTTGGTTTTCAAGAAATGATGCATGACTTCTCAAATCCTTCCTGCAATTAATCCCCCATGTTACTGTGTTTAGAAAATGATTCATTACTTTTGAACCTTCCTTAGTTTTTCCCTCGGCTTTTCCTTGGGGAGCCATTAATGTGCCGCAGAGTGAGCTTGGGTTACCTTGTTGCAAACGTGACGTCTGTTTGTTTTTACAGGTGCAACGTGCTGAATTGAAACCATACAGTGGCTCTAGTCCCATTAGGAAGAAACGGAGCGCTCTGTAGGATATGAAGCTTGGAATGCGTCATGCGTGAACACATATAGACAGACGCACTCCATTGCAAATGTACACACAGCGTCTCCCCTGCCCTCTTCTGATCAGTCCAGTGCTGTGGTCCCTGCCTTGTGTCCAAGATGTTTCGTCTGCAAGACATGCACCAACATATATAGATATACATATATATCCCGTGTGTCTGACTCTTTTTCCCAGCACATTGATATGCCCCCGTAAGAACCAAATGAGAACTGTAGAAGCTGGAATGGCTTTCAGTGTGGATTTTGGAGTCGAAACCATACAAGGGACTTCCTCTGATTTTTGTATCATAGAAAAAAACCATCTCTCTCTTTTTGCTTCACACAGCAGATCAACAAAGCTGATATGAGCTGTTTTGGATTACTTTACTTTTTAAAACATATCTAGCAGATTGGCATCGAGACGGAAGAAAAGAGTCATTGTTAGGCCAAATGACAGTGTGTAGATGGTATTCAACTGTCAATTAGTGAGTCTTTGATGCCCAACTTCGGCTTTAAGCAATGTACAGTTTGAAAAATTGTTCTGTCATAATTACGAGAAATTGCTTAGTGTGTAGCAGTCTCGATTTTTCTCACCCAGCAGTTGCTGCTGATGTTTATTCATTATAAACTGTTTGTACCTGCTGCTGTTCTTGGGAGGAGTCTGTTGCTGGCAAAAGACTTCCTTCAATCAGCCACTCAACAGGAATACCAGAACCAAATCTTCTCTGGACCCTATGGATTTCTGATTTTACCTTCTAGAATTCCATCTTATCGGACTCTTTGTCCCTTCCCTCCACACCTTAATCTAAAGACTTGCCAACACTACATATGCAAAGTATTTTTATAACCTTATATGCATTGATTTGCATCATGCCAAAGGAAATGCTATAACAAAAATGCCTGTGATTTATTTTTTTTAAATGAGCTATTTTAAAAATGTGCAATCTGGACGATGGTTGTGTTGCATTATACATTTCTAGTTGCATTTAGAGGACTGAAGTGACATTTGAGTTCTAGTCTGTCTTGCAAACAGGGGGAATTATGCTTGAAAAGCGGCAGAGAAGAGAACGTGGTTGTGGAATCCAGAGTTGTGTGTGTTCATCAAATCCCCTGAACATATTTTAGTTGTTCCTTTGATGCCACGCATTGGTCAAGAGTGGAGACAGTGAAACTTTTCCAGCTAGTGGGCTGGATTCTCTGGTCACTCAGCACCCACAGATCATTTTGAAAGGTGGGCAGGGCTGCAGAACCTGGCAATCACCATGATGTTAGGTGGAGTGCTTCCATTTGTCAAGCTGCATGGGCAAAGGCACTGATGACCAGCTGATTGGCAGAGCTCTGTAAGGACCACTGATCAGACTGCAAACCCTACTTCCTTTGCCCACACAGTTTGACTTCAAATCATGCAGGTAAAGGCACCTGGCTTTGCAACCACTGGCAGTCAGTAGATCAGCGGTGCCTCCAAGTCCTGTTTTTGGTAGGAGGCAAATTCTTTACCTGACCGAAACCTGATCATAAGACATTAGGTGTAAGACAGGTGACCATGGTTGGAGAAAAAAAGCATTGTGGGTGAATTAGGACCCCCTGCTGGGCTTATTAGGCTCATAGGCTGAAGGTTCCCAATTGCTGGTTCCCAACAGCAGCCTTTTCCACTCTTGGATGGGTCCCAGGTGTTGTTAAACTACAAACCCCTGCTAGAATTGCCCAAGGACAATGGGAGTTGTAGTCCAGTAATTGAGGAGTGTGGTTAAGGAAGGCAAATCTAGAGAGAGGCACAATTCTTGTTCTTGCTTTGTATATGAAAAGGCTATACAGTGGTACCTCGGTTTAAGAACACCATTGGTTCCGGAAGTCTGTACTTAACCTGAAGCGTACTTAATCTGAAGCGAACTTTCCCATTGAAAGTAATGGAAAGTGGATTAATCCGTTCCAAAGCGAACGTAAACCGAAGTATGACTGTAATGATTCAGTTCCCAGGGAAGCCTTATCCTTCAAGAGGAAAGGCAAGAGGGAACATAACTTTTTTAAAAGTTGTTTAAAAAAACAAACAAACAAAGAACTCTGGTGGGGATGGGGGTGGAAATGGATTCCGTTTGCAATTAAAGGTGAACCTACCTAATGTGCAATTTCTAAAACAATATGCATACTGAAACACAAGCAGCTTTCAGAATGTGCATTCCTCTGACTACAAAAATGCATATATTAGGGGAAGGTGGGCACACAAGTGCATATATTAATGAAAATAATATACAAAATGCCTTATACTGGGGGAAATTGTTTGGGAACACGTGTATATTTGTCAAAACTGCATAGTAAAATGTGTATGTGTATATATTAGGAGAAGCACTGGTGAGTTTTCATAAGGTTTTTTTTTAAAAAAAATTGCAAATTGCTGCTGAAATGTGGAAAACAGAATTTAAGATGGTTAAAGCGAGAAAACCAGGATCAACGGATTTTTTTGCATTCCTACAAATGAGACGGCTAGTGTGGAATGTAATATCGTTTATGCCCAATTTGCGGGTTTCTCCCTGACTAGCTTTGGAATACTGGTCTAAATGGGTCTTTCTCTGATCCTGCAAGCCAATTCTTACATCCTTAAATTCATAGGAAGCATCAGAGTGAACCAGGAGGAGGAACATCACATTGGGATGAGGACAACTCTGGAAAGTTTCTTAGCAGAGGATGATGGAGTTCCTTCAATTGATCCAAGACTGGTTCACTGAAAGCGGGGGGGGGGGCGTGTTACAAAGACAGCAGGGCTCCAAATCCATATCTGAGAACATTTTTGCCTTGGATAGAAATATCCTGGGTTTCGATATCCATTTGTTCCTCCTAGACCCACATGCATAATGCATGCCATGAAAATTCATACCAGATCACTTGACGTTGGATCCACTTGCTTTCCATCAGATGTGTCCAGTTACTTTGAGCAGCTTTCTGTGGGTTTGGGAGATTCATTTTGATGGCAGAAAACATTTTGATGGCACAATAAATATCAACGTGGAATATATTTTATTTCAAAGTAAAGGGTCTTCTTCTTCTTCTTCTTCTTCGCACGAGGAAAGGGTTTTATTTATCCAAATCCAGCCAAGATGTGTGTATTTGTGTGTTTGCCTCTATATCTGTGTTCACATGTAATCTGATCCAGTAGTGCCTTATGGGGGAGAAGCAGAACATGTATGGCTTACCCATTGACTTCAGTAGAGGACCGTTTTCCATTTGTATTCCACTGAAGTGAACGGAAAAGGCTACTGAAATGCAATGTGAGGGTAAAACAAATGTAATAATCCTCAGAGAGAGAATATGCATGGGAAAATATGGGCCTTTTCAGACTGGGGGCAAAAATTGAAATGCAGTGTTCAAAAATTCATTTTGAAAAATCCCAAAGCAGCATGAGGGTGAGGGAGTTGCAAACAGGATGCAACCTAAGACATGCCAGTCTAAACATCAAGGAGACAGAGAAGTAAGCTGGTGGGTTAAATGGACAGGGATAGTCCAAGAACGTGGAGGTCCCTCACTCATATCGGCCTTAAATCATGCATACCCATCTTATTCAAGATGAGTTGCACAGAAACTTCCAACAGGGGAAGACCTATAGCCATGGTGATAATTCTTCACACATTTGAAAGAATTGTCATTGGCAATTTTTGTGGATGTCTACTGCAGTTCAGTACTTCTGAATCCGGCTCAAAAACTGTGGCATCCATATTAAAGGTCTGCCATTTTTTTTGGACAGATCTGTGGAGTGTTCCACCTGCAACACAATGTTTTTTCTTCTTTTCCTACATTCTTGAGATGTTTGTGTCCTTGCAAAACCTTGATGTGAAAATGTTTATCTTTTGGCATCTCTTCAAATCCCATCATGTGCAGAGATAAATACTGCAAGCGCGTGCCATACTGCGGATATATTTGTACAACTACGCAGCCCATGATAGAGTAAACGCCACCAGAATGGCAACAACCAGGACTACAAATCCCACGGTGCATTGTGCTCTCACATAACATCCAACTGACAACCTCGAAGGAAAGGTACTGAAATAGAAGCAGTGAAAATTTGAAAAGGCAGAAAGAAATATCGATGGAGTTCAGCTAAAATTTGAATGGCTACTGCTAAATTTGCTTATTGTGGTTTGGAAGGCTATGCTGAGAGAAGTTTGATGGTGGCATCCCAGGTGACAATTTTTGAGAAGCCTAAATTTGGTCTGCTCTCCAGGCACACTTTTAAAATGTGCTGAACTGCGGGGAACATTTTTTTCAGCAATTTTTTCCCAAAGAGCACCTGTGCAACGAAACAGCAATGTCCTCAGAGGCATCACACGGTGGCAAGTTCAACTGTCATATGGTTTAAGCCTTGCTTTGATCATAATCCTCTCCCCTTCTTCCGCTTTCTCTCTCTTATCCCACCCACCAATATGTCTTAAGATCCCTTGGGCACATCTCAAACAGAGCAAGCTGCTTTCTAAGAAACAGAAAAGACTGGGGGTTTGTGTGTGAGTAAGGTGGAAAAGGAAGAGAGGGGGGGGGTTGGTTTCCTACCATTCCTGGCAGTGGATGACTTTACTGAAAGTCAAAGCCATCGGCTCACATTTATCACTGCCAGTCTTCCTCTGCATATTTTTTTTGGGGGGGGGAGGGGGGTCTTCGCCATGCACTGTTAACGGTGATTGTCATGTAATTAAATCACTGCTCATCACGAGAGCCTATTTTTATGCTGAGATAAGCATCAGAAGTCTGTAGCAGCGTCCCCCAGATCAATAAAGATGTTCCCTGTAGGATTACAAATAGACTGGGGTTGCGCAGGGCACTAGAATTAATTAGAAATTATTTCTCTTTTTCTTCCCCCCCACTTTCTACTTTCAATACATTTTTAATTGTTTATCCATTTTCAATGGTCCTTTAGGGAAAAAATCCTCTCCTTTAGTTCTTGGTAGTGATTTTTTGCCTATGGTATGCTAGGCCCTGGGCATTTTCTTGTCCAGGTTGGGGCAAAGTTCAGTCCAGTGAAAAAAGATGCGAGTAGATGATAAAGTCAACAGTGGTGGCTGCTGTCTCCTAAAGTTGAAGATCCCAAGCCATGCCCACCAATCAAAGCTCCACCTCCTTCCTTTGTCCCAGCCTCCCCTTGGAAGCTTCTCTAATCAGCCTTGCTTACAGTCCCATCTACCATATCTGCAGAACAGGCCTTTTCAGCAGTGGCTCCCTGTTTGTGGAATGTTCTCCCCAGGGAGGTTCGCCGGGTGCCTTCATTATACATCTTTAGGCACCAGGCAAAATTTTCCTCTTTAACCAGGCCTTTAGCTGATTGACATCTAATGTCCATTTAAAATGTGTTGGAGAGGGGGGAGGTTATCGGAGGTTGTTTTTGGTTTTGTTTTGACATACTTCATGTTTTTATATTGTGATTTATGTTGTAACCGCCCTGAGACCTGTGGGTATATGGTGGTATACAAATTTTAATAAATAAATACATAAATACATAAATACATAAATACATAAATAATAAGTAGTAGTAGTAGTAGTAGTAATACCCCCACATAGCATCCAGCTTGCAGGATTTGCAAAGGCTGCCAATCTGCTCCTGGAACAAGTTCAAGGTGTCGATACTAACATATAAGGCCAGGTTACCTGAGAGACCACTTTATCCCTTATACACCCAATAGGTAGTTGTGGTCTATTTATATTAATTAATTTATGTATATCTTACCTTTCATCTCATTCCATAGCAGTACAAAAATACATAACATCACAAAGCCACGAAAACCATGAAATAAAGGGGAAATTAGCAACACAATTCTATTAATTGTTGCAAAAATCATCTTTGGATGGAGGACAGTAGAGGAATTTTATTCATCATCATCAAATGCTCGCGGGTTGAAGTCGGGTTGAGTGTCATCAGCATACTGGCAACACTTTGCTCCAAATCTAATGTGCACTCCCAATTTCTTCTTCTTCTTCTTCTTCTTCTTCACCGCATCTGTCTGCCTGCTGAGGTCAAACTATTGGAAGGTTATGCCACCTGCTGTTGCTGTACAGACCAATATGGGAGAGACACCCTTGCCCCAGTAAAATAGCCCCGCCCCCCAGTTGATGGTCATTGCCATTCAAATGGTGTGCCATGCCTTGTGATTGATTATATGGGGCGGGCCTTACCTGCCCCTCCCAATATTATATTCAAGTTTGAACCCCTGGGGAGAGACATGTTTTGTTGCAGATGAAGGTGTCTGGCTGTACGGCTACAGATAATAATAATAATAATAATAATATTAATAATATTAATAAAAATAATAATTTTATTTATACCCCGCCCTCCCCAGTGAGAGCTGGGCTCAGGGCGGCTGACATCAATAAAGTTACAATAAAATGTAAAAGAAAGAAAAACAATTGATTAAAATGCAGATTAAAATACAATTTAGATTTATTTTATTTTTTAAAATGCAGCCTCATTTTAAAATGGCCCAAATCAAAACCCAAAGGCCAGGCGGAACAGCTCCGTCTTGCAGGCCCTGCGGAAAGATGTCAAATCCTGCAGGGCCCTGGTCGCCTGTGAGAGAGCGTTCCACCAAGTCAGGGCCAATACTGAAAAGGCCCTGGTCCTAGTTGAGGCCAATCTAGCCACCTTATGGCTCGGGATGGAGATGCACCACATCTCCTTGTCTCCGTCTCCTTGCGCTCCTCCCAGTGGCCATTCCTCCTCTTGTCACTTACATGACCTGACTGTCGGTTTGAATCCGCATGATGGGGTGAGTTCCTGTTGCTCTGTCTCAGCTCCTGCCACCTTAGCAGTTCAAAAGCACACCAGTGCAAGTAGATAAATAGGTACCGCTGCGACAGGAAGGTAAACTGCTTTTCCGTGCGCTCTGGTTTCCGTGCACACAATGTTCTGTTGCACCAGAAGCGGTTTAGTCCTGCTGGCCACATGACTCAGAAATCCGGCTCCCTCGGCCTGAAAGCAAGATGAGCACCGCACCCCAGAGTCAAGTTTGACTGGACTTAACCACCCAGGGTTAACAGCACCAGTGCATAGTTGATGGTATAAAAAAGCCACTGAGAAATCAAGTAACAACAACATGGTTGCAGGCCCCCATCCCTAACATAATAAAGGTGGCTCATAAAGGTGACCAATGCCATTTAGGACCTGAAGCCAAGCTGAAATGGGTCAAGAATATTGGTATTTTTCAAGAACATCTCTAGTTGCACCACACTAGTCTCTCCATCACCTTGCCTAGAAAAGGAGTATTAGTGACTGGCTAATAATTGCCCACTTTTCTCACACTTTATATTGATTGAATTGCTTTACACAACACAAAGTCATCTTGGTGCAGAACAGCAATCCCTGAATTTTTTTTTCTCCATAGTGGGTCAAGATGGAGGAAACAATATGGGCTGGAGCTGCTCCGTTACGAAACCTTGCCGATTCTGTCTTGGCAGAGTACTTTCTTTTTGCAAGGATGACTTTTGGTTGCAACCTTCCCAAGCAAAGGGGTAGCTGAAAAAATAACTTCGCTTTCTCCCTCTCTCTCCCTCCCTCCCTCCCCAGCCTTAGCTGTCAGGATCTTTTAGAAATAACACACTCCTCTGAGGAAGTCGGAATAGCAACAGGAAAATGAGTAAAACCTATTATAAAACAGTTGTCCAAGAACTTAGGCACGGCACAGGGTAGAGATCGATACGCTGTGAAGGTTAAATCTATTTTCACACTGTGTTCCATTTCACAGTTTAATGGTGTTTTAATGTGTCTGTCACCGATTCTCCCCTTCATGTTACACAGGTAGAGCCTTTACAAAGAAGGAAAAGAACTCTGTTTCTCCCATGCTTCACACGGTAACATCTTATTTACCAGCTGAGTTCTGACACCTTCCCTTTTTTTTCCTCTCTGGAGATACACCAGACTCTGGTTATTTTAACTTTCAAAGGCATAAAATAGGCTCTACCTTTACAGTAATTTCAAATTAACTTTGTCAAAGGCCTCTAGGGTAGCACAGACTGTGAGGCAATGGTGTCGGGCTGGAATCTAATGGATTTTTATAGCAGCTGAAGATACTAAGGCAAATCAGAATCAAAAGTTTTTCCCCCCAAGCAGACTCCAAAAGATCTGGAATAGCATGATGTAGCCATACTGTGTTCAGTGGTTGTGTGCTGAACCAAGCAAGATACAGTCACATATTTGCTTTCTATAGTACTGCACTGAAAATGTATCCCATAAATATATAGAGAAAAGAAATTCTGTAAGAGGAGAGAAAAATTCAGTGAAATTATCATGGGTGAGGTGTAGGATTTTTGCCTCACATTAGTGTTGAAGCAGCTGGGGGCTGTTTGTGATTGCCCTTTCATTCATTCAACAAATCACCTCACTACTGGTTTGCAGTACTCAGCCTTAATGGATTATTAAAGGTTACTGTCCACACACACTTTCGCTGCGCAGATACTGTGTGTAGGTAAAACCTCTTTTAAACTGTTTTAGCAGAGTTTAGCTTCTTTCTCATGTGGAAGCAGTGAACAATAATAAAGTTTTTTTTAAAGATGACCCACAAAACTAAAGTCTCAGTCAAGAGATTTTATTCCCAGACCGGGTACAAGCATTATGGTTGCAAAAGAAATGGTTTCGACTGTTGACATAAACAACAATTAACAGTATACAGTGGTACCTCGACTTACGAAGACGATCCGTTCTGCGGTTGTCTTTGTAAGTTGAAGTCTTTGGATGTCGAAGCGCCGCTACAGCGCATGCACGAAGCACGATTTCACGATTCTGCGCATCCACCAACCGCCTGCGCCACTCTGCGCAGGCGCAGAACGCGCGTGCCAGGTGCGCACGCCAGGAGGACTTCCGGAGGCTTCGACTTTGGAAGTCGAAGCCTTCGGATGTTCAGGTATGACTGTACTTTCAAACAAAGGTCTTATCAACAGCACAGTGTAAATCACAGCAACAGCCCTTCAACAGAATTCACAGGCAGCACTCTTCAGTCAGACATCAGGCGTCTGCAAAAACGAAACCAAGTGGTCTTATTGGCCCTTCCAGCTCATGCCAATTAAGCTCAGAGTGCCACTCCCATACATAAAGGAAAACTCTGGAACCTTTCAGAAACTTCTGCTTGTTTCTTTGAAGAATGATTCCCTAACATGGATACACAGGCTTTCAGATCAGGAAGCATGGGCAGTTGAGGAGAGCTGCAGAGTGCTAGGAATTGTTTGCGTGTGAAGACCCCCAAACCACCCCCAAAATAAAGACACAAGGTTTTTGGCATTAATTTTGGCCACAATTTCATTGATTACAGCATGTGAGTGGTTGCTTAGGCATTGGTCCCAGACTACCTGAACTTGCACAGTGGCAGGAACAGGACTGACACTGGGCACCACCATATGTCAGTAAGGGAAAGCATCCTGGGGGAGCGAGAAGCTGGCTTCGATCTTGCAGCTCACCCCAGATGCTCCTAGGGGCACTGGCGTGGCCCTAGACCCTTGGCAGGGTTCAGACAAAAGCAAGGTGAGCCCCTGGATTCCTTTAACGGAATTATCTAGCAGCAGCAATGGAGGGGTAGGTACAGCCAACCACATTCCCTCCACCAAACATTGAACCAATGCCTAACCGCCAACCTTACAAAATTGTGATGATTTGCTACACGGTAGGCAAAAACCAAATGGCAACAGCCAATCAGCCAAATAGCAAAATTCCTACCGGGCCCCTGCTCTAAAAACAGATGACCCCCTAGACAGGCATAGAATTTCCAAAATATAACAAATAAAATAAAACCTACATACAACAACAGTGTTTTGTGTTGTGTTAGGCTCCTATGATGTAAGCAATGGGCCCCACCTGCTAGCCTGCTTCCTAAAATATCACTGGTTTGCTCATTTTTATATATAGGGTGAGTACATTCTGCATGGACTGGTTGCATGGCATCATGTGCAAAATGCTTTAGATACCTATTAGCAGGGCCGGCTCTAGGGGAAAGCTGGGTGGCGCGGGTGTGCCAGGGGGGGCACCGTGCGCTGTGCCCACCCACCAGTCACGGCAAAAAACGGGGTGGGGGCACCGGAGCGATCTCCGCACAACAGCGCCCGGGCGCCCAACATGCTTAAGACGGCCCTGCCTATTAGGTCTATAAATTACCATATAGCATATATTCAACACAGAAAACAGCAGCAATTAGTTGTTGATAAAGGACAGCTGGACATATAAAGGTCCCCATTACCTTCAGTAGCTTAGGGCCTTGTCAAACCTAACTCCGACCCTGCCTTCTCCCATGCCACCCCCAAGCTTCTGAGAATGGTGGAAATATCAAGAAGGTTCCCTGGGCCTGTCTTAACACTGGAGATGGTCTGTAAGGAAAAGGGAGCCTCTCTGTTATTTGGAGCCTAGGTTATTTGGGGCTTTAAATACTGAATTGGGTCTGGAAACAAAATGGCAGCCAATGAGCTGTTTGAAAACAGGGGTTATATGAGATCTAACCCCTCTCATGTGCTCTCACCTTCTTGGCAAAAGCTTGATTTGTTGCTTTGAGTGCCCAGCTTTCTTTCTTTCCTGTTCTCAGAAAATGACAAGAAGCTTCTTCGCGGATCGGTCTATTCAATACTGCAGTTCAAGCATCAAGGGTCACAAGTGAGCTGCTGTCCAGCCGGGATTCAAGAATCTTGCCAAATTAGGTGGGCATTTTCCCAGCATCTTCCAGGAGAGAGGCTCTGCAATATGAACTGGAGACTGACTTCTTGGATTGTAATCTTTTCCCTTCCAGAGTCCCCCACAATGGATTTGGATATGTCTAACAGGTTTGAAATGTAATTATAGGGGAAAAAATCACTGGATGTTGGGTCATAGATAGATAGATTTATAGATAGATATATATGAGAAAACGGGGGGAAAGGCATTAAAGTGTTTAAATGTTATCTAATACAAATAATCTAGTTTTCACTGAAGAAGGCCTGTAGCTCTGTGGCAGAACACATGCTTTGCATGCAGAAGGTCCTAGGTTTGATCCCTGCCATTTCCAGGTCACCGCCCTGGGGAAGTCTGTGGGGTCCATTGCCAGCAGGAGTGGAAGAGAAATTCAATTTAAAGGCGAATTTATCTAACTTGTACTTTATGAAACAATATGTGGTCTTTTCCCCTTTTTATTTAAATTTATACATTTTCCAGATTTTGAATATACATCATACCTGCCATTTCCAGGTCATCGTCCTGTGGAAGCTTGCAGGGTCTGGCTCCCGAACGCAGAAAACCCGGAAGTACCGGTAAGTGTTCCGGTTTTCGAACATTTTTCAGAAGCCTGACCTCCGACATAGTTTCCACTTGAGTGCAGGAAGCTCCTGAAGCCAATCGGAAGCTATGTCTTGTTTTTTGAACGTTTCAGAAGTTGAACAGACTTCCGGAACGGATTACGTTCGAGAACCAAGGTATGACTGTACTAATATACAGGAAAAGTGTGAATTAGTGAAGGTAACACAAAACGGCTGATGGTTTGCAAAAGTGTGTAGATTAGGCAAAAATGCATACTAAATGTGTAGATTAGGAGAAATACACACTAAAATGCAGATGAATATTCAGGAGGGTGTGTGTGTGTAGAACTGAACTAAAAAGTGGAAAGATAAGAATAAGAAGGGATACCTGAAGGAGTGTCTCCACCCCCATCGTTTTGCCCAGACACTGAGGTCCAGTGCTGTTCCCTCACTGCGAGAAGCAAAGCTACAGGGAACCAGGCAGAGGGCCTTCTCAGTAGTGGCACCCGCCCTGTGGAATGCCCTCCCATCAGAGGTTTAGAAGATACCTAAAGGCAGCCCTGTTTAGGGAAGCTTTTAATCTGTGATATTTGATGTATTTTAATGTTTGTTGGCAGGGGAAGCCCAGCCAGATGGGCGGAGTCTAAATAAAAAATTATCATCATCATTATTATTATCCACAATAGTCAGATTTCCCCATCCCTAGTTACCAGTGAGTAAAATTTCCTCAGATGACCTAAGAGACCTAAGAGACCATGAATGGATTTATTGGGTTTGCTGGTTCCCCTTATCCTTTTTCCTTTCCCACCTTGTCACCCTAATGCTCTTTAATTAAAAGACAGGAAGCACAACAGGTAGCAAAGACTTCCTACTCTCTTATATAATGTGACATTAAAATCAGGGGAGGGTGCTCGCAAGTGTGTGCTGTGCATGCTAGCATTTAGTGCTCTACAATATCACTGTTATTTCACACTTGCGTGGATTCTGAAATGTTGTTACAGCTGTCCTGAAATCCCGACAAAGAGGGGCATTTCTTCCCAACCTTCTCTGATGCATCCCATCAAAATTGCTTTTTGACTCCTCTTTGAACCGTAACCATAGTGATCCATAACAATTTATCAGAGGGGTCCCTGTTTCCCTGGTGTGAAGCGGGATGGGGAGAGAAAGGAGGAATAGATTGGGGGGGGGGCGGGGAGAAAGGAAGATAAACCATATTCACATTCGTACTTTCCAAAAGTCAGTTTGCTTTCATACAAATCTTTTGGAGAAATCTCTTTTTTTTTTCCTATGGAAAACATGCCACAGCTCTAAAGCTGCTGGCTGGTTGAAAGGAGGAATTGTTCTTATTTTTTATTTGATTTCTTTCTTGGAAGGTTAATACGAAGGTTACTTTTCCCCCCTCCCCTGTTTGACAATAGGAATAAGTGTATCCTTGTTTGGAACAACTTCATCTGGAAGATGATTATCATATTAATATTTCCACTACCACCACCCGCTAAAAATAAACCCATCTGCCTTTAGAAGGGACCTCTAAGCAGCTTTCTGGTGTCCCTCGATGCCACAACACAATATCTGTTTGATTTACAGGGCACTCTGTCCCAAGGAGTATGGTGTGAACTGTTAAAAACAAAGGTCACATCCATATCATACTTTTAAAGCACACAGCTCCTCTCAAAGAATCTTGGTAACTATAGTTTGTTAAGTGTGTTGGGGATTGTACTTCTTTAAGAGGTCAGCTACAGTTCTCAAGACTCTTTTGGGGAAGCCAAGTGCTTTAAATGTGCTTAATGACTATGCTCAGTAACCATGAAAAGCCAGCTGGAAAAGAAAAATGGGGCAGGGGGAGAGGATGGGAGGGAGTATTGTGTAGCTGGACATGACTGGCTGGCTAGTTCCATAGTTGGAACCCTGGAGAAGAGCAGGTGGGAAGAACCATTGGCCTTCCCAATTTTGCTGCACTACAAATCCCATCAGCACTAACATGCCTGGGAGGACCAACACTCCTGCCAGGAGGATGCACTGCAACATTTTGTTGCAGCGTCCACTTGTGCTAAATATTTAGACTTTATAGTGAGCTTCAAATATTCAAAGCAATTCACAGAAACAAATCTACATGATCCTGAAAACTGTCCCAGGATGGTTCCACAATGGGATTTTATTGTGGAATTGCCATGCTTTGTTTACTCATTCTTTTATGAGGCATCTACACAATGCTGTCACCCAATCAGTGTCATTCACCATTTGCCCTGTGATTCTTCTGTCTTTTTCGCGATCCACAGAAAGCCCAGCTTTTTTTTTTGCATATATATCTCCAGAATAGTGTCTTAGCAACAAATAAGACTTATCAAAGCAATTCAAATTGAGTTTTTAAAATAGTACCTACCACAATGGTTATACAGGATGGGTTATATCCGTTGTGTAGCACTAAGTAACTCATTCCATTAGAGTGAGCATTTACTAGGGCTGTGCACTGGATTTGGCCAAGACCAAATCAGCTGTTGAGGAGAGGGTGCAATCCTGGGTGGAGGGGAGGTATCCCCCCCCCCCAGTCTTGGTTGAGTGGTGGGGGAAGAAGATGCAAGGTAAACAAACACACAATTTAGGGTAGAATAAATTTAGAAACCAGCACATAGAGAAAAATGTCTATTTAAATATGACTTTTGATCCAATTCTTTAAAAAAACAAACAAACCAGAAATAGTGTAGAAATGTAGTGTTACAGACTGATGAGTGAATACCTGCAAAATTGGGATGGTTATCCCTACATGTGAAAAGCCCACAAGCAGGACATGACGCTAGTAGCCAACTCCTACTGCATTCCCCCAGTATCTGGAATTCAGAGATATACAGCTACTGAACTTGGAGGTTCCATTTAAGTGTGACTAAGTTTCCTGACAGGCAAATCCACTGAGGAAAAGACCACAGCATGCCAGGAGAAGCATATTCATTCCAGTCAAGTATGTGTGTCATTATACTGAATTTAGTTTAGGATATCACTGAGCGGTTGCTGCAAGTGGAAGTTTGCCACGTTCTCCTCAGTGCAGCATTTAGAAGGCACTCAAAGCGGAGAGAAAAGAAGCTGTTATTGTCAGGTACGCGCCGAAATGCACAGCTGAAAATTAATTTTTTGTAATTAAACCCCCCATCTGTGAGCCTTTTGCTGGAAGCCCCTATTCTGCTGATAAATGACATTAACGCCACGGGGCCGCGCGTACCAGCAAATTTAAAACCACTTTTCTTCCCGGGTGTGCCACTTAGCGCAGCTGGGAGAATGGGCTGTTTAAAATTTAAAGGGCTGCTGAATTCTTGCGGAAAGCAGTTAAGGAAAAATCGTTCCAAACGCTTTGGATAGGGTGTCGGCCCTCTTTCCTCATTAGCAAGGCAATAGCGGCATTGCAAGATTTAATTCCTGGCCAAGTTTGGAAGAGACTTCCTCCGGGGAAACACCAGTAGGGAATCACGCTCACACAACCAGTCCAACATTTCAGAATGGAGATGGAGACACACCCGTAACACCCCCATTTTCTGATTCGGGGACCATAATCCTCACAACTGCACGCTCTCGAAGGATTTATCATCCTTTCTCCTCCTTCTCTTGTGTAGGAATAGAAAGGGGATAATAGCTTGCCTTCCACTGATTTAAAAGCCAAAATAATATTTTTGTTTATTTTATATCCCACTTTCTCAAGGCAACATAAATGGTGTTGCCCCCCCCCCACAACAATCCTGAGAAGTACTTTTGACTGAGGGATAATGTCTGCCCCACCATCACCCAGTGAGCTTCATGCCTTAGTGAGGATTCGCACCCAGGTCTCCCGAATCCTCCCACAATGTTCTCACCAGATTTGCCCTCCAGATGTTATGGGCTACAACTTCTGTCATCCCTGACATTCGGGCACACAGGCCTTCTGACACAGCTAACAAAAAATGCCAGAAATACATTCCAGAATTGGCCGTGTTTCTCTATTATCTCTTGGGAACAGTTCAAGAAGATACCATAAATGATCCTAAACCTGCTGCTTTCAATCCTTTTGATTAGCTAAAATCAGGTGAATTGAACCTATCAATAAATAAATAAAATCAGAAGATCTGCCTGACCTCTTCAGACATGGGCTGAAGGGGAGAACGGTCGATTTGGTGAGGCAATATCCCATTTCCCCTATCTCAGGTTGCCCACAGCCCTGACCAGCTCACACCTTCCTGACTTTTTATTCATAACCAGCCTAGGGGTTGGACTGGGTGTCAGATTCCTTCTGCTTAGCCTCAGTTATCCCCTTTTAGAAGACTGTTGGTGGGAGGGAAAGGTAAAGAACCCTGGGCGGTTAAGTCCAGTCAAACTTGACTCTGGGGTGCGGCACTCATCTCGCATACATTAGAGGGAAATGTCCATAGACATGCACACATTATTGAAAATAGCATACTTGCCAACATGTGTATATTAATCAAAGCTGCATGCAAAAAGGGAAGGTAAAAAGGTAAAGGACCCCTGGATGGTTAAGTTCATTCAAGGGTGACTATGGCATTGCGGCGCTCATCTCACTTCAGGCTGAGGGAGCCGGCGTTTGTCCGCAGACAGCTTTCCGGGTCATGTGGCCAGCATGACTAAACAGCTTCTGATGCAACGGGACACCAGGACGGAAGCCAGAGTGCACAGAAATGCCATTTACCTTCCCGCTGGAGTGGTACCCATTTATCTACTCGTGTTCGTATGCTTTCACACTGCTATGTTGGCATGAGCTGGGACAGAGCCACAGGAGCTCACTCTGTCTTGCGGACTCAAACTGCCGACCTTCTGATCGGCAAGCCCATGAGGCTCAGTGGTTTAGACCTTAGTTGGCTCTGATTCCACCAACCGTTGGGCACTCTGGTTTCCATCCTACCAGTCCCAATGGGCCACCAACCAACACTGCAAACAATTAAGCTGCAATTGGGCCTCTCAGTCCTGCATTCAGGGCTAGCTCTGCCATTGGGCAGAGCCAGGCAACTGCCTCAGGAGGCAGTTATTTGGAGGCAGGGAAAACCCCACAGCCTTTGCTGCACCCACCACACTAGCCTGCTATGTTCAAGTGCAATTGAGGCAGTCAAGTATCCGATTCTGCATATGGATATTTTTTTTGAGGAGGACATTGTCTTGTCCTTTGTCTCAGGCAGCAAAATGCCTTATCACCTCACTGTGTTTCAAGCATACTAGTTAATTCCTGCCTAAAAGATGGCTGTCTCATCCCAACAGCTTTCTACTTTTATTTAATTATCTCTGAAGTCTGTATGTTCATCTTTTTATGGGAAGGGGAGAGGAAGGGGGGGGACGGGACGTCTGCTAACAGTGACAATGCCCACGCAAAAGCACATCCTTTGCTTGCTTTCATCTCCTCCCTAATGGAATGAAAAGCAGGGGATGAAAACATCCCATGGAAGGCTAAGTGTTCTCTTTGGAATGTGTTGGATATGGAGGAGGCCAGGAAGCCAAGAGTTTGGGAGGAATGTATGGTGGCAGCTAAGGTTGTATACATATATATATATATGTATATAGCTGAAAACTGTTTTACCATAAAAAGAATGTTGACAAGTCTGAGCTGCCAGTTCTGGTTCTCACCATTTCTCCAATCTTAAATTAACTTGTCCACATCTCTACAGTAAGTGATTTATTTTTAATCTTCCTGAAAATTCACCAGAATTGTAGTGTGAATTTTTCGCAATGTATACAAGTTCTTTGCAAGCAATTTCCACTAATGCTTTTTTTGGTATGCTATTTTTCACTAATGTATTATACTTATTTGCAAATGGATTGTTGTTTAAAGATGGTGCAGCCTTGACAGCAGACTATGAGGAAGCTCTACAGAGTCTTATCGGCCATTTTGCCCAAGTCTGCATGGCCTTTTGCCTTGCCATCAGCCTGACAAAGACCAACATCCTGGGTTAGGACATCGCCAGCGCTCCAGGCACCAGCATTTGTGACCACACACATGCTGGTGGTAGACGGTTTTGTCTACTTGGGCTCCACCATAAACAGCAACCTCTTAATCAATGTTGCTCTGGACAAGTGTATTGGCAAGACAGCTATGGCTGCCTTCTCCAAAAGGGCATGGGAGAATGTGATGCTAATGACAACACCCAGATAAATGTCTACCAGTCTTGTGTACTGAGCAGACTACTTTATGGTGGCGAGACATGAGCAATATACACCCACCAGGAGTGATGCCACATGTGCTGTGTTAGGAAGATTTGGGGCAACACATGGCAGGAGAGTCTAAAACTCAGGTGTGCTTCCCCAAGCCCACATTCCCAGCATGTTCACACTCCTGCCTCAGTGACATCTATGCTCACTTGGTCATGTTGACAGAATGGAAGATGGCAGGATCCCCAGGGATGTGCTTTATGGGGAGCTGGCTTCGGGTACCAGACCTGTTGGCAAACTACCCCTGTGTTACAAAGATGTCTGCAAATGTGACTTGAAGGCTGGCAACATTAGCCCCACCATATGAGAACCCATTTCAGACAACCATATAGCAGCTGGAGACAATCAGCCATGTTGTTTAGTCACAGCAGTGACCAGAGGAGGAATGACCACTTGGAGGAGCACATGGCAATCTGCCTCAGCAAAACTGGATGCCTTCATCTTCCCTGGCTGCAACAAAACATGTCTCTCCCACATCAGCCTCTGCAGTCACAGCAGGCTCTGTAACTCTCCAATGGCTTGACTTCACCCCTGAAGCTGCACTCTTCCCATCATCTCCTGAGAGAGACAGATGCCAACCAATGCCAACCATGGCTTTTATGCACACTTTCCTCTAATATGTGCCTTTTTGCAAACACCGTTTGGTTGGAGAAACACATCTCAAAATTTGGATCAGTCTGAATTGTGAAAGAAAGCCACAATTCAGTTTGCATGGGTTTTTTTTTGAGAAGTGTGAATTAAGTAGTTTCTCATTAAAATAGGAACAGGATCAGTTTTCTCCCTCATCCGTAGTAGATAAGGGAGTATTATTCTGGCAAACAATGAAATCTTCTCTGCTATCAGTAATTGTGAAGGCCTGGCCTAGTCTGTCTTTTGTATATTTGTTCTGTGTGTGACAAAAGGTGTTTAAATGGTACTAGAAAAACACAAATGGAAAGGAGGAAAGTGGCATATTTGCTTTGTTTCGTTTCCAGTGTCTTTTCAGCTTTTCCAAAACCCTCAAAATGCTGCACAATCCAGGCTAGCAGTTGTGCTAGCAGGAAGTCATTGGGCAACAGATTGTGTGACCTATGGTGCGACACAGTTATCAGGCACCTGCTTACACTTTCTCTAGCACAAGAATGTTCTGCTGGTGCAAAACATATCACTGGAAGAACAAATATGTCACCAAGCAACTTTTAACTTAGATAAAGCCCCTTAGCCTGTGAGGAAAGCTTGAAGCAGCTGGGTATGTTTACCCTGGAGAAGAAAGCATCCTGAGGCTGTAGTTAGTACCTCCATGTTCAGGTATCTGAAGGGCTGACACACAGGTGATGGGCCTGTAGTTCCAAATGAAGAGAAATGAGATTTTGACTAAAGGCTAGGAAGATGTTTCTGATGATACAAGTTCTTTGATGGTGGGACAGATTGCCTTGGAAGCGTGTGGACTCTCTTTCATTAGACGTTTTGAGCCTGGGCTGGTTGTTCATCTGCCAGGGATGTTGCAGCAGGGGATGCCTTGCTTCAGATGGGGGTTGGACCACATGACCTTTGAGGTTATTTGCAGCTTCTTTGATAAGCTCACATGCAGAATCAAAGCTGTTCTCTAAAAGCTTGTCTCTTAAAACTTGGGATCATTGTTTTTGTATTTGTATCTGTAAGCCTCATTGAATCCTGGTATGGAAAAAAGACAGGATATTAATACAGTGGTACCTCGGTTCATGAACACAATTGGTTCCAGAAGTCTGTTCATAAACTGAAGTGTTCATAAACTGAAGCGAACTTTCCCATTGAAAGTAATGGAAAGTGGATTAATCCGTTCCAGACAGGTCCGCGGAGTACTCAACCTGAAGCGTACTTAACCCGAAGCATGGGTGTAATTGGTTCCGGAAGTCTGTTCATAAACTGAAGTGTTCATAAACTGAAGCGAACTTTCCCATTGAAAGTAATGGAAAGGGAATTAATCCGTTCCAGATGGGTCTGCGGAGTTCATAAACCGAAAATTCATAAACCGAGGTGTTCATAAACCGAGGTTCCACTGTAGCAGTAGTAGTAGTAGTAGTAATAATAATAATAATAATAATAAATGGTCAAAAACAAAACAGCACCCTCAATGATGGGATGTAGCTGTCTTATAAGAGGTGGGGCTTCCACATCAGGCATGTTCCCGCGTCCTGCTCTGTTTGTCTATTCTACCTTGGGGAAGGGTCATAGCTCAGTGGTAGACAATTGCATGCAGTGGATCCCAAGTTCAATTTACGGCATCTCCAAGCAGTGCTGGGAGAGGGGGGGTAATCTCCTGAAACTGCAGACATACCATACATTTAAAGCACCCCCTAAATATCATGGGAACTGTAGTTTAGCCCTCACAGAGTTGCAATTCCCAGCACTGTTAATAAACTACAGTTCCCATGATTCTTTTTTGGGGTGGGGGTAAGGGCTGTGATTTAAATGTATTCTGTGTATGCAGCATGAAACCCTGGAAAGCCTCTGCCAGTCAGTGTGGACACTACTGAGCTGGATGGACCAGAGGGCTGACTCACTATAATGCAGCTTTCTATATGTTCCTAGATTTGCTGTAAATATTTCTGCAGTGATGTCTGTCAAGTGGTTTGACCACTTTGGAAAACGTCTATCTATCCAAATGCAAAATAGTAATAGTAATAATAATGGCTATTTATTTACATGCCCAGATTCCTCTCTGCCCAGACAGATGTGATCTCTCTCTCTCTCTCTCTCTCTCTCTCTCTCTCTCTCTCTCTCTCTCTCTCTTATGATGATGTGGGAAGGACCCAAATATATTTCCTCTGCCCCCCCAAAATTTGTATTTTGAAAAAAGTTAAAGGTAGAGGAACGGATGAAATGCTGGAAGTAAAAAAGTTAATTAAAAAATAAAATCCAGAGGAATGTGTCTCGGAGGCCGTGTAGCAGCCACCTGTCAAGAGTTTTGCTGCCTATAAACCTAAGAATGGGAGCCAACCTCGAGCGCTCTCCTTTAATTTTTAATGCCTCTCTCTCTCTTCTGGTCTCCATGGTGGCCCTGGCAGACGGAAGCTGTCATTTGGATAGACGCAGATGCAAGCAGTGTAGCCTCGCGCATGGACCCATCGTCTGGGGTGTGACTGCGAACGCTGTTGCAGAGAAATGGTGCTCAGGCGGGGCTCTTTTTGGTATAGTGGGGAGGTGTCTCAGGCAGGGCTGCCAACTTGAATAAAATATGGGGGAGCAGGTTAGCCCCACCCAGCATAATTGATCAGATGACACGGCGCACACACACACCATTTGAATGGCAATGCCCATCAACTTTAAGGGGGACCTGGCACACTCAAATATTTTAATGGTGGGGGGGGGCGAAGGGACCTCAGCCCTTAGGAATTGGCTCCTTTGGTCTCAAGATTGCCCATTGGGACCGATAGCACAAAGGTAGGGAAATCAATAGCCTGCAGAGCCAGAGCCAATGGCAGGCGAAGCCAAGTCGTTCTGCTTTTGCCCTCATCCTCCTGCTCAGTCCTACATGGGCAACACTGAGACTAAGAAGTCAATGGACAGGCTGCCCCTGGGCTGGATACAAGAAGTCAGGCTGGTGGGGTCAGGCTGATGGCAGCCTGAGGTTCGTGGGGCAGGGCCCCATTCACCCAAATGGACCAGCTTCCATGGCTTGCTTTTAGATTTTGTTAGCCAATTTGCACTCTGCATAAGAGCCGAGTAGTAGTAGTGGTAGTAGTAGTAGTAGTAGTAGTAGTAGTAGTAGTAGTAATGACAACAACAAGTCCCTTCTCATGTTTTTAGGGAAGCACAAATATGAGGAAATTACACTAAGCCTCCAAGCGACTACAATACAAAGGACTGCACTTCTAGAAGTTCTTCCTTATTAGGACAGTGGTGTGTGTGTGTGTAAGTAAGACTCTTTTCTGCTCACTGGAGGCAGAACCCCTTGTTGTTGTTGTTGTTGTTTGGGGGGAGGGAGCAGCTATGAGAAAGAGCAAAATGTTGGCAACTCAAATAGACCCAGGTTCCCCTGATGTGCCCCAACTTCTCCAGAGCTGCCTCCTCCTTTTGATGGGGCTGTTCCCTCCCTCCACCAGTTCCCACAACTGACAGTCTCTATTCCCCTCAGCCACCATGTCGCATTTGTGACACAGGGAGTCTGCAGTTGGTAGGTAGCAGTTGGAAGTGTCGGCACAGCCTCCCATTCTCCATCTTGGATGGTTGGGAGATGTAACCAACACTACTTAGATGTATTTAGAAAGTTACTTATTTAGAAAAGGAAGGCGGTTTGCTTAAGACCTGTGGTTCTCTTCTCTACTTTCACATGGTGGTCTTGGGGAAAACCTCACCAGCTTCCAATATCCCTGAAATACAATACAAATACAGTGAGGGGACTGGCTCCCATCTGAAAGCATCATCCAGGCACATCTACAGGTGTGGCAACTTCATCCCTGACTCCAGCCTACCAATTTCCACTGGCTTCCACTCATGAATAGTCATTAGTTCATCCACTCATGCTGTACCTGGAGGGCAACTCCTGCCACCCCAGAATGTGTAATTCCCATGCATGTTGCATCTGGAGGATGCATCACCCCTGACACATAACCCTCATATCAACCACATTTGAAACCTCCCATTCACAAACACAGACCCCATTCACTCATCAGCTACTCCCCATTCATTCACATAGAGCCTTCCAAATGTGAATTTCAACTAGCTTATAACAGTCTAATTCAGTCTCGCAGCATCAACTGGCTTCCAAATACAAACTCCACTAGCTCCTGCCCACTGACACCTGCCAGGTCCTTTGGCAAGCATCAGCCAGCTGTCAGCTATGGATATCAGCTGTCTTGCAATCCCACTCAGCAAGCAAATGTGCTTTCTCCACACTCCACAGCAAACTCCTTCAGTTTGCCAGTTGACCCCCATGCAGAAGAAGACTACCTACTGCTGAATGCCGCAGCTGTTTCCCACTGTGTTCTCTTTGGGAAGGAAAAGGGCTTTCCCCTTGGCATTCCCCTTGGCCAACTCAGCTGCCTTTTTTTCTTTTTTTGACATCACAGCATGTTCTGTGTGCCAACAACAGCCATTCCTGAGCAGGGCTGGGGAAAAACTCCGTCTGAAGGCCTGGAGAGCCACTGGCATTCAATGTAGACAGCACTGAGCTAGATCAACCTATGGTCAAACTCTACATAAGGTGGCTTCCTATGTATTTCTTGATCTGGGTGCTTTTCCAACATTTCTCCAATGAAAATAGGAATGTCCTAAGGAAAAGCGGGTACATTCCGGGATCAAATCAGAAACCGGGATGGCTTCTGTAAATCCGAGAATGTCCCTGGAAAATAGGGACACTTGCAGGGTCCGAGAACTCTGTCTCACAGCACCTCACCCTCACTCCCCATCTCCTCCAGTGTCTTCTGTCTGAGGCAATGGCCTCACTCTGCCCAGTGAGTGGCAAGGATGTCCCTGCTTCCTCTTTATGAAATGGTGCAGGATGCAAGGGGAGGCCTATGTACCCACAGCCGTCTGTTGACTGATGCAAATTCTTGCTTACCCAACTCCTGAGGTCATGTGGGAAAGCTCAGATTGTTAATGTTTGCAAAGCACTTTCAAGAGGAGTAATGATAATGGGATTTATTCTGCTCTTGCTTGAAAGCAAGAGCTAGGCCGTCTGTTCCTCTTTCTTTCTTTCTTTCTTTCTTTCTTTCTTTCTTTCTTTCTTTTAAAAAAGGCATCTGTTTACAGCATGTTGGTATAAATGCTTTAAATGGATTGTGCACATATTCTTTCTGCGGGGTGCCTACCTATTATTTTAATGACAGCATTGCTTGGTTTTTCACCTGCTATGCATTTCTTCCAGGAGGCCTATCACTGTGCTGTGTTGAATGGAGCTGCCTTCTGGCCTCAACTTCCAAGCCTGTGACCATGGTCTCCCCCCGCCCCACACAGGGCCCCACTTCCAGAAGCATGCACCAGGGCTGCAGCAGGCCACAATGTGATGGCATGGTGATGCCATGACATCACATCACACAAACATGTACATGCCGCTGGGCGCCCACAATCTGGGGCCCAGGTTGGCGCATCTGCTGCACCCACTTTTGCCTCAGGTTCTGCCCACCACCAGAAGCCCCTGGAAGGCTGTCCAGAAGAGAATCTGGCCCTTGGCTGATAAAGGTGAGCTACTGCTCTGTTGAAAGATATGAGTAAGGAGGGAGGGAACTTGAAAAGGTGATGTCAGGAGGTACCCATGCACCTCCAGCCAAATGCCTGCCCAGGGTTAACTTCCAAATGCCCACAGATTTCTTTGCCTCAGATTTCCACTTCTCTTTCACCTGCTGTTTGAGCAGGAGCCCAAAACCATGTCTCAAAAGGGGGATACATCCTTGCTTAACAGCCGTCATTTTATATCAAATTGAAGGTATTCATATTACATCTTCATCACTCCAATCTCCAGCTAGTAACACTATTGCAACTACTCCCTCCTGACAACTATAGTCATTTCTCATTAAAGATATTTCATGTTTTATTCAGGAATTTAAATGAAGCTATCAGAGCCTGTAATAGCATCAGTTTGGGATAATTGTATCTCCGTGTTGCCAGCCTCCAGAGTTCTAATTAATATATATTTAGATCCCTGACTGTCTTTAGGATGAATGGTGGAACATAGAAGGGGAAATGATTAAAAAGAGAGAGAGAGAGAGAGGGAATGTAGTGATGTTTGGATGAGAAAATCGTCTTCAAAGGAAGGGAATTTGGGTAATAGCCCACAATTCTACTCATTTTTCCTGCTTTGCAACTATTTTATGATCAGAAATGGCTTTCAAAGCTGCACAGGCTTTTTCAGAAGGGGAAATTATTGCGGTATCACTTGTAAATTGGGGGGAAAGTTCCCAATTTTCCATTTTCCCTTTGCACCCTCCACCATTTGCATTCCTTAATGTCCAGACCTGTCTCAAAGAGCCACAATCAATTGGAACCAAACTTTCCCTGCCGTTGTCTGAAATGACTTTCCCTGTCATTGTCTTTCCTCTCTCTTTAATGGAAATATGCTCTTTCAGTTCCAGTGAGGATTAATGCTAGACCTTATATGCTGTTGTGGGCTGATGATGTCATAAGCCCCACACGTAGGCTAGGCCTTTTGGCTATGCTCATTTGTGAGAAAGGCTTTGGGAGTAAACCCCGAGGAACAATCTGTACCCGCTGCTTTGTGCGACATATTTGGGGGAAGACAGGGTAAGGAGTAAATCCTACACAAATCCGGAGTGGACTTCTGAAGATGGTTGGATAGCATTTTTGTGGGAATGTTCAGGGATGTGGATGAGGAGATATTGTTTAATATATCCTATCCCCGCTTGCGCTAGCAAGCACCAAACTTTAGCAGAGTAAAAACATTCCCCTTTTGCAAAATACACAGCAGAAAAGCGTTTGCGCAGGCTTGATTTAAGCCTGTAAAATAAAGTGTATCTTCCTGGTATTTTCCCCTTTTTCCCTCTTAAAAGAAAAGACACGACACAATGCTCTTAAAAGTATAAAAGATGTTTACTTACAAGCATCTCGAGGTACAGCACACTCAAGAGGTAGACTGGCTTAGGTAAAAAGTCATATATACATGTGAAGTTCACTTATAGGAAGTGAGACTCCATCTCATCTCTCTCTGGGCTGGAAGCCTAGAGGGAGACTCACTAAGATGTTGCTTCTTAGATGTGTGTAGTCCAAGAGGTCTGGTCCAAGAGGAGGAAATGGCTTCTCGCTAGTGAACAGGAAACCAAGCTAGTCATGTGTTCCCCCACAGTCCTCCAAGTGGACTCTCTAGGGATTGTTGTGACTTGACTGCACTTAACCCTTTGCATCCCACAATTTTGTGTGCCTACTTCCGGGAACTCCTGCAGCCAAGCTGACATTTGGCATAAAAATGTGCAGAGCGTCTTTCATAAGGGTGCCTCCATGTCGGTGGTAGTAGCTGTGTGGGCTGGCTGTTTCATACAAGCAAGCTGTGCTGAGAAAAACAAGCTCTACTGATTGGCCATGCCTAACCAAGGCATTACATAAAGTGTCTATTTAGAAGGGATCTGTTGTGTAAAACTTTGATTCTCTGCTCTTGCACTTCTGGATTGGATTGGAAACCAGCCTGGTCCTAAGAGATGGTGGGTCATTCCAGTTTGATAGGGGAACGTAAAGAAAAGAAAAATAAAGAGAGAAAAGAATGAAGCAGAGATATTTCATCAGAGAGCTGCATGCATAAAAATATAAATAAAAAAAGCAGAATCCTTGAAGGCATACCCTGGAGTTGTCTTGGGAAATGAAGGCCTTAAAAAAAAGCAGATTCAAGATGAGGTGAACCTACAGAAGCTAATAATACCACCTGAGGTGTACTAGGAGAACACAAGGCTAGCTGAAAAGTGCTGAATTTGGCGCTACAAACAAGTCCCCACAGAGAGGCTTTGCGCTGGTGACAACCTAAGGCCTAAATTGACAATAGAGGCCTAACAAGATGATAGAAAAGATGAGTGGCTTATGCCAAGCTATAATAATAATAATTTATTATTTATACCCCGCCCATCTGGCCGGGTTCCCCCAGCCACTCTGGGCGGCTTCCAAAAAAAACAGAAATTCTAAAATACAGAAATCCATCAAACATTAAAAGCTTCCCTAAACAGGGCTGCCTTGAGATGCCTTCTAAAGGTCTGGTAATTGTTCTCTTTGACCTCTAGTGGGAGGGCATTCCACAGGGTGGGTGCCACTACCGAGAAGGCCCTCTGCCTGGTTCCCTGTAACTTGGCTTCTCGTAATGAGGGAACCGCCAGAAGGCCCTCGGAGCTGGACCTCAGTGTCCGGGCAGAACGATGGGGGTGGAGACGCTCCTTCAGGTATACCGGACCGAGGCCGTTTAGGGCTTTAAAGGTCAACACCAACACTTTGAATTGTGCTCGGAAACGTACTGGGAGCCAATGTAGGTCTTTTAGGACCGGTGTTATGTGATCTCGGCGGCCGCTCCCAGTCACCAGTCTAGCTGCCGCATTCTGGATTAGTTGTAGTTTCCGGGTCACCTTCAAAGGTAGCCCCACGTAGAGCGCATTGCAGTAGTCCAAGCGAGAGATAACTAGAGCATGCACCACTCTGGAGAGACAGTCAGTGGGCAGGTAGGGACTCAGCCTGCGTACCAGATGGAGCTGATAAACAGCTGCCCTGGACACGGAGTTGACCTGTGCCTCCATGGACAGCTGTGAGTCTAAAATGACTCCCAGGCTGCGCACCTGGTCTTTCAGGGGCACAGTTACCCCATTCAGGACCAGGGAGTCCTCCACACCCGCCCGCCTCCTGTCCCCCACAAACAGTACTTCTGTCTTGTCAGGATTCAATCTCAATCTGTTAGCCGCCATCCATCCTCCAACCGCCTCCAAGCACTCACACAGGACCTTCACCGCCTTCACTGGTTCTGATTTAAAAGAGAGGTAGAGCTGGGTATCATCAGCATACTGATGGACACCCAGCCCAAACCCCCTGATGATCTCTCCCAGCGGCTGCATATAGATGTTAAAAAGCATGGGGGAGAGGACAGAACCCTGAGGCACCCCACAAGTGAGCGCCCAGGGGTCTGAACACTCATCCCCCACCACCACTTTCTGAACACGGCCCAGGAGGAAGGAGCGGAACCACTGCATGACAGTGCCCCCAGCTCCCAAGCCCTCTAGACGGTCCAGAAGGATGTTATGGTCGATGGTGTCAAAAGCCGCTGAGAGATCCAGCAGAACAAGGAAACAGCTCTTACCTTTGTCCCTAGCCCGCCGGAGATCATCGACCAGTGCGACCAAGGCAGTTTCAGTCCCATGATGAGGCCTGAATCCTGACTGGAAGGGATCCAAATGGTCCGCTTCTTCCAGGCGTGCCTGGAGTTGTTCCGCAACCACTCGCTCAATCACCTTGCCCAAGAATGGAAGATTTGAGACTGGGCGATAGTTGGCCATATTGGCCGGATCTAAAGATGGTTTTTTAAGAAGCGGTTTAATAACCGCCTCTTTCAGCGGGTCTGGGAAGGCTCCCTCATGGAGAGAAGCATTTACCAACCCGCGAAGCCCATCGCCCAGCCCTTCCTGGCTAGCTTTTATAAGCCAGGATGGGCAAGGATCAAGGAGACAGGTGGTTGGTTTCATTCGTCTAAGCAGCCTGTCCACATCCTCGGAGGTAACAGATTGAAATTGATCCCACAAAACTTGACTAGACAGGACTCTAGCACTCCCCCGCCCCGGCCCTGCTCCCACGGTGGAGTCTACCTCTTCCCGAATCTGAGCGACTTTATCTGCAAAAAACTTTGCAAAATCATTGCAGGAGATCATGTGGCCCGTACTGGGCCCGGATGGAGCAGGTGGTTCCGCTAAATTGCGAACCACCTGGAAGAGTCTCCTGCTGCTGTTTTCTGCAGATGCGATGGAGACGGTGAAGAAGGTCCTCTTCGCCGTCGCCATTGCCACTTGGTAGGCTCGAAGTTGAGCTCTATCAACTCCTCTCCGCTTCTTCCTGGTAATGTCTTCTGTAATCTGTCCTGTGGTGTCATTACTTTCTTTATCTCACAAGGTAGCCCATGTCCTCTTTCAGCTGTGGCTTGTGGTCCACAGGAGTGATTAGTAAACTGAGTGGCATCCAGTCTGGGTCTGCTTCAGGCAAGGCAAGGCATATCAGGACCCTGGCCAGCTCCCAGTGGGCTCTCCAAGTTGAATCTGGTAAGATGTTGTTTCAGCAAAGGCTCAAGTTGTTTGCTCTGTATCCAGTGGAGAGTAGAACTGTGTACAGTGGTATATAATAATAATAATTTATTATTTATACCCCGCCCATCTGGCAGGGTCTCCCCAGCCACTCTGGGCAGCTTCCAACCGAATATTGAAAACAGTACAGCATCAAACATTAAAAAACTAAACAGGGCCACCTTCAGTTGTCTTCTGAAATTAGAATAGTTACTTATTGCCTTGACATCTGCTGGGAGGGCGTTCCACAGGGTGGGTGCCACTACCGAGAAGACCCTCTGTCTGGTTTCCTGTAACCTCACTTCTCGCAATGAGGAAATCGCCAGAATGGTGGAGGTGGAGAGGCTCCTTCAGGTATACAGGACCGAGACTGTTTAGGGCTTTAAAGGTCAGTACCAACACTTTGAATTTTGCTTGGAAACGTACTGGGAGCCAGTGTAGATCTCTCAGGACTGGTGTTATGGTGGTCCCGGCGGCCACTCCTAGTCACTAGTCTAGCTGCCGCATTCTGGATTAATTGCAGTTTCCGGGTCACCTTCAAAGGTAGCCCCACGTAGAGCGCATTGCAGTAGTCCAAGCGGGAGATAACCAGAGCATGCACCACTCTGGCGAGACAGTCCGCAGGCAGGTAGGGTCTCAGCCTGCGTACCAGATGGAGCTGGTAGACAGCCGCCCTGGACACAGAATTAACCTGTGCCTCCATGGACAGCTGTGAGTCCAAAATAACTCCCAGGCTGCACACCTGGTCCTTCAGGGGCACAGTTACCCCATTCAGGACCAGGGAGTCCTCCACACCTCGGGTTACAGACGCTTCAGGTTACAGACTCCTCTAACCCAGAAATAGTACCTCGGGTTAAGAAATTTGCTTCAGGATGAGAACAGAAATCGCTTGTCGGCAGTGGGAGGCCCCATTAGCTGAAGTGGTACCTCAGGTTAAGAGCAGTTTAGGTTAAGAACAGACCTCCAGAACGAACTAAGTTTGTAACCCGAGGTACCACTGTATACCATAGTAACTGCACATGTATGAAAACAGTTAAAACAATTGCATGTATAAAAATAATTTCATATCAAATATATTTACCAACCGGGAATCTTATTATTAACAATTCAAAAATATATTTGAAACAATCATAATATTAATTAACTACAAAAAAATCAGTCCCTGCAATACTGTATAACAATACAATTAAGATAACCCAATTTAACAGCTTAAACATCATTGCACAGGACAAAATGAATTAAATAGCATAATTAGATTAAATAAATACAAGGAAGAATACCAACACCAAAAACCTAGACATACAGAACACCACCATGTTCCACATGATGTACTTGTAACCAATGCTTTGGTTCTGAGACTTAGTCTGTCAATCGATCAATCACTCGTGTTAATCATTATTACGCCCTCAGTAGATGAGGATTCTAATCCAGAATTTCTATGCTTTCATTTGGGCTCAGGTGGCATGTTGGTGAAAGCACACCTTACCACAGTTGCTTTTAACATCCATATCAGTTCTTTCATGATGTGGGGGGAGATTGGAGCTCAGAAATGAATTTTCAGAAACATTTCCTAATGATGTGTTTATTGAAGACATTTATATGCTGCTTGATCATCAGCATTTCTAAGAGGGCTACACAAAAATAAATCATACAGAGAAGCAGACAATAAAAAGTCAGCATGATGGTGGCCTTCCCACCTCAATAATATTCAGCAGTTATAATCTGTACTATTTTTATACTACCCTGCAGCATGCCAGAGCTTTGCCAATTGCTAGGCACATGTATTTCACAAGTTATATGCTAGTTCACAACAATCTTACAGGCTCGTGTGTTACAGTTACTGTTCAAGGCTACTGTTTGCAGTTTGACTGTCTTGATTGTTATGAATGGAAATTTATCACATTTGCTCCTGTTTTCTTTACAGGAGACCTGAGGGACATGGCTGCCCCCATAGGTTCAGGAGGGTAAATATTCTCTCTCTCTCTCTCTCTCTCTCTCTCTCTCTCTCTCTCTCTCTCTCTCTCTCTCCTCTACAATGCCCATGCAAGTGGCAGAAACTCATGAACTTGTTCATATGGAATACGGCACACAGATCTAATTTACATCAACGTCATAAAGTCTTCATCTTGTTCACATGTTATATGGTTTAAAAGGAAGTGACATGACATTGACATGAACACAGGTACGATCTACAGTAAAGTCAGACTCCTTGTTCACATGTTATATGGAGCAGAGGATAATCTAGAGAGGAACACAGGTTTGTCTGGAAAAACCAACATGTGAGTGGAGATGACCAAGTTAATCTTCATTCTCCCCTTTGCCCCCCCCATGAGTTAGAGGGTGTATGTGGGGAGCCTGCTGTACTTGTGGGGGACCCCCCGTGTGATTTAGAACCTTATATAATCATGTTTCTGAACTGTGCAGGGTTGGCGACTGTGGCAACAGAATGTTTCAGCTTTAATTCGTGGAGTGCCACTGCATTGGATGGCAGAGCTCAGCACACTCATTCCTCCTTGTACTGTACGTTTCACAGATGAGTAGAATGCCTGAAGGGAGATTATGTCTCCTGTGAGGTACCTCATTAGAGAGAAATGGATGCTGTTGAAAACTGTAACTTCATTTTGTTTTGTCTTTAAATTTTTTTAAAAATTTTAACTTTATTGGAATTTAGCTTAAAATACATTCACACACAAAAACAAAAAACAAAAACAAGAAAAAACCATATAGAAATAATGACATACAAAAAAGCAAAACAATAATATAGAAATCATAGAAATCATAATGTACAAAATCATATATAAATAATAACCATAATAAAACATATAAAATTATACCGTATAGCTTCTGCTACAAATAACATAATATAAATGATAATAAACATAATAAATAAAGACAATACAATCAACAAACAAAAATAAACACTCATTCAATTATTCAATCATGTCCAAAATCATGAGATCAGTATATGCTTCAACTATATTCCTAATTCCTAATTCCTTATTTACCTTGTTTATTTTAATCCTTCCCCTATATCTTCTTCTCCCATATGAGACTTCCACTTATCTCTATCTCAGATTCTTTAATTACTATTCTCTTATACTGCTACCGCTCAATTCTATATAATTATATAAATATATCCTATAATCCTCAAATAATATCTAAATTCAAATAACATCAAAACTCAAAAAAGGAAAATAATAATAATAATTCACCATTATTTAATTTAGCCATTTAAATTTAAACTCAAATTGGCTCAATACAAGGTATTAGAAATAAACCCAAGATACCTTTATATATTCTCTAAACTTTTCCCAATTTTGATGGAATTTTTTATTAGTATACCCTCTGATTGAGTTGGTCAGGTTATCCAAATCTAAATAACTTCTCTTGCCATTCTAGAATATTTGGTATTTCTTTCTTTTTCCAATAGGATGCAATCAGAGTTATTGCAGCTGTTACGGCATACAAGAACAATGTTGCATCCTGTTTTTTTATTGTGTTGTCCATTATCCCCAGTAAAAAGGATTCAGGGGTTTTCTTAATATTGTATTTAAGTATTTTTAAAATTTCCTCGAAAACTTGATTCCAAAAACTTTTTATTTCCCCACAGTGCCACCACACATGCATATATGTCCCCATTTCCCCCCGACATTTCCAACATAAATTGTCCTTGGTCTTATACATTTTGTGGATTTTCACCAGGGTGGGATGCCACCTGTAAAACATCTTCATCATGTTCTCCCTAATTCCCTCTGAGGCTGTGAATTTCCAGGTTTGTTTCCATAACTGTTCCCATTGGTCCACTTGTATATTTCCCCCCATATCTATAGCCCATTTTATCACCGTCTTCTTCACCATCTCATCTTTGGTCTCCCATTCAAGCAGCACGTTATATATTTTGGATATTATTTTAATTTCAGGTTGTATTAATTTTTTTCCCCAATAAAGAAGGTTCCTCCAAAAATCCTAATCTTTGTTTGTGTTCATTAAATTTACTATAGATTTGATGATACTGAATCCATCCAGTTAACTGGTGTTTTACTTTCTCATATTCTTTTAATTTAAATACCCCCTCCTTTTCCTCTAATAAATCTTTATAGCTCCCTCAATTTCTTTCTGAATTTAATTTCTTTACTGTAATTATTTCTGTGGGTGACACCCATCTGGGAGTTTTAGGCTCCAACAGTCTTCTGTATTTATTCAAAATCTTTAAAAGAGATCTTTTGATAACATGATTGTTGAAGCCTTTGTGCGCTTTCACCTTATCGTCTACAAAATAGACGTGCCACCCAAATTTATTTTCAGCACCTTCCAAATCTAATAATTCACTATTCTCTAGCCTCATCCATTCTTTTAACCATACAAATCCTGCTGCGTCATGGTATCGGTTGAGGTCTGGCAAAGCCAGCCCCCCCCCTTCCTTAGCATCAATTAACAATTTATACTTTATCCTGGCAGGTTTGTGATTGCAAATAAATTTCATCAAATCTTTTTTCCATTGTTTGAAAATATTATTCCCCGTTCCCAGAATCGGTATCATTTGAAAGAGAAATATCATTTTGGGGAGTATATTCATTTTTACTGCCGCAATTCGCCCTAATAATGATAATTTTAATCGCTCTCAATTTCCCAAATCTTTTTTCACTTCTTTCCATACTCTGTTATAATTATCCTTTACTAAATTATTTGTATTATTAGTTATCCAAATTCCAAGATATTTTGCTTTCTCCACTACCTTCAAACCTACCTTTTCCTGTAATCGATCAACTTCTTGTTTTGTTAGATTTTTGGTTAGCATATTAGTTTTATTCATATTCAAATTGAATCCCGATAATTTCCCATACTCTTTTATAATTTTTAATGCATGGGGAATGCTCTCCATCGGTTCCTCCGTCGTGATAATGACGTCGTCTGCGAATGCTTTTATTTTATGGACATTTTTCCCAATTCTAATTCCTTGGACTTTTTCTTCCTTCCTTATATTTTCCAGCAAGAATTCAAGACTCAGAATAAACAAAAGTGGTGATAGGGGGCATCCCTGCCTAGTACCTCTTTGAATACTAATTTCTCCAGATATCTCATTATTTATTATGAGTTTAGCTCTTTGGATCTTATATATTGCCTCTATCCCCTTACATATTTCTCTCCCGAATCCTAGGAAGCTTACACTTTTCTTCATAAAAGTCCATGACACTTTGTCAAATGCTTTTTCAGCGTTCCCGGGAGCAGAAATGCCACTTTTTAAAATTGATCTTCACACTAAGATATTCCATTATATTTATAACATTTCTCAAATTATTGTGCATGAATCTTTTTGGAAGGAAGCCCGATTGATCTTTGTTAATTTCCCCATTACTTTTTTCATTCTATTGTCTAATAGATCTGCAAATATCTTATAATCGTTTAGTAAAGAAATTAGCCTAAAATTCTTGATTTGAGTATTATTTGACCCTTGCTTGGGTATTCCCGCAATATATGCTTCTTCCCACGTTTTAGGGATGTCACCTTCTTCAATAATTTTATTCATTAAGGTCCTCATAGGTTCCATCAAGATTTTTTCAAATTTTTTATAAAACAAGGCTGATAGGCCATCAGTTCCCGGTGACTTCCCAATTTTTGCTTTCCTAATTATCTTTTGTACCTCCAAAGATGAGAATGGTTCATTCAACGATTTAACACTTTCTTCCTCTATTTTTGTTACATTGGTTTCCCTTAAATATCTTTCTATCTGGTCCTGGTTAACCTTTCCCTCACTATATAATCTTGTATAAAATTGGACAAAAGAATCTTTAATTTCCTTAGGATCAACTATCACTTTATCGTCTTCTATTAATTTGTCTACCACTCTTTCTTTCTGTTTTTTCTTCAACTGCCAGGCTAGATATCTCCCCGCCTTATTAGAAAACTAAAAAAATTTTTGCTTTAAATATCTTATTTTATTTTCAATTTCTTTATCCAATAATGTGGAGATCTGATTTTGTAATAATTTTATAGCTCGTTTTATCTCTTCTTTTTTTATGGTTTTTAACCTTTCCTAGTTCTACTTCATTCTTTCTTATCTCTGTTAATAAGCTTTCCAATTTCTTTTCTTTTTCTTTCTTTTTCCAGCTACTTTGGCTTATAAAAAATCCCCTTATTACCGCCTTCCCCGCATCCCACACTATATTTATCGGTGTACCTTGATTTAAATTCTGTTCAAAATAATCTTTTAACACTATCTCTGATTTTTAAATTATATTTTCATCCTCCAATAATAATTCATTTAATCTCCACCTTCTAATTACCCGCTCATTCCCCCTTATTTCCATTATTATTGGGTTGTGGTCCAATATGCTTTTGGGTAATATTTCTATTTTTTTACATCTCATTAATAATTCTCTAGATGACCAAATTAGGTCAATTCTGCTTTCCGAATCATTTGGGTGGGAATAATACGTAAATTGCTTTTGAAGGGGGTGCTTACATCTCCAGGTATCCTGGAGATCTAATTTTTCTATTAATTGGAAGAAATTTTTTTGGAGTCTTCCCTCTTTTCCCCCTGCCTCTTTACATAATTTATCCATCTCTGGGGAGACCACCCCATTGAAATCTCCAAGTAAAATAATTTTTTGATCAATGAAATATAATAATAATTCTTCTAATTTATGATAAAATTCTGGTTTTTTTTTTCCCATTGGGGGCATATCTTCCAACCACAATAATCTTTTCTAATTTCCCTTGCATTTTCTGCTTGCGGGCATCCGGTTGGCGACTGTAGCAACAGAATGTTTCAGCTTTAATTCGTGGAGTGCCACAGCATCGGACGGCAGAGCTCAGCACACTCATTCCTCCTTGTACTGTACGTTTCACAGATGCTGTGGCAAAACTTCAAGGGGTTGCTTTGATCAAAGTCTACAGGTGAGCAGAACTTTTTGAGCCCCTACCTGAGTCAAGGAAAAGGGGGGGGGCACAGGCACTGTCCAAGGTAGCCGACATGTTGCCCTACAGATATTGATGATGTCCAACTCCCATCAACCTGTTGGTAAGGCCAATGGCCAGGGATGGTGGGAATTGTAGTGCAGCAACACCCAGAGGGCACCATATTGGTGACTGCTGGCATAGATGGAAGTAATGGTGCCACATGGGTGGAATTGCTAGTGTGCCTATCCAGTATTGCCCCTATCCAGTATATTATTCGATATGTGGGTGCTTTCTCAGGAATATGCAGAATTATCCATTGGATGCTGAGATCATTGAGGAGCTTTAGACAATGCGTGCGCACACACACACACACTCACCCTCCCTCTGTAAAATGAGACTAATGGGAACTAAAACCCACCCACTCGCTGATGTAGCCTTGATGGAGAACAAGATAAGTGCAAACTTTAAAATGCTGAGTAAATCTTTTAAAAAATCAGGATTAAATAGTCATGATCTCATTTTCATTTCCGACATTGCTGTTTCCTGTTACTTTAGATTTCTTCTGACTTTTTTCTCTTTTTTTAAAAAAAAGACCAAAAAGAATTCCATTCATTTTTAATCTGGAAACACAAGCAAAGTTTTCACAGCAACCAAATCTGACAGATTGTGTGTGTTGGGGGGGGGGGGAGGAGTGTTTGGGAGGAAACAAATGAGCTTGAAAATCGACTAAAAGGATGGAAAGGGAGCAATGAGGGAGATTAAGGGCAAATTCCGGTCTGAATCTGTCCCTTTGTCTCACACTTCCTGCAGATCCTCTGTGAATACACCCAACCATAATTTGTTTTTTTCTGAAAAAGTCAGCCCAGAATAAAAACAAATCAAGGGGGCAAGGGATGACCAGGAACTGCCTTGGTGGATTCTTCATTTTCCTTTTGCAATTTCAGCAGCTAGGTTTTCTCTTCTCCTCCCACACATTTACACACACTCTCCTCCCCAGTTTTTTTTTTTTTAATGGGCGATACTACTTGGGAGCATGTTTTCAGAGGCTAGGAACCAGGCCAGCAGCTGCTGATGTTAAAAGGACGTGACATCTATGCCAGGCAGGGCAGAGGCACTGGCTGTGTGCATTACAGTCAAACACATCACAGTCCGATTAGTAAAGATGGAGTGTGTGTGTCTATGTGGGTTGCTGGACCATTTCTCTCTCCCCCCCCCTATTGATTGATTCATATTCCCTTCTCGGCTCTCCTTCTTTCCTGCCCACAGCTCCCCCCCTTCTTTGCTTTCTCTCTCTCTCCCCCCCCACTTTTTTTCATCACATCACACACACATCCCCTTCCCACTCCTTTCGTCCTCACTTTTACTTACTGCACTGGAGAGTTCAAAGGGACTTGGGGGTTGGGAGTGGAGGAGATATGGAAGGATTGCTAATGCAGCCAGCTCCCTAATCTCTTTCTGACCTGGCTTGTATTGTGGCTGATGTTCTGCCAAAGGAGCAGGAGTGCATGAAAGCTGGAAGGCAAGGTGGCGGAGGGGAGGGGAGGGGAGGAAGGTTTTCATACAAACAACTACACGGAGGAGGGGATTTAGGTGAGCCGCTTTTTTAGACAAGGCGCTTAAACAGAAGTCTCTGTTCCACTGAAGTTAGACTTATTTCTAAGCGATGTATTTTGTCTGCATTTGCGTGGACAGGCGGAGTCCCCCCAACCCCAGGCGACCCCTGAGCAGAATAATGACTCAAGGCAATGTGCTATGGGATTAAAATCAGCCACAACTTTATGAAGTTTACTGGTGTAATGTACCATAGCACATTTGTTTTTCCTAGAAGAAAAGCACGGGTTTAAAGTTTGGCACTTACCGTAACAACTTCCTGCTGAGTACTGGCACCGTTTTTCTAGAAGAAAAGCACTGGACCCAGCCATATCTATCTATCTATCTATCATCTATCTATCTATCTATCTATCTATCTATCTATCTATCTATCTATCTATCATCTATCTATCTATCTATCTATCATCTATCTATCTATCATCTATATCATCTATCATTTATCTATCTATCTTGTGGGAGGCAGTGGAAGACAGGAGTGCCTGGTGTGCTCTGGTCCATGGGGTCATGAAGAGTCGGACACAACTAAACGACTAAACAACAACAAATCTATCTATCTATCTATCTATCTATCTATCTATCTATCTATCTATCATAGCCCAATTGAGTTTGATGAGACTTACTCTTTGGTAAATGATAACAGGATTGCAGTCTCATCCAATAATTCAGGGGTGTGGAACCTCCTGCCCATGGGCCAATATGGACCCATTAGCGCAAGCATAGGCAAACTCGGCCCTCCAGATGTTTTGGGACTACAACTCCCATCATCCCTGACCACTGGTCCTGTTAGCTAGGGATGATGGGAGTTGTAGTCTTAAAACATCTGGAGGGCCGAGTTTGCCTATGTGTGCACTAGCGTGTGCAAGTTGCCCCTCAATGTCATTTCCCCCAAACCATGGCCACCTGTCCAACAGCATGGGGTTCAATCCTGCTGGGTGCTGCTTCACCAAGATGTTCCCTGTTTGGAATGTGCTGGCAAAACAGACGCCATCCACCACCCCATGGCTCTACTTTGAGAAGTGGTCTCATCCATCTAGCACCTGATGTCATCATGATGTCAGATGATTGACAGGTGGCCCTGTAGGGGTGGAGGTGGGTGATAAAAATATGGCCTGATGGCCAAAAAAAGGTTCCCCAGCCCTGCCTTAGATTGAGGGGGGGAATCTTTTTTCTAATTGGTTCAGTTTCTGATTTAAAATATAAATGAATATATTAAACACACACACACACAAACACTATCATTTGTTTTCTATAAATGGCCTCCTTAGAGGTTCACCTGGTAAAATTAAGCTGGACTGGCTAGGAATGCTGGGAGTTGTAGTCCACATAATAACTGTAGGACACTAGTTTGGGGAAGATTAAGCTAAGGCATAGGCCAAGAATATACAATACTTTTAATATATAGAACAAGGTGGAAGGAAAGAATGAGACAGGGATGGAATAATACTCCCCTGCCTGGACATCCTTGTAACCTCCTTCCTACCTGAAAGTTTTCCTCTGTTTCTCTAACAGCCACACAGATGTTTCCTATTTAATTCCTAGCTGCAGCTGCAACTATATGGTTGACGGTACCGAGTTTCTGCAATTACCGTAGTTGTTAGTACTGTGCCTCGTTAGGAAAAGGAATAGTTTTTCTTCCCTGGAAATCTCATGCCTCATCAGGCTTTTAAAAACAAAGACACTCCCCCCTCCCCACTGAGTCCAGTTCTCCAGCCAGCTAAGGCTTGATATGTCTCTCATCTGCAACCCTGGAGAGTCACTGCCAGGCAGTGGAGGTCAGCGTTCTTCCACTTGGAGTCCCCAGATGTTGCTGGACTACAACTCCCACCATCCCTGTCTGTGGATCATGGGAGTTGGGAGTCCAATAACATCTAAGGACCAAAGGTCGAAGAACACTGCTGGAGTCAATGCAAAGGCAGAAGGACCAGTGATCTGGGCTTGCAGCAGGTCCAAGTGTGGTGTAGTGGTTAAGAGCAGTGGACTCGTAATCTGGTGAACCGGGTTCACTTCCCCACTCCTCCCCATGCAGCTGCTGGGTGACCTTGGGCTAGTCACACTTCTTTGAAGTCTCTCAGCCTCACTCACCTCACAGAGTGTTTGTTGTGGGAGAGGAAGGGAAAGGAGATTGTTAGCCGCTTTGAGACACCTTAGGGTAGTGATACTGCGGGATATCAAATCCAAACTCTTCTTCTTCTTCCCAGGTTCAATTCCCGACACCCGCAGGTAGGGCAGGCATGGAATGAATGAATATGTAATTTTTGGTCTCTCTCCGTTCCTCATCTTTTACCCATTAAGCTCGCTTTGCCCCATCCCTGCATCAGTGTGATTTTTTTATTTTTTTAAAAAAGTCTTTGTGAAAGCCTGCCACTATTTTAGTGCACATTTTTAATTTACACCTGCAATTTTGCTTAATATATACATTTTTTTTGCAAGTGATTTCCCCATAAGTCATGAATATTTATTTGTTTAAACAATCTATATGCTGCTCAGCTAACATAGTCTCAGAGCAGTTTAGAAAGAGTCAATAGGAAAATAAAAATGAAAATTTGTTAAAATCAAACATCAGTTAAAATGCCTGAGATAAAAAGAAAGAAATTTCCACCAGGCACTGGAAGTTCAGCAGGAGGGGGCTGCCAGACCTCAACTGGAAGGGCGTTCTATAAAGTTGCATGATATTTACATTAATGGAATGCATTTTAATGCAGTTTTTTTTGTAAGATAATGCAAATTTGGATGTATCGTTTAGTTGAGGAATGGCATCACAAAATTCAGAATCTTGAAGAATAGCTGCATTTCAGTTTGTGAATCATTTCAGGAAGTGCAAATGAAGCAGCTTTGCGATTATGAGGCCCATTGGGGTGTGCTGGCCTCAGATCTGAGAGTCTATGATTTGAATCCCCTACTCAGCCACTGAAACTCACTGAGTGTCTTTGGGCTGGTCACTGTCTCTCACCCTAACCTACCTCACAGGGCTGTTGTGAAGATAAAATGGGGGATGGGAACAAAACAAAAAGGGAAACAAAAAAACAAGGAATGCTCTCCCCAGTTAGGGTTGTATGATGCCCACATTAATGCCCTTTAATTGCCAGTCAATGGTTATTATTTTCCTTTCTTTCTGTAATTTTCTCTGTTAATTTTTTATTGCAACTTTTAAATATCTTTAACTTTTAAGTAACTGCCTCTCCTGTTTTGTGCTGGTTGATTTTTCATTTTTGAAGCTGGTTTTAGCTATTCTGGTATGTCTAGGTTGGCAGGAGTTCTCTTACACACATGTTTTAAGGTATTCACAAGGCAAGGTGCGAGCTTCTGAGTTGCACAGAGCTCTTCCTTAAGCTAGATGCAAAAAATAAAATAAAATAAAATAAAATAAAAGAAGACAAGACAAGACAATAAAAACAAAATATGGACTGGGGATGGATGGAGAGGGAGATCCCCCCCCCAATAGCAGGCATCGTGTTAAGCTGTATCTCCAGTTTTGATCTGAAAATAGCAGCAGCAGCAGCAGCATTGGTTGTTAATAATAATAATAATAATAATAATAATAATAATAATAATAGAATCATAGAGTTGGAAGAGACCACAAGGGCCATCCACTCCAACCCACTGCCAAGCAGGAAACAACAACAACAACACTTTTATTTTTTATACTCCACCCATCTGGCTGGGTTGAGCCAGCCACTTTGGGCAGCTTCGAACATATAAAAAACACACACAATAAAACATGGAATCCTCCTTGATGATTGATTAGTTTAAAATTTTAAGGGTACCTTCCACCAAAGGGTCTCTGATTACACAGAGGTGAAATGGGACTGGAAATGCAAACCCAGTATCTCCTTCTGGAAGTATAAAAACAATGGCCTGGCAGCATCTGCCTCTGGCACCAGAAGGTAATCACAGGCCCCTCCTAAGGCAGAGAGGAGAACTGATGAAAATATGAGAGTCTTCATATTTGCAAAAGTGGAGATTAATTTTAGGATATGGAGGAGGAGGAGACAACTTTGCAAATCTCTGCTGACATGATAGATTACATGATGCTTAAAGGAAAAAGGGAAAGGGGAAAAAGGAAAGTTATTTGATCTGTTACCTTTGGGGCTTGTAGTTTTCTTTTACCATTTCATGTTGCATGTCTAAACTGCCACAACTTAATTCATTTTTATGACAAATAATGACCTACATAATACACTTAGGCCCTTCTTTCTTTGATATACTCGTTTGCTTTGTGGCAAGACCTCCCGAGCATCTTTTGTGTAAACCTTGGATATATTTCCTGCAGACACTGCAGCTGTGCAGTTCTCTTAAGTTTGCATTTAAAGCACAGGCAAATGGAAGCAGATGTTTTATAATTTGTAGTAATCGAAGCTCCTCAGCCTACCAGCTCCTCTGTCTGATTTGCAAATACCCCAGGCTTATTAGAAGTTGTGAGAAACCCTCCACTCTAAGAAGATACAACTGAAGTCCTATGCTGAAAATGTTTCATACACTCCCCCCCCCCAAGAATTTTCCACCAATTTAAAGAGGAAAGAAAGTGCATTATGAATTCTCAAAGAGGAGAAGAGAAAATTCAGATGAAATTATCACTGGTGTTTGTGTGTAGCAGAGTTTTTGATGTGCTGCCCTTACATCATACTCTCCAACATTTTTCTGATGAAAATAGGGACATCCTACCATACCTTCAAGGGACGCGGGTAGTGCTGTGGTCTAAACCACTGAGCCTAGGGCTTGCCGATCGGAAGGTTAGCGGTTCGAATCCCCACGGCGGGGTGAGCTCCCGTTGTTCGGTCCCAGCTCCTGCCAACCTCGCAGTTCAAAAGCACGTCACGTGCAAGTAGATAAATAGGTACCGCTCTAGCGGTAAGGTAAACAGCGTTTCCGTGTGCTGCTCTGGTTCGCCAGAAGCGGCTTGGTCATGCTGGCCACATGACCCAGAAAAACTGTCTGCGGACAAACGCCGGCTCCCTCAGCCAGTAAAGCGAGATGAGCGCCACAACCCCAGAGTCATCCGTGACTGGACCTAATGGTCAGGGGTACCTTTACCTTTTTACCATACCCTCCAACATTCACTGATGGAAACAGAGACGCCCTAAGGAAAAGTGGGACATTCCAGGATCAAATCAGAAACTTTGATGGCTTCTGTAAAACTGGGACCCACACGCTGTCAGGATTGGGTTTGGATTGGCAAGATCTGATTGAAAAAAGAAAGAAATGGCGGGGGGAGCTGAATAGTGGGAACCTGGGATGGAAGAGGGGAAACTTCCCTTTCCACCTGAATGTCAGCAACTTTGGAAGGGGACACAGGGATGCTGTCCCACTCCTCTGACCTTCCTGCAAAGTAGAGAGCCTCAGTGAAGGCTGGGGAGGACTCTGGATCAGCTGAGCAGGGAAGCTGAGCAGGAGGCAGCAAATACTGAACTGAAGCCTGAACAGGACAGAATGCAGCCTTGTCACTTAGAACCAAGTGCTTCCTTTGCAGGTAGTAGCAGACCCCCCACCCCAGTGGAGTGTGTGTTTGCAAGGTGTGAGTCACACCTCTTTAAAACCATGGAGGAAGATGCAGATAAGCTTCTTGGGACATCTTTGGTGCTTCTCTCCAGTTCCGAACATTTTCTCCTGCTCCTGAACTCCTAAGTAATGTGTCTGCTGAGCACTAAGCCTGTACCATTACTTCCCCGAATAAAGAACTCTTTCCTCCTTACAAGAGCCTCTGTCTGTGAATTTTGGGTCAGAGCCAAGGCAGGCAGGCAGCTCCCAGAAGTCTTCCCAGGAGGAAATGCTGAAAACGTTTTCCACAGCCTAATCTAGGAAGCCTCGGAGAAGTGGGACCTTGGATCTTTTATTATTTAAATGCAATTGTGATAGATACAGCAAGACTCCCATTGTGCAATATCATAAGGGGTCCTCACAGATTCCTTTCCATGGGTGTACAATCTGTGTCCCTGTGTACACAAATAAATAAGCTGTACACTCATACAGTTCTTCACATGTAACATTCAATGAGTGTACAGTTTGTGCACCTGTGAAACAACAGCTGAGCTGTGTATACAAGCATACAGTCTTTCTCACAAACAGTTGCATATGTGCAGATATGGCTTGGACCATTATTCAGTGTAAAGTGGGAACAGGCCTCTTATCCCAGCATATCCCAAAGTCCAATTTTGCAATACAGGTATGTGCAATTTCACAAATATGTGTCTGATATGCAGTTGACCAACAGAACTGCCCAGATCATCACAAGTATTGTTTGGCTCTTCCGGTTAAGATGGCGACAGGTCAGACCGACAGCTCCGGAGCTCTGCAGATCTAAATGGAGTTTTAATTGATTTTAACCTGTTTTAAACCACAATCATTGGTTAAATATTGCTTTTGGTAGCAAAATCCTGGCCTCTTCTATTTTGTCCATTGTACCATCCAGCACAGTGTGCTGTAGTGGTTAAGAGCGGTAGACTCGTAATCTGGTGAACCAGGTTCGTGTCCCCGCTCCTCCACATGCAGCTGCTGGGTGACCTTGGGCTAGTCACACTTCTCTGAAGTCTCTCAGCCCCACTCACCTCACAGGGCGTCTGTTGTGGGGGAGGAAGGGAAAGGAGATTGTTAGTCGCTTTGAGACTCCTTCGGGTAATGATAAAGCAGGATATCAAATCCAAACTCTTCTTCTTCTTCTTCTTAAAATCTCTCATCCCATTTTTTAAAAAAAGTTTTCTGGAAATCATGGCAAATGAGAAGAAGAGTGAAAAATGTTTGCTCCAATGGAAGGCAAAGAACATTTCATTGTCGTTTCCAGCCATCTGAAAAAGAATGTGAAGCAATAGTGATTTTCTTCTACTTCTAAAAAAGCCATTAGAAGTTGATAGTTCTATTTTTAAGTGGGGCGGGGAGAGAGAATATAGCACCGAGCAAACCAACTTCAGAACCATTTAAAATCAGATTTCCTGCAGGCAGAAAGTAATTCTACTTCTGCTCTTTGGAATCATAGAAGAGGGAGCGGGGTGGAGAGGCCTCTCAGGTCATCCAGAATGTCTCTTGCCAATATAGGTTTGTTCCTTTGCTGAATATTCACATCCATGAATGCGTTGTCCAGTCGACTTTAGGCTAACTCCAGCGATGAGCCTTCTACTGGCTCCCCCGAGAGCCCACTCCATTTGTTCGCCATGAGCTCGCCTTATGGATTTTTCTTTTAAAGTATTATATTTATTTTCATCGACAAACAAAGCAACACAGATTGATCTGCCAGCCTTAAGCTTCTGTGAATCTCTTCAAATTTGGGGGCAGGGAGAGCTCTGAAAGCAGAGAGTACTCCCCACCCGCATTCCCATTTACCACAAGCCATTGCAATGTCATGCTGAAAGCATGTATCTTGGTCTATCTTATAGTATAAGCCTTGCAGGGTGTTTAAAAAGAAAAAGAAGACGAAAGAAAGTTACGGGCCACCCCAATCCCCGCCAAACTGTGCACAGGATTCCAGCAGCCTTCAACGAGGGCCTGTGTTCTCTTTGTGGATTTGAGACACAGCAGAAGCTTCCTTAGCTTTAAGAAATATGATTTATTCGCATATTTACACCTCCGGTCTAAATGGAGGGAGTACAGATCTTACAGCATAGCCATCGCCAGCCTGCTTTTAGCTACATCCCTCCCCCAGCCACATCCCCTCTCCTCAGGCTACATCACTCACCCAGCCCTACCGTGACTGTTTTTACTTGGCTGAAATGGGTCCTTGAACTCCGTAAATAGCTTTTGCTTGCAGTGGTGGACTTGGGGCTCTCAAATTTCAGTGGCACCCTGTGTGATGCCAGAATTTGGCACCCCCTGCCTCTCGTTCTCGATTTGATATCACACTACCCTAAAAACACCTCTGTTGCTTGCCGGGGAGGGGTTATGTATGTTCATGTGTATAGAAACTAGCCTTCTGTACTAAGTTGAAATTTATTTTCACTTTTGCCTCTGGCACCAACGACAACTGGTATGTGGCCCCTGAAAAGCTATTCCCCAGAAGGGATTGTGGCCCTTGGCCCTTGAAAAAGGTCCCCCACAACTGGACTAGGTGAACCAAGGCTGATCCATACATTGGATCCTGGCGGTTCAGGATGGATGGAGTTAAACATGTAAATACAATAAATATCCAAGCCAGACAGCCCAAAGCCTCAGCAGAATGATGATGTAAGGCTAAGATTTTAGCTCAAGTGACGGTTGGGCTCTGATTGAATGAACCTTTGAGGCTCCAACCCGAAGCCATTCAGCAAAAAGATATGCTGAAAATTCTTTCCGGGGGATTTGAGCATCTTCCCAACAAGCTGAGGGGGCCGTAATGATATGTTTGCTTATCATCCACTTAACCTGCTTCACATCTTTCAAGGCCCACATTGTAACCTCGGGTCAAAACTATTTGGGGCGGCTGTAACTTGCGATAAACATATGCTTTGCAAGGTGAGTGAGCCACATCAGAACTGCTTCCTTATTATTATTAACATGTGTTTGAGGTGTGGGGGAAGGAGGAGAGGAGATAAATTTTGACAAGTGCGGAGAACAGCATATATAAATACACACACACACACACACACACACACACACACACACCTCCTGGCATTGGAGTGCAGTGCTTACGTGGCAAATATTTGCCTTTTCAGATTGCAATCTGTTTCAAGATTTAATGCACGAACTGGTGGTATCCTGACACCATGTTTCCCAGGGTATTGGCATTTTCTTATCTAAGATAGACAGGCAAGGTCTGAGGACGGCCCTGTGGGAATGAGAACAAGGGTTGGCTGGGAGCTTGAGGAGTCATTGACCCATGGTTCTAGGCATTAGTCAGAAAAAGACTATAAACTGAAATTGGTCTCATGGGCCCCTGCTCAATGAGAACTATGCCACATACCCTCTAATGTTCCCCTGAGGAAATTCAGGACACAAGAGAATTGCACCACTGCCGTCTCATTCCTGGGACATACTAGGAACAATTCAGAAGTCAATTAAAATTGGGACAGCGGAAGGGTATAGCTGATTATGGCTTGTTGTTAACATTTTATATGGCACTTTTTCTGGGTTCATGTTTCTTCACATGGATTATTGCAGTAAGTCTTGTAACACCCACTGAAAGGTAGACCAGGAAGAATGGTCTGTCAAGTATGGGGAACCTGTTGCGCTCTAGATGTCATTAGATTCTAGATCCCATCTGTCCGACGACTGATGGAGAGAACCGCAAATTATCCATCCTTGGCCTAAACCAGGCATCCCCAACCCCGATGTTTTGGCCTACAACTCCCATGATGCCTAGCTAACAGGACCAGTGGTCAGGGGTGATGGGAATTGTAGTCCAAAACATCTGGAGGGCCGAAGGTTGGGAATGCCTGGCCTAAACAGTATAGATTAGATACTGGCTTACCACCAGTGGGGGTCCTTAAGAGACAACCGCTTGGAGCCTAAGTCATCCATGCCATGGGTGTTATCCAGTGGTCCTATTCACATCAGACCCATTGAAGTTAATGGACAAGACTAACTTAGGCTAATTACTTTCAATGAGTTTACACCATACAGGTTTTTGTTGACTACAACCCCAAATATTTAAAGCACACAACTTTTCTCAAAGACTTCTGGAAACTGTAGCTTACCCCTCACAGAGCTACAATTCCCATCACCCTTAACAGTTCCAGGGATGCTTTAAATGTATGGTGTGGATGTGACCATCATCTCATATTGCTGTCAATCAAGGATAGGACTCCAAATTCAGCCCACTAGGCCTCCGTTTACTGGACCTTCAGGGCTCCCCCCCCTAACCCACATCTCCTCCCCAGGCATAGGAGCCAACTCCTAGGGCTGAGGTCCCTTTGCCCCCCAATAAAGTATTTGAGGGTCCCTGCCCCCCAAGTTAATGACCATTTGCATTCAAATGGCATGTGTTTGTCGCATCATGTGATTGATTATGTTTTATTCAAGTTGGCACCCCTGTCCACAGACTACATCCCCTGCTTTTGGCCAACCCTTCATTGGCCCCACTATGTGCCCTCCTTGAGTGCCCTTGAGTGCAATAATACCTCTTGCCTTTTGACTTGGAGATCTAACTTTTGTCTGGCTGAAAGCTATCCTATTGCACAAAGTCCCTAGAAGGTTGTCTACCAGGGACTATAGCTGTCGGGCTACAGCATAAAACTCCCCACCTACCTACCTACCTACCTACCTGTGAACTGCCACTCATGAGTTTGGCTTTTTCACCACTGTCTTAGCAAGTTGATACTCAGGGCCGGCTCTAAGGCAAGACTGGGTGGCGGGCTGCCAGGGGGGCGACGTGCTGCTGTGCCCGCGGCAGCCCCGCTGCACCCGCCAGACAGGCGCACTGCAAAACGGGGTGGTGGTGGGGCAGTGGAGGGATCTTCGCACCACGGCGCCAGGGCGCCAGATATGCTTAAGACGGCCCTGCTGGTATTGTACTGCAGCCCTCTGCAAAGCAGCATAGAAAATAGCTGTAATTTCCAGCCCTGCTCCCCTGGTCCATTCCATGCCTGACTTTCAAGTGCAATACCCTTCGTATAATTCATCTACATTCCCCTTCAATATCTTAGACTTTCAAACTGCTAATTCTTCTCTAAAAGCCCTACCAATAAATGCGAACAAAAACGTCCCTCTGTACCCCTTCCTATCTCTGAATGGGCACATTCCTTTAACCCCTCCGATAAAGGACATTCTCTTGTTCCCTTTTATTCACCAACCCAGACATATTTGCAGCGGACACAATATATATACTGTATCTGCGGAAAACTTTCCGCCGCAATTATAATAATCCTATTGTATGAGGTTTCCTACAAAACTCACCAGCGGCAGTCCCAGTAGCGTCATCAGAAAATGATAGCTGCTGTGGAGGGTGTCTTGTTGCCTCCTATCTCAAAGGATGGAGAGTGAGTGCCTGACAGAGAGAGTGAAAAGGGGGGAAAAAGATGGTCATAGGAATAGCAACACACACCCCTTGTGTTTATGGTAGGTAAAGGACGGAATTCACTCAAAAAATGTAGTGGTGACCACCAACTTGGATGGCTTTAAAAGAGAAATTTATGGAGGATAAAGCTAACTCTGATTGCCAACTATGATGGTCATGTCCTTCCTTCACTGCTGGAGGCAGTATGCCTCTGAATTCCAGTTGCTTGGAATCACAACTAGGGAGAGTTGCATTCCTGTCCTGCATGCGGGCTTCCCATAGGCATGTGGTTGGCCCCTGAGAGAACACAAATATGGGCTATATGCTGATCCAGCAGGACTCTTCTTACATCAAAGGACTATAACAAGTCCCATGGGGAAGGTTGACTGATGGGCAAGACCACCTAACTCAGAATTGCCTCTGAATACCAGCTGCTGGGAGTCACAAGTAAGATGTTTGCTGTCACACTCAGGTCCTACTTGCAGGCTTCTCATTAAGGCACAGTGATTGGCCACCGTGAGAACAAGATGCTGAACTTGATGGACCTTTGGTCCGATCCACCAAGGATCTTCCAATGTTCTTAACAAGGGAAAGTAAGGCTTTTCTTACATTCTTCCTCCACCTTCTCACAATCTAACACAGTCTTCTTCTCCATCCTGATCTGCTCTGAATGTTGCTAAGACTCCGACTCCCATCATCACTGATTGTTGGCCATACTAGGTGGGACTGATGGGAATTCAAGTCCAGCAATGTCTGGAGGTCACCAGGTTGGGGAAGGGATGATCTAATATTTGCAACAAGAACTTAGGAGAAACTATAGTTATGTATGTATATGTATATGACAACAACTCCACACATTACTGGACCTTAGGCACTCATGATACTTCTGCCATTCTCCCAGTCTCTCTTCTTCCAGCTCTATCTTCAACATCTATCTTTCCCGTGCATCCTTTGATTTAAAGCAGGAATGGGTAGCCATTTTGTTTTAGTTCACGGATTGCATTTAACCTCGGACGATCCTGCATGTGTTGTAGGCTGGTGCTGGTAGTGGGCATGTGCAAAAATGGGAGATGCCAGACATTGAACCTAGCTCCTTTGACATCAAAAGCAGATGCTCTGTCACCACGTCAGAGTCCTTCCTTCTCAGCAGCTGAGCATTGCTTGAGCATTAAGATTTGCATTCATTGCTCCACCTACTTTTGCCTCTGGCCCCACTCACCACTGGCATGTGGCCCCCAGAAGGGAATGTGGACCACCAAGTTTCCCCACCGCCCTAGGGTCTCAGACAGGGATTCTCCCCAGTCTATTCTTTGGGCCTGAAAATGGGGTCTTCTTTGTGCAAAACAGGGGCTTTCCCACTGAGCCATGGGCTCACTAGAGCTGTAACCTCAAGCGACAAATCAGAACAGAACAAGGGCTTGGCATGACCCTAATCCTCCCTTTCCTGTCCCAAACCAATCTGAAAGACTATTAAAGTAAGTGTCTATGATATCACTCTTGGAGCTGTTCAGGTTTTTTCCAGAGAGGGTGCCATTTTTGCTGACCATAACTGCACCTTTTTTTCTTTTCTCCTTGGTATTCTCCAGAAATCTGTGTGTTTTCCATTATATCACCCCCCCCCCCAAATTGGCTTATTCTTCTGTAGGCTTAAAATAAGAAAAAGAATGAGGGTGGTGGTGGTGGGAATGAGGAAGAGATCACAAGGCCATTTCTTTCAGAACGGCGTCTCTCTGCCCTATGCCTGTGCACAATAGATTTTCCACATGAGATGAAAGGGCAAACACAATTTGCTATCAATTTTGACTCTGTAGAGTGATGTAGCATATAATCTCTTTATTCTTTTTTTTTTTGCTTGCAATTTGTTAGAGATGGTTGCTAGGTAATGCTTTCCAGCCCCCGTCTCCCCCTCTCCTCTCGCACACTAAGCATCAGTGATCTAATGTGGGAATATGTTGTATTATATAATTAAGCCCTTGGTGGCGCCGATGTCCGTGTGAGAAAAGCCTCGAATATCTCTTTCACATTAGCAGGAATGTTATTAAAATGTTGTGCGTGGGCAGATGACAAGTGTCACGAAAGACTACTAAGCTCTCTGCTTCCCTCCCCATGTTGAGAGAATCTGTGGCCTACTTTTCACAATCAACAGATGAGGTGGACAGTCTGTTTCTGGACTGTATGGCTTCAAACTGTGGGGAAAGTTCCGGCCTGCAGCGGGCAACCTCCTTTTCCTGTTTTGGGTGTATGTGTGTGGCATGTCCTTGGGGTGATCTCCTGGGAGGATGGAAGATGCTGCTGGAGGGCAGGAGGAGGAGTGCCTGCTGAGGGCCTGAAGGACCCTGCCCTTGCCTCTGTCCACCTGGCTGGGGCGGGGCTTGACAGGCTTCACAAGGACTGCAGCTGGTTTTAAAGTGTTTTGAATTTTTAGCTGTGTTGTTTTAAATGAGACCGTCTTGGCTGTGAGCCCTGGAAGACCTGCACCCTGCCTTGCTGGCCCTTTCCTATCTGGCCTGGGAGAGTGGAATGCTGATTGACTCCAGCTACAAAAGCTGAAGCTTGTTGAACAGATTCTTGGGCTGGAGTATTGCTTATGGGGGTCGAGAGAGCTGTTATTGATATTGTTGTTGTATTTTTAGTTTTAGAACTTATGATTTACGTGGAAATTGTTTCCATTTGATTGTGTACTTTTTGATGTGTTTTATTTATTCTATATGACTTTGGTTATGTTTGTAGTTATGTAAATCTTGTCATGTTGTAAGCTGCCTTCAGCGTAGTTTTAACTATGGAAAGGAGGCATACAAATAAAATGATAAAAAAATTCCTTCAGTAGCACCTTAAAGACCAACTAAGTTTTTATTTTGGTATGAGCTTCCGTGTGCATGCACACTTCTTCAGATACACTTGAAACAGAAGAGTCAGACCCTTATGTATATACAGAGGGTGGGGGTGGGGGGAATGGGTGATGGGCTGATGGGAGTGGTAAACCTGTAGATGGCTGTTAACGACTGCTGATGACTGCAATTGGTCCTGCGGGGAAAAAGCAAGGGCTGAGGTGCTAAAGAAAGCTTGATCATGCATAATGAGATAAGAATCCAATGTCTTTGTTCATCCCAGGTGGCTCCATGGTTTTAAGCTTGGTAATGTTTTATTTTGCTTCGACTCAGACCAACACGGCTACCTACCTGTAAATAAAATGATGATGATGATGATGATGGGCAGAGTCAGAGCTGATGATGGATGGAGCCCAAGACTGAAGTGTACTGGATTAACTAATCCAGAATAAAGCTTCAATTTTCACTGTTGCTACCATTGACTGGAATTCCCGGTCCAGCCAGGTCTGCTCAATTATAAACTCCAATGGGTTTGATGGGTTTACCTTCAAATAAGTATATACAGTAGGAGAATAGTATGGCTACTGTTTAGAAAAACAGTTCCGGAAAAACAAATACAGTCCTTTCAAATTGTTCTGAAATGACAAAGAAAGGGGGAAGGGAAAACTTTATTAACAGCCAGGAAAAATAAAGTGGAAACAGAGAGGAAGCAACTCTGATGGGGACAGGTAAGTGGGGAGCTTTAGGCACCAGGGGCCACATGAAATGAGGTCGGAGCCTACTGGTTGCCTACTTGTGTATCCTTCTCCCTGACATGGTGATAATCTGTGTGTAAGAATCTCATTGTATTTTCTTTGCAATGAAACAGCATGCTGAGTGTGCAGAAACTAGGCTACTGTACAAAAGGTATACTTTACATGCATTGCTCCACCTGCTTTTGCTCCTGGTCCAACCCATCACTGATATGTGGCTCCTGGGGGGTTGCTAGGAGGAAATTGGCCTGTGGGCTGAAAGATTCCCCATCCCTCGTCTATGATCAGCTGTGCTCAGACATGAGGATAAAATAGAGGGGATTCTGCACATGCATCCCTGGCTGGATGAGGGACTGTCCACAAATGTAACCAACAGATTGCTGTGCGTCCTGATCCGATTATTGTTGATAGCAATATTCACCTGTTTACACAGGAAGGACTGAGGAATCAGGGAGCGTAGCCAGGCTGCCCCCTTCCCTTCTAACCTGACTTGATTTTTGGTGCTAGTCTCAATAGTTTGACTAAGAGTGTGAGTGTGCAGTTAAATATGCGAAGGCATCTAGCATAGGGAAGGAGGTGAAATAACTGCATCTCATGATCACCTCATTTTGCATATCATAGCCTCTATTTTACCCTCCATGGTTAGAGATTACAAGTCAGTCAAAGCACTTCTCCTTATGCAGTGTTAAATAATATAGCACTAAAGCCAGCCGATTTCCATGGTTGGACGCCTCGTGTTGACAGATACACTTATTGATTGTATAATGGGACAAAGCCAGCATGTTCAGGTGATGTAACAATAGGGGAAACAGTGAATAGCTTTGGAAGATGGAACATCTATTATCTGAAGCTCATCTGGCATGCAATTTTTGATCTTCTAACCAATTGCTCAGAGCCGGAGGGTCGTTTGTTTTAAAGCAAAAGGAGGCTGAGATTTTCTCCTTCTGTCAGATTTTAAAGGTGCCAGCTTAATTTTATTCTGTTTTCTTCAGCATTCTGCAAACTCCTAGGATAAGAAGCTGAGTCAGATCATTGGTCCGTCTTGCTCAGGACTGCTCACACGGTCTGAACCCGTGACCTTCTCAGATGCTTCATTACTGAGTGACAGACAGCCTTTCCCCAGAATGGCAAAGCAAAATCATCTTCTACAAAGCAGTAAAGTATCTTTTAATCTTGAGAGCAGCAAGAGTTGGGTGTTTCATGAAGGAAACTCTTTCCATGATGTTATACAAAGCATTTTTTAACAACATTCGAGAGGTACCTTTTGAGGGAGTCTGTGCCCCAACATCGGTACATTTCCTTGATAATTGTTCACAAAAGCTGGAGGCAGGCATTGCAAAGAATTGCCCTATTCAGGTGTTGTTCTGTGTTTAAACAATTTGTGTGAGAGAAAGGCTCATAATGATATAGGCTCCAGCCCTGCCCCAAATGCCCGCAAGTGGGCCTTCCACATATGTTGAGAGAGGGGACCTGAAGGGGCTTCTAAGCACATTCAGTTGAGTGCACTTTCGAAATCTGCTTCAGAGCTTCCCTCTTAATGTGGAGATGTTGGGGGTAGAGTAGGCAGAGATAAGGATATTGAGGGTGAGGGTGCCAACTTGAATAAAATACTGGGGGGGGGGAGAGATAAGCCCTGCCCTCCATAATCAATCACAAGACATGGTGCACCCAACCATTTGAATGGTCAATGCTCATCCACTTCCCCCCTGCCCCCTTCAAATATTTTATGGGGGGGCAATGAGTTGTTTAAGGATATTTAAAATATTGCCTGAATAACTAAAAAATGTTGAATCATAGAAATGAAAGTACCTGGCACACAAAAGCCATCTTGTCTCTTTTCAACCATGTAATCATGAGTATATATACATGTCCACACACACACACACACACACACACACCCCTTCATCTGGAGATCTGCAGGCTTTAATCTAAATATATATAAATGTAAACTGGCCATGTCCATTGGTTTCCACTTTTCACCGAAACCGCTTGAGCGATAGCGATGAAATTTGGACACAACATCACATGCCACTATGGGAGTGTTCCTAGCTACATGGGGTATACAAATGTCACACCTGCGCAAGGTAAAACCCCATTTTTAGGACCTAAAAAGTCAGCCAGGAGACCCTGTCGAGCATGCTGGGAAAAGAACCAGGTTACAAAACACTGCCCTCTAGTGGCGGCTACACTGGTACTGCAGCTAGAAAACCTTCCCTCTCCATGGCACCTCGGCTCGCCTTTACAGACTAGGCTGAATGGAAGTCGGGACTCGCCTGGGTGGGGGTTGGGGGGAGGAGGGGGTGGGATACGTCATGGATCGGGACAGGGTGGGGGGAATCACAGGGATGAACCGGGGGGGAGGGGGCGGGATAGTTCATTGGTCGGGACACGGTGGGGCCACTCACAGGGATGGACCGGGGGTGGGGGAGGAGGGGCCGGGATACGTCATGGATCGGGACAGGGTGGGGTGAATCACAGGGATGAGCCATAGCAACGCGTGCCAGGACAGCTAGTATTTAATATAAATATTAAAGTAGCCCCCATTGGAAGATTTGGACCCTACTGAGCAAGATTGACCTAGGATCTGACTCAGTATAATGCAGTTTCCTCTGTTCCTGTACCGATGACTAGAGGTGTCGGTGATCTTGTTTGCAAGTCTGATAAAAGGCAGCCACGGCATTTTAATTCTCCCCACCTACATTGTGTGTGAGGACAGTCTGATCTTTTCCAATCAAGTCATCTTCTTGAACAGGGCAAAGAGCTCTTGCGATGAGTAGCTTACCTGACTGTTATTGCTTATTTTCTTATATAAGACAGATTGGACATGGACGTAGGCTCTTGCGCTCTTGAGAATCACAAGGATTTCACAAGGCATGGTCCCAAGAAGGTATTCACAGACTGAGTTATGCCTTCCATTTTATTTCTCCTCTACATCAGTGTCTTATAACTCCCCGACTTCTCATTTGTTTCATAGACTATTCTACCAGTACGGCCCACTTTCGCAAGGAAGCTGCCTTGCACCACTTTTGTTATATCCTGGGGATTTTGTTCATAGTTTATGTCTTCGGCGCAGTACAAAAGGGCTGATGGACTCAAGCCTTACAGGGAATGTAATCCATTGTGGACCTTAATTTGAAGAGCTACTGGCCTTGACTCAGCCTTGGAATCTGGATGCGATGCTGGCACTGAGCTCGGAAACATTTAAAATGGGATCCTGATGTATTTCTTGCTTTACGTGAATCTTGCATTTTGTGCCCATGCCTTCCCTCACACACTGCTACACCTCCTGCTGAAGGAATACAGAACAGGATTTCATTGTCAACAGGGGCAGCTTAATCTAACCAGCTTCAGTGCTTCATTGCTGTCCAGTATTTCAGCAGCTCCAGTATCTGTTTCCAGATGTTAATATCAAGCTGTGGAACCTGAGGACTTAATATTTGAAATGAGCTACATAAATACATCTGGGCTGGCCCAAGACATTTTGGCACTTGAGGCAAACCCCAAATAGCACCCTCCTTCCCTCCCTGCAAGGGAATAAGGCTTGAGCGAAGATCTGCATCGGGAACAAGAGGGTGATATTCACTTGGGATAGCTCAGTCACTCAAGCACGAGACACTTAATCTCAGGGTCGTAGGTTCAAGTCCCATGTTGGGCAAAAGATTCCTGCATTGCAGAGGGTTGGACTAGGTGATACTTGCGGCCCCTCCCAACTCTACAATTCTATGACTCTATGACATTGGGATCTGCTGCCCATGGCAATCCTGCTGCCTGAGGCAGTTGCCTCACCTTGTCTCATGGGTTGGCCCTGCCAACCATTATCACTGGTGGGATGGGAATACCCATGTATATCCACTTGAACTACTGTAATGCACTGTGTGTGGGCTGCTCCTGGAGATGATCTGGAGGCTGCAGCTAGTGCAGAATGCAATTGCTAGGCTAATAGGTGGGGCAGCTCTATGGGATCATGTCTCACCTGTCCTGAAATTGCTGAGCTGAGCTGAGCTGAGCTGAGCTGACAACTGGACCCAGTTCAAGGTTTATAAAGACTGGCATGTAAAGTCTGCCTCCTCTGGCTCTTCTTTGGTTCCAACAGGAAGGTAATGGGGTATTATTTCATTGGGCTTTTTAAAAAAGTTTATTAATCAATTTAGCGCCATTCATATGCAGACTCGGATGAGGGAGGAAACAGGGAGTGGGCAGAAGGGGGAAGCAAAAGACAATGACAACAGACAAATGCAGTGATGGATCTGTTGAGATCAGTTCATTCTGATTTCTACAGCAGTTAGCAATTTAAGAAATCACAGGGAGCATGAAAATTTATATACATTTTCATGCACATTTATTCCAATTGATTGATTTTTTGCAGGTGCTTCCCCATCCAATAATGCATCTTTTAACATTATTTTCATTAATATACATGTTTGTTTGCATCTTTCAGCTTCATGGAATTTGAGGAAGTGTGGGTTTTGTAGGATACCTGTGTTTCAGTTTCCATTAGGAATGGAGAAAAAAAATGATTCACACTAATCCACACTTTCTGAAACAATACACAAATTGAAGCAAGCTATCCTACGAAATTCACACTTCTCCAAATTTAGCAATGCCATTCTCCAGGCAAGTAATGTGTACAAGAATACATATCCTGGGGTAATGTATGCATAGAAAATCACGCATTAGGGAAATAGCAAACACAAATGCATTATATTTGGCTAAATATCATACAAACGTGTATATTAGGAGAAATCTGCATGAAAAGCTGGTGAATTTTCATGAGCGCTTTTTTTGGGGGGGGGGTTGATCCCATAAACTAAAGTGGAAATGTGGAGACCTGAACCTGAGGTTGCCGGGGGGGGGGGGAGAGAAATGGAAATTGGCAGACTCACTCACCCTTAGTATGCATATTAGTCCAGAAAGTGCAAATCGGGTAGGTTCATTACCCTCCGTTCTCAAACTTGAGCAGATGAAATCCTAAATTCTTAGATATTTCATTTTCACCAAGGGGTTAAGAACGGAGGTGATAAATCATGCAAGACTTTTAAGGAGGGATATAGGAACAGAAAGTGATGGGAGCACTGCATATATACAAAGAGAGCTCTGATGTCATTCCCTGGAAGAAGCAGGAATGATGGTTAGAGTTGTTAGAAACGAAAAGAAAGAAGAATCACCTTTTACAACTTATTGATTTCTCCGCTTCCAGCTGTCACAACTCAGTAGCTTTGCTCCGGCAAAGACAGGAAAGAGCCAAGCCTTCACTCTACACATCTCTTGCCCTTTGACCGGCTGGTGGAAGGCTGTTGGAGCAGGCCAGGGCTGCCTCTCCAGGAGATTCAGGCATTCTTTCAGCAGCAGCAGCAGCAGCAGCAGCAGCAGCAGCCTGGGCCTGCTCAATGAATCAAACGATCCGGTGTTTTGAGACATTCCATTTGGAGCTCTATTTCATGCCATCTCCTTGGAGCCCTTTGCCCTAGTTTGGAGCCAGGCCTGGTCATCAGAAGCCTGCAAGTCCCATTGCCCACAGAGGATTTAGGAGAACAACCGACCACATGACAAATGTATCTGATGCTGCTCATGTACCTTCGACAATGTGGGGAAAAATAAATCCAGAAGAAATCAATGACTGTTACCTTTTGCAGCCTGGTGGGATAATAGATGGAAAAGAGGCTGAGTGATGGGGCACATCTGGGATGGGCAAGTCGGCCAATTTTTGTCCTCCCTGTTTTTCATCTTTCTGAACTTAAATTCAGTTCTCTGAATATTTTTTCACTCCCCACGTAAATTCACCAGCAATTTCTCCTAATGTTCACATTTAAAAATGCAGATTTGACTAATATACACATTTCCGCAAGGAATTTCCCCTAGCATTGCTTGGCTGGAGAACTGCATCACAAAGGTCAAAGAAGCGAGACTCCTAAAGGTTGACTGTGTTTCACATATTCTTCCTCGTTTTAAGGATGCAACAACAGGAAGCAATTTATTCCTGTTATTACTATTACAAAGTTAACACATATCCATGCAGGTCTTGGTGGAATTTTATTAAACTGGCCAAGGTCCTAGGACCTCATTAAATCACTACTTTATTCGTTGCCCATTAAAAACAAACAAAAAAACCCCACACAATTGTTATTTGCAGGATTTACAGTTTTAACTGTGTTATATTTTGTTATCTACAACATTTATTTGCTACTTAATATAAAAAGAAATGATTTACATATGATATATTTGGCAAGAAACACAATGGATATAATTTTGTAAAAGAATACAACATTCAAACAAGGCTTTTAAAAGCTAAAACAAAACACACTAAAGCTGTGCACTATCAATAAAACTGAGCAGAGCACCAAAATAAATATTACTAACATAAAAGCAAGCAAACAAGCAAACAGCTGAAGAATCGGAGGGTTGACAAGTACATCTCCCCCCCCTCACTGCCCCAAGCTACAATTCCAGAGTCCTCTGGAAAGAGGGATTGTTAAACTACTCTGCAAAGGGGAATTGGAGGTCTTCTGGCAACTCTAAGCTCCCTTAGCAAACTACAGCTCCCAGGTTTCTCTGGGGGAAAGCTAGGATTGTTTAAAGTGGCATCATATTGCTTTAAATATATGGTGTGAATGTGACCCTAGGCTCCACTGCCTTTGTGAGAAGTGCAGTGCTTAAAGGTCCAACCCTGGCAGCACAGAGTTGTGTGCAGTCTACTTTTCTGACTCTAGGGTTGTGGAGTGCAGAGCTGTCACAGCTACCAGTTCAGCTGGTGCAGTGATGGCCAAACTTGGCCCTCCAGTTGTTTTGGGACTACAGTTCCCATCATCACTGACCACTGGCCCTGTTAGCTAGGGATGATGGGAGTTGTAGTCCCAAAAGTTTGGCCATCACTGAGCTGGTGCAATGGTTCAGGGGCCAACAACAGGCACCAAGGATGAGGAGTGATGTTATAAAAGAAGCTTTATTCAGAGGAGCCTCTGCTAGAAGCGAAACTCGAGGCCTAAGAAACTACCCAGGTCATGTGACTCCAAGGCAAGTCCTTAAATTGCCAAGTCTTTAACATTTAGGGAGAGCGAACAAATTACAAGCTCTGTCATTAATGTTGCCTGGTATACATGGAATGGTTGGGGGAAGCACATCCCCCTCCCGCCCCCCGGCAGCAGAATGTATTGGACCAGCTTTAAGAATTTGCCTTTCTTCCTTCTTCCTTTCTCTCTTTCTCTTGTGATTTATTTCTTCAATTTATGGTCCACATTCTCCCATCAAGAGACAAATACAGGACAGATATTTGCTTATTCCAGATTTATTGCCTCTTACGTCAGCAGGCATTGTGGGGCAGCCATATGTAATGCTTCATAAATTACATACCAAATGATAAATGTTATCGAATAATGTGGCTATTGTTTGTGGGGCTTTTGAGCTGAGTGGGCTTGTTAACATCCCTTCAGCCCACATTAATAATTTGTTGCCTAATTTTTTGTCCTTTGCAATTAGCACAAGGGCATTATACATAATTTGGAAGAATGAATGTGTGTGTGTGTGTGTGTGTGTGTGTGTGTGTGTGCGCGCGCGCACACACACACAGAGAGAGACATGTGATGGAGGTTCTTTCTACCTATTGTCAAACAACGAGCATTGCCATGTCATTGCATTCACTTTCTGTTGCCTCACACTTACATATTCACAACACAGGAACTCTATTGCTGCAGTCATAGAAAGCTGCTGTATACTGACAGTGGCTCTCCAAGGTTTCAGGCAGGGGACATTCCCAGCCCTACCTTGGGATGCTGTTGGGGATTGAACCTGCAGATGCTCTACCACTCAGCTATTGCCCTTCTTGAATGTTCCTGAAACCAACAAGGGAGATTTCTTTGAAACATCCTGTGTGAACAGATTTTATATAGCTGTGTATCTGGTTGCAATTTCACACAAGAGCCCAGTGCTTCATCAGTTCCAGTCATTTTTCCAGAAAAAGAGGGGAGATCAGGCCCGTGAACTGTCTAACATCTTCAGTAATAGGACAGTGCAGGGCTATTTTTCTAGAAAAAGAGGTGTTGGAACTCAGCATGAATGCCTCCCTTGTCTTCTTATAATAGCAATGGTGCCCACCTGAGAGGTGCCAGAGCTGAGTTCCAGTGAGTTCCATCTGAAAAATGCCCTGGGCCAGTGGAGTATTTAACAAGGTGGAATGCTGTTGACAATACCTTCTTGCTATGATGGTGGTGAGTGAAAGGAACATTATTATTTCTAGTATTATTAGTACTATTCTCATGAACACCATCACCATTTCCTTTCAAGCCCCTGAATTACATAGATCCAGAACCCATTTGAGATGGAAAAGTGCATTGAAAATATGCATTTCCGCAACCCACTCTGAGCCCATATACATCGGTATTAGCCACCCACTTAGCCTGCCTGGGCATGTGGGAAAAGTCATATGGTTCTCTGGACTTTATCCAGAAGACCCGCTATCTAACAGAAGGATGTCTGGCTGAACAGGCATGCAAAAATGCAGATTTATAATAGCAGGGAGCATAACACAGGGAGGAGGTGCCAAATGGGAGAGTCAGAGAAATTAGATTTGATAAATACATAGAACTGGGTAATATTTGGTGCATTTGTCCAAAAACTCAGGGCTGTTTTCCAACGCTGAATAGTGTGTGTGTGTGTGTTTGCATGCAGACACTAATCATGACACAGCTATTTAGGGATGTGGCGCGAATTTGGCAAAATGATGATAATAGGCCATGTTAGAAAATAGCATAGTGGCTTGTGAGGAAGGTGAAGGATGGCTTATTTTCTAATGGCATTTTGTACGTCTGCGACACGAGCCACAACACGACAGTTTCAAAGAGTAACAGAAACCATAGCAGCATTGCGGATCACACTTGGCTTTGGCTTCCATTTCTGTCATGAACCCTGTGGCAATGTCATGGAGGGGATGAGAGAATTCCAAAGAGGTGGGGTCCAGGATTCCTTAAGGACCTCCTGACTCCGTGTACCCCTATCTGATCACAGAGGATTTTGAGGGAGGTGCTGCTGGAGTTTCCCCATGGCTCAGAGGCAAGGCTCGTAACCACCAAGTCTCATGGACCCCATTGTATGGAACTCCCTTGCAGCTGATGTCTGGCAGGCCCCCTCTTTCCTGAACTTCAAGCACCTAGGGAATACTTTTATTTTTCAGGAGGCATTTCATAGTTTTAACCAATCTGTAGCCTTAATTACACTGTACGCCGTTCAGAGACAATTGGAATGAAGCAGCAGAAAAATTATTGAAATAGATAGAAGGATCCCATCTTCAGGGGTTCAGTGTCAGACAGAACATGGCACCCATTCAGTATCCACCACTGTTTTTGAAATGCAGACAAGCTGGTATAGGTGCAAGCACTAATTCAAATAACTGCTTATGGCTTTAGAGACCCTAACCAACACATAGATTGAACATTTGAATGGAGGTTCTCCCTTTTGGAGTAGTGTACCCTTGAATAACTAGCGACAAAGAGTTTGTGAGTTTTCCAGAACTTTCCCCAAAGCACCTGGCTGGCTGGAGTTAGATAAATGCTGGAACCAGAGCTTTTTTTCAGCCAGAACTCACCGGAACGGATGACATTAGACAGTTCACGGGCCCAAACTCCCCTGCAATTTTCTTTTCTTTACCCCCTGCGGGGTGTGGGAAGGAAATCACAGCTTTGGGGAAGCCCAGTGCTCTAATAAGGGGATGCAAATTGCCCCTCCCTTGGTCATGAGAGTGATCATTTGAAAAGAGGGGGTGATAACACCCCCACTCCTTAGCTAGGGTTGCCATGTGTCCTCTTTTTCCAGGACACGTCCTCTTTCAGCAGTAAAATTTCTGTCCGGGTGGATTTTTTTAATTTGCCAAAATGGCTCTGATTTTCTTTCTGGATGAGACATAGACATAGGACTTACTTTCCTATTCTCTTCTCCTTCCCTCCTCAGCAATATATCACAGCTTCTATAGCCTACATATAGTAGGGGTATTTAAAATGAGTGTCATCATAGCATCCTCTTTTTTGCTCTTCCAAATATGGCAACCCTACAGCTGATCTGTATATATTTGTTGAGGAGGGAGGTTGTGTGTCATGTTTATACGTGACTGTGTGCATGCAAGAATGTGAGGTGGGCACATCCAATGGCAAGAAGCTGCCAGAGAATTGTTGTTGTTGATGTTGTTGTTTAGTCACTTAGTCGTGTCTGACTCTTCGTGACCCCATGGACCAGAGCACGCCAGGCACTCCTGTCTTGCACTGCCTCCCGCAGTTTGGTCAAACTCATGTTCGTAGCTTCAAGAACACTGTCCAACCATCTCATCCTCTGTCGTCCCCTTCTCTTGTGCCCTCAATCTTTCCCAGCATCAGGGTCTTTTCCAGGGAGTCTTCTTTTCTCATGAGGTGGCCAAAGTATTGGAGCCTCAGCTTCAGGATCTGTCCTTCCAGTGAGCACTTAGGGCTGATTTCCTTCGGAATGGAGAGGTTTGATCTTCTTGCAGTCCACGGGACTCTCAAGAGTCGCCTCCCGCCCCCAGAGAGTTAGGCAAGCCTAAATGCTTGCCTCAAAGGCATGACTTATCCCTGTTGGGTGTGCATTTTTGTATCAGTTACAGGCAGAAATAGCATTTACTTGCAAATAACGTTTTTTTAAAAACGAGATGACTGGAAAATAGCCAATTTTTGTTTGGCAGCTGAGAAGTGCAACAAAATTATTTTGATGCCCACACTGAGGGCTCCAAATCAGACTATTAATGTTCCATAGAGTGATTTGCCTACACGGTTTCGTCTGTTGTTTTCTGCATACATTTTTTCTCTCTTTTAAAGTAATTTTGATATGGCTTATGGTTCCACCAAGTATATAAAAAAAAACTTTTTAAAATGTCATTAGAAATTGAATTAGCAGCGGCATTTGAGAGAGGTTGGATGAGCCAGTGACCAGACCACACCACATTTCTTGGTGATTTTGCTGAGAAGCAGAGTGATGTCCTATTGCATCTTTTTAATTGGGCCCTGAAAATTTATTCTTAAAAATATCAAGCACGCCTGTATTGTAATGAGTCTAAATTAAAAAAAGGAGTTTATTGGCTTTCTCTCCAACTTATCAAAGGATAGTTCTGTGTTTGAATTAGTCCTTTATTTGAAGGGGTGGTCTGATCCAAGTCTGGTTTAAAGATAAATCAGTGTAAGTGGGGGGATTGTAAGGGAATTGAAGTCACCCATTAACTGTTAGCAATACCAGACTGAACAGGACTGGCACACAAGTTCCTTGGTATTTACTTGGTCAGTTCTACTCTCCCTCCCCACTGCAATGTATTTCGATTTAAACTTTCAGAATTTCTAAATATGCATCTACACATATACATTAGAACAGGGGTAGGCAACCTACCTAAGGCCCGTGGGCCAGATGCGGCCCAATTGCCTTCTCAATCTGGCCCGCGCACAGTCTGGGAATCAGCGTGTTTTTACATGAGTAGAATGTTTCCTTTTATTTAAAATGCATCTCTGGGTTATTTGTCCCCCCCCCCCCAAAAATAGCCCAGCCCACCACATGGTCTGAGGGACGGTAGACCAGCCCACGGCTGAAAAAGGTTGCTGACCCCTGCATTAGAATATAGATGTTACACCAATTTGTGCCCTCCTTTTCCCTGCCATTTTTCGTGATGTGTAAGTAGCTATTCTATAATGACAGATCAGACTTCCAAAGACTCTCTTTGCCTTTATTAAGATTGCTCTTTTCCCCATATTCACAGTGTTTCCTTACCTGTTCATTTTCACATTTTATGTGATTTTCAGTGTGATGTGAAAACAATTCTGGAAATCTAGTGGAATCTAATGGAAGTTTAGCACTCATTTCTGTGGTGCTCCTAGAAAAAAAAACTGTTAAGGGAGATTTGCATTGACACAATCTGATGCAGTATCCTGGCATATAGTTATTTCTTGCCATTTAAAATTTAGTTTGACATGGCATTATATCGATCAGAAACCCACAGTTTCATAACACAACAACATACTGCGGTGTAAGAGGAACATTAGAAAACAGGACAGAAGCTCTAGCATTATAACCAGTAAAACTAACACAATAAACGCCATGTCTGAATGCATCCTTTGTTTGTTTGTTTGTTTCTGTTCTCTATTCGCTGTTTATTTCTTCGCAGACTCGGAAAGCCTACTTAGGAAGAAATAAAGGAATAAGACTGTAAACTATTAATCAACCCATGTTTTTAATTATAGATTAAAAATGGCCACACAGAAACCCTTATAAATTGGTGAGGTAAACCGTATAACCACCCCCGGAAACACCCACTCACGTACGTTGGGGGCTGGTATCTTTGAATTCCCATGTTGCCTAAAACTTTTTCGATGGTAGTGCTAATTATGGATTTAACTGTTAGCAAATACAGTTGCTAGTTCTTCTTTGGCTCCTATCCTGAGAAGTAGGAGTATGCATTCATTTTTTCCCCCAAAAAATGAATGGAAGACAAAACCAAACCAGTGCACCCACATTCAGTTTGTGTTTGTTGTCCTTTTAACAAAAATGAGCGTGAAATTGAATGTGGGCGTATTTGTTTTGTTTCCATTTTACGCTTTTGTTAATTGCCTCTACAGAAGGGGGGTTGTGCCTCTTTCGTCTGGAAATTTGGCAAACCTGAGCTGAATTTCACTTATATGGCACCCACCTGGGGGTGCCATGACTACTGAAGACAATATTGTGAAGGTCAATGTATCGTGGTGGGTTGCTGTGGCAATCTTGGAGGAAGAAGCGGCTCTGGGTGCCTCAACCGGTGGCAGTGAGGTGGGTGGCAGCCAAGAAGCAGACCTTTTGGGTAGTGGCACCTCAGCTATAGAACAGGCCTCTGGCCTAATTGTGGCGGCTCACTCCATCTGCACAGAACGCCCAGACGTTTGACGGTCCGTTGGTACCTGCACCAACCACTGATCAATTGCCCGCTGCCACCAATATGCCTGATAATCCCTTCATTCACTCCAGTCACTCCAGGGATAATGTTGGAACAAACTGTGTTTATTGAAGTTCAGTACATAAGCATGTGGTTTCCAAATGAATAGTTCTTATTATCTTTAATAACAAGTCTTATACTGGCCTATACCTACAGTTTTTAATCAATCACAGTTCCAGACTATCTCTACCACCTCCATCATTCTGCCCGGACACTGAGGCCCAGGACCGAGGGCCTTCTGGCGGTTCCCTCGTTGTGAGAAGCCAAGTTGCAGGGAACTAGGCAGAGGGCCTTCTCGGTGGTCGTGCCTGCCCTGTGGAACGCCCTCCCAACAGATGTCAAAGAGGAAAACAACTACCAGACTTTTAGAAGACATCTGAAGGCAGCCCTGTTTAGGGAGGCTTTTAATTTTTAATAGATCACTGCTTTATTTACTGTTGGAAGCCGCCCTGAGTAGCTGGGGAAACCCAGCCAGATGGGCAGGGTATAAATATATTATTATTATTATTATTATTATTATTATTATTATTATTATTATTATTATTATCTCCCTTCTTCTTACCTCACTACCTCTCTCTCCCCTCAGACTCTCTCCCCCTGCCCCTCTCAGAACTCCCCACCACCCTTCTTCAAACCTCCAAAAAACCAACCACCTCCTCTTCCCAGGGTGGGTTTATATAGTCCTCCTAACTCCGCCCCTTAGGGTTCTAACTGGCTAATCCCTTTAACTCCTTCTATGCTGTCCCTAAATTGGGGGTGATCGTCACACTAATCCAGCAGGTCTATTCTAATGATTTTATGGTAGCCTGCCAGAGACATAGCAAGCTTCCTTGCTGTCTGACTGAAAACAAAGCATAACAAAACAAAACAGGGGTATGGCCAAGCTCTTGACCAGTCACAAGAAATAGATTTGTTTTCCTTGATGTGTTTATATGTTCTGCATGTGGTTCGGATGCCTGATTATCACCTTCTAAAGCAACCACTCTATTCCCAACTTAAGAATGGAAAGCAAAATACCAGCCGACAACAAAAGAGTTTTAAAGACACTCTCGGGACAAATCTTTTTTAAAAAGGGGCAGTATAAGCACTGAAAATCGGGAAACACTGGCCTGCGAGTGCTCCAATTGAAGAACAGCCTTTACCAAAAGTGCCATGGACTTTGAAGAAGCACAAACTCAGGACAAAAAAGGAAGGCATGTTTGACAAATCCTCACTCTGATCAACTCCCTCCCAGAAACAGATGTCCCCACTGTGGAAGGACGTGTGGATACAGAATTGGCATCCACAGTCACTTGTGTAGCAATGCCCTCCGAGCAGTGTAATAATGACACGTGACACAGAATTTAAAGGTTAAATGGGTGGTTCAGGCCACAACTTTATTAAATATGCATGTTGAGCGGAATTGGCTTAGGCGTTGGAACCTATCAGACTAAATCCGACTCCAACCCGTGTGTTGAAGTCCGTGAGAAGTTAACCACCAGTAAGGAACCCGGCGATGCCGATCAACCGGAACTCCTTCTGTGGCCACCGTACGGGGCGTGCCTTACGGCCCTGGCGACTCCAGGCTCTGGACCAAGCCTCGCCCCCGGAATCCTTTAACGGAATTACTTCTCCAAATTTGGGCAGGTGATGACGCAATCTGCCCCTCCTCCATCTTATTGTTATGCAAATTTCCAACGCCTAACCGCCTAACCTAAGTTGTGACGACATGCTACGAGGTAGGCGAAAAACCCATCATGGCTAGCCCAGTATGGGAAAAGTCCTACCCGGTCCACTGACTAACCAGGCAACCGACCAGGTCCGCAGCAGCGCCCCCTATTCTCTTTTTAAGGGGCGGGTGGGCGGGTGCTTCTGTTCGCTCCGGCAAACTGTGAGAAAGAGGGTGAGTTCCGGCTGCGCGGCGGGGTTTAAACGCCGCGGCCCCGCCCCCTCATCCCTATTGGACAAGGGCGTGGGTGACGCAGGCGGGAACTTCCATTGCGTAGGGGCTGACACCGCAGCCCCCACGCAATGGGCTCTTCGGTCTGCCCACAACTCCACCTCCGGCAAAGGCACGGAAGTGGTTTTGTGTAGCAATGCCCTCCGAGCAGTGTAATAATGACACGTGACACAGAATTTAAAGGTTAAATGGGTGGTTCAGGCCACAACTTTATTAAATATGCATGTTGAGCGGAATTGGCTTAGGCGTTGGAACCTATCAGACTAAATCCGACTCCAACCCGTGTGTTGAAGTCCGTGAGAAGTTAACCACCAGTAAGGAACCCGGCGATGCCGATCAACCGGAACTCCTTCTGTGGCCACCGTACGGGGCGTGCCTTACGGCCCTGGCGACTCCAGGCTCTGGACCAAGCCTCGCCCCCGGAATCCTTTAACGGAATTACTTCTCCAAATTTGGGCAGGTGATGACGCAATCTGCCCCTCCTCCATCTTATTGTTATGCAAATTTCCAACGCCTAACCGCCACTCGAGCCCCCCCAGGCTCGCCGCCAATCCGCTCACATGTTATAATCACCCAGAGGTTAATTTGAGCGTAACCCTAATTAGTAGTTTAGCACTTGGTTAAATTGTTTTAAGATATGAATTCGGATATTATCGGGGGAGTGTGACCCTACTCTCTTATTCGCCTAATTAAGATCTACATTATTCAGGACATCTCGTATGGCAGCAATAACGTTCCGTAGCCAGGCATCATTCCCGATCGGAGAAAGGTGAACGCCATCATCGCGATAGAGGGCTGCTTCACTTCGTTTCAGGGTGGGATGCTGTATAACCCGGCCATTCAAGGATAACACTCTGCGGGCCACGACTGAGTTCAAAAGCCTCCTGGAATTGTTCAAGGCTTTAGGGCAACGGCCATCGCGCCAAATGCGCCTTTCCAGCAGGGAGGACCACAATAACGTCATCCGCGGGAAACTCTCCTTCATAATGTCAAAATCTTTGAATATATGTTTCCTCAAATCGACCGCGTTGCGGTAGGCTAAGTCGTTTTCCCCGAGTTGCACAATCAAGACATCTGGGGGGCCAAGTGAGGCAGCCCGGGCCTGGATGATCGGCAGCAACTCGTTCCACCGCATACCCCTCCTGGATATCCAGGAAACCTCCACATTCCCTGGAAGGCCGAGTCCGCATCCCAGACCAACTTCAATTGCTCTTCTCTGGGCCCAGTGCACTATACTGTGCCCCGCTATCCAAACCCGGATGAAATGATAACCTGAAAAGTAGAGATGAAAAGCCGGATGAGCCACCAGAGACAACCTACGTGCGAATGTACCGCTTGTAAGCATTCGACTTCCATCTCCCCATCTCTTGGATCCTTTCCGCTGACAAGCCTAGGTGCATAGCGGAAGTGGCTGCGCCAATTCTAAAGGAATGGGCAGAGAATTCTGTGGGGTTGTACCCGCAAGATGCTATGGCTTTGCGAAGTACCCTGGTAAATTGTTGCCGAGTGAGCCGAGCACCATCATGGTGAATGAGTAACGGGCCAGGACCCGGCGGTCGGAGATAAAGATACCGCCTAGTGTCCTTCACTGGACAAGGGCCTGCGGCGCCTGTCGCCGGGAGGCGAATGCTAGCGCCTTTCCCCTTCTGATCCGTTTTTGAGTGGCGGACGCGTACAATAGCTTGGGCTTCGGACAGCGATAGATCCCGTAATAATATGCCCCGGGTAACACCATCAGGGTGGTCCTCACACACCACTTCCCCAACCCTAAGGGCCCCGAAGTAAGCTATCGAGAAGGCTGCCGAAAACAGCCGCGCTTCAAATTTGGACCAACAAAGAGTTCTCAATTGCCTATGGATTTGGGTAAGCATCTCGAACGTGATGGGCCGCCTGGAATCGGCAACAGGAGGCTGCAGCCTACGCCAGCCTTCCATTGCTCTACGCAAATGGAAGTTATCGCACGGGTCTGTAAGATAAAGAGATTTCGAGAAAAAGGTGATAGCTGCAGTGTGGATGCCAAGAGTCTTGGCGGCGCGACCCAGCCCTCTGAGGTATACCACGTATTGCATAACCTCCTCGGGGGTTGGTGGGCTCTCGAGGCGCACATCAGCACCCTTCTGCCGGAAGGATAGAAACTCTGCCCATGCTCGTTTATAGGAGCTGAGGGTGGCGGGGGCCACGGAAGCAAATACTCCCTTTAGGATTTCCCGTTTCCAAGGTTCCATAGGTGTTCCGGGAACCTCTCTGGATACTGCTGCGCATCTGGTGCTAATGAGCGAAAGCGGTCCATCTGGAAACGAGACAAAGCATCTGCGATATTATTATTTTGCCCCGGCACGAATTTGGCTGAGAAGTGCATATTTAACTCGAGACTGCGCAGCACAAAACGCCGTAGGAGGGCAGACACCCTCTCCGACCGCGAAGATTGCTTGGTAAGCACACTGACTACCGCTTGATTGTCCGTGTTGAAGCAGACTCTCCGGTTCCTGAAGTCGTCCGACCAAAGATGCACTGCTACCACTATGGGAAAGAATTCTAGAAATGTTAAATCCCGAGTAATGTCTGTATTTTTCCAACTAGGAGGCCAAGGTTCAGCACACCATCTCCCTCTGAAATATACCCCGAAACCCAATGCGCCCGCCGCGTCAGAATGAATCTGAAAGTCTGAATATAGTGAAATGCTATCCTGCCATAAAGATACGCCATTGTATTGTTCTAGAAAGGTCAGCCAGTTCACCAGGTCCGCTTTGACCCCTTTTGGCAAGCGAACCCTATGAAACGGTCGGGTTAGTCCTACAGTGAGCCTGGCAACCCTTAGGCAAAAGGGGCGCCCAGGTGAGATTACCCTGCAAGCGAAATTAAGGTGCCCTAGTAGCGATTGCATTTGTCTCAACGTGACTTTTTTGCGGGGAATAAGCTGTCTAATCAACTCCTTAAGGGCTGTTAGTTTATCAGCCGGTAAACGCGAGGTTTGGGCTACCGTATCCAATTCGATACCTAAATACGTCAAGCGAGACACAGGTCCTTCGGTTTTTTCAGCTGCAAGCGGCACCCCTAGTTCGCTTGTAAGGGAAGCGAAGGCCTTCATGAGGCCTGCGCAGTCAACACTGTGCGCTCCACCCACGAAAAGGAAGTCATCTAGGTAATGTGTGACACCTAACAGACCAGTCCTAGCACGAAGGGCCCAGTCCAGGAATGTGCTAAAAGTTTCAAAGGCCGAACATGCGACGGAACATCCCATGGGCATAGCTTTGTCGATGAAATAAGCGCCCCCGAACCTAAAACCCAACCATTTGTAGTCGTGGGGGTTTACAGGAAGGAGGCGGAAGGCCGATTCGATATCACACTTCGCCATCAAGGCCCCTTTGCCAAACTGGCGGACCAGCTTCACCGCGTGGTCAAAGGAGGCGTATTTTACCGTACAAAGCTCTTGCGGGATACCGTCATTAACTGAGCTACCCTTTGGGTGAGAAAGATTATGAATTAACCTAAATTCTCCTGGGGCCTTTTTTGGAACTATGCCTAGCGGGGAAATGTGGAGGTCAGCTATAGGTGGAGTTAAAAATGGGCCCGCGACCCGGCCAGCCGATAGTTCTTTGTTTATTTTTTTGATGGCTATATCAGGACGTTCCCTAACTGACTTCTGATTTGGTGGGTCGGTAGAGGAAGGCGGAATCCGAACGGGGATGCGAAAACCTGAAGAGAAACCCTCCTCCAGGTACAGAGCCGCAGGTCTGTTAGGGTATAGGGCTAGCAACATCTTTAAGGGGTTCAGTTTCACAGGGGAGTAGGCCATGGCTAGAGAACAGTTAGAATCTATTCTGTCCTGAGGTTGCTCCGTGGGAGGCACTGGGGGGGTATCTGGGGCCCTGGTGAGAATTGCCCTTGGCCCCCCGAAAGGACTGCTTCCCCTTGAAGCAGGATACCCCCGGATGCTGACCCAAGCACTTCTCACATTCGTGAGTATATTTGCAATTGGGCCTTTGGCAGAGTCCCTTATTAAACTCCCAGCAGACCCTACGCCGCGGGTCTTTTTTGGGTTCAAACCTGCTGGCTTTTGGGGGGTCAGTTTGTTTTTTATCAACATACGGCACTACATGGTTACTCCAGTAGTGCTGGTGCCGCTGATCCCAACGCGTTTTTGGGTTTTTTGAAGCATTCCTGCGGAAGTCTTCATCATAGTTCAAAGCTGCCGTCTCCCCCGCCATCTTGTGAGCCAACCTAACGTCGGCCATGTATGCAAATAGGTGCACCGCTCGCTTTGGATATGCCGCAGAGATCACGGCCGCCCAAATGTGTATGCCCTCTAACCAATTTTCAAACGTGCGGTCGGCCCGAGGCGTCCTATAACGCCGACCCCTGTAATCCCTGCGCCTCTCCCCTTTTCCCATCATCTGAGTCAGTGGAAGGATGGTGAAAACATCAATATAGTCCCCATTTAAAATTTTCTCCCTCTTCTTATCTGACAGGTGCGAGCCCAAAAGGATATCCGTGTCCGAATTCGTGGCATATTTTTCGTCGGGAATTAACGCACCGTCCCGCCACTCCAACGTACCCCTAAATGATTTACGGTGGGTGCTGGCCCTCCTCTTGTGCACCCAGAGAGGGAAACCCATCTGGTCTTCACCCACACCCCAATAATCCTCCATTGGGATGTCGCACTCCGAATCTGAGGACGTACCTGTGTCGTCGTCCGAGTCGTCCCTTCTGCTCCTCTTACGCTTCGCCGACTTCTTCTTCGCCTTTCCACCCTGGCGTCGGTCTTCTTCGTCCCGCGACTCCGTTTCTCCGCCCACTGCGCGCCCCGCTGCTTCGTCGTCCGTGGTTGAATCACGCGCCCGCGCCCCTTGCTGCGCTGCAGCTGCCGCGGGCTGGGTCCCCTGCTGGCCTGCAACAAACTGGGCAGCTCCACTGAGAGAACCCGGCGCCTGAGACCCCGAGGCCACCGATTGCTGGCCGGGAGTATTGGAACGGGCCTTCTGCAACCGGGTCCGCGGCTCTTGAACCAGGCCACTACCCCCCCCACCCGAGGTGGAAGTAGAAAACAGGGACGCGGAAGTGGACGGGCCATCCAGGTCTTCGAACTGGGTGTCTGCCACACAATCCTGCGAATTAGGTGGAGACTCATCCTGCAAGCTTTCGGCTAGCGGAACCAGCGTGCTGCAGAGAGGGCCCAGCTGGCCGCAAATGGACTGCAAGGCATTGACTGCCTGGGCGAACGCCTTAGGGTTCACTTTAGCCGCCAGGCTCTTGGCCGAGCTCTGCTTGCCCTTGGATGTCATGGTCGCTAACTCAAATCTAAACAAGCTCAGGCACCCCTCAAAGGAAATGAAATTAGCCGAATTGCACGCAATAAATAAAATTTGCTGCTATTTTATTTATTTAATTATATTCTTTTATTTAATTAATTTTTTTTTTAAGTTAATTAATAATTTAATTAAGTTTTTTTTTTTTTTAAGTTTTTTTTTTTTTTAATTTATTTATTAATTTATTGCTATTATATATTAGGTATTATTTATTTAGTATTATAGTTGTTATTATGGAGCGTATTTATTCTGTAAACTATTAATAGGTTTCCAATATATAGCAGATTAATCTAATCGTGCACAGGGAATTAACCCACCGCTGCAAGATGCTGGCGACCACCAATCAATTTAATTATTTATGTTAATCGACAATTACAATATGCACATAAATTCCACTATAATAAACTCAAAGGTCGCTCAGTTTCTCTACTAAATAATCGATAACTGTGATTATGATCTAATAATGCCCCACCAGCCTGAAGATGCGCTAGTTCACCAATCAATTAATTAATTGATCAATAATTAAAGTCCGCTAAAAATTCACTGTTCCCACGTGATTAAATTGGGACGCTATCAGCTAATTGCGCGCTAAAGCGCTGACACCCGGTCACTGACTATGAAAAAGGGATTAATTCTGCAAGAAATGCTTAAAACGCAATGCTGCTATGATAGATTGATTTAATTCTGCAAGAAATGCTTAAAACGCAAATGCTGCTGATGAAGGTCACTCAGAGCCACGCTCAAAATGGCTGCCAGATATGCACAGCAATAGCCTCACTCAAAATGGCGGCCGCTAGGAGACACACTTGGCCACGCACAAAATGGCGCCTCGGAACGACCAAAGCGACGGACCACTCAAGATGGCTGCCAGGCACACGTGGTCTCACCCCCCCCACCGGACCAATGCCCCAGCCGAATACAAACAAGGCGAAACAAAAACAAGGCTACACCAGGGATAACAGGCGGCCACTGCAAGGAAGCACGAGATCTGCAGCTAACAAAAGAAGAGAAAACTCTGTTTTTTCCGCTGGGCTGTAGGCGCAAGCAAAAGCGGCTGAACGCGCGCTGTGCCGATCCCCAGCTGATAAGAGGTGATCCGCTGACCGGAGGCGGAGGCTAGCTTACTAAACTGAAGGGCTTAATGCGAGGAAAATTAAAGCAAGAATAAATTAAACCGCTCTGACGCTGGGGCTGTAGGAAGGGGGGGTATACAGGAGGGCTTAAGGGAGAAAAGAAAAACGACACGATCAGGAACCTTGCAATTAGGCAGAGTAATAAGGGGTTAAGGGGAAGTTGCTGCCTCTAACCGGCAAATCAGCTGCAGCTGCTGACTCTAAGAAGGTTTTAAAGAGCCGAGAGGGGATGCAATTGGAAATCGCTCTCCAAGGGTCCGAATACAACCTAAACTGAGCCAAGAAAACAGCAGAAAGGCGGAACAGCAGAGACAGCAGGAGGAAGATGTTGTGCAGGACTGATCCATATTTTTGGGTAACAGGACACATTGCCTTGGTCAGTAAGTTTCCTTGGATTGCTGAATGAATGAAGATGGATCAGTACCTTAGCACCTACCCCTGAATTGGCCTGCTCGCAATTTTTGTTGCCATAAATGCCAATTTCTCAGCTCTTGGTGGGAGGCAGAAGAAACCAGGTGGCACCCCTTGGGGCAGGATTTGCCCCAGGGAACTCTAGTTGCTGACACTGCTTCTTGTGTCAGACTTTTATCTGCTCTGCCGCTTCAGCTAAGATTATTTCAGCCCTTCTTTTAAAACAAGAACAACAGCAAAAGAAACCTCACACATGGAAGCAAATACCTTCTGTTGTTGAATTTCCAAGAAATTGCACATTAAAGGGTGCCGTTGATTGGCCATTTGTTTGCAAAGAAAGCTCAGCTGCCTTCAGCATCTAAATGCTACCATAAAACTGATTACTCTCAAAGTAATACATTTCTCGTTTGGCTGGCAGTAGTCCTGCTCTCCTAAATGCTGTTAAATATAAACTAGTGGCTAGCCAGAGAAACATGATGTTTCAAGGGACCCAGGAAGTGTTAGGACTGCTTTGTTAGAGAAGACAACTGTGCCAATTAGCTATTCAAACATACCTAAAGGACACTGTTATGACAGACACACCAGTTCCATTTAGTGAATAGTTCAATTTTAGTTTCTCTCCATTTCTCATTTTTCCAATCTCAGTTCTCAACCCTTTTTTAAAAAAAAGTCCTGATAGAAATTCGTCATCATTTTAGTGCAAAATTCTCCCACTATAAACTCATTCATATTCAGTCTGGGGTTAGAGTGAGGTCGCTAAGTTTGCTGGGGATGCTAAACTGTTCGGGGTTGTTAAAACAAAAAGGGATTGTGAAGAGCTTCGAAAGTCCTCTCCGAACTGAGCGAATGGGTGGTAAAGTCGCAAGTGCAATTCTGTGTAAACCATTGTAAAGCAACGCTTAATTTCACAAACATGCTTAGGGTATCTGGACTGGCAGTGACTTACCAAGGATAGGACCTTGGGGTTGTAGTGGATAGTAGACCCACTGTAATTCTGTAGAGTGAAAAGATTCAGAAAGTGGAAGGCAATATCCGGCAGGAAAGGTTACAACTTTTTTTTGGGGGGGGGGCTTTTTATTTTAGAGAAAGGTAAGTAAGAGAAGACATGATAGAAGTTTGTAAAATTATGTATAGTGTAGAGAAAGTGGATAGAGAAAACTTTTCTCCCTTTCTCATAATACTGGAAGTCAGGGCTATTCAATGAAACTGAATGTTGGAAGTTTCAGGATAGTCAAAAGAAAGTACTTTTGCACTCAAGTCCTGCTTTCAGGCTTCTCAGCTGCATTTGGGTGACCACCATGAGAACAGATGCTGGATTAGATGGGCTACTACATAGCTAGGGAAATGCATTGCAAAATTTGAAGTACAAATTTCAAAGCTTGACTGTGTTTTGTGCACATATTTTTCCAGAAAGTGCAAATTACATAGATTCATATTTAAATGCAAACTGAACCAAATTCCTCCCCCTTTCCAAATTCTTCCTCTTCCCTAGTCCCAGTAGATTTAATAATAAGCAGAGGATCCTCACGAATCCCTTTTTAAAATAATTCACCCCAGGCAGCTGCCTTTGACTCTAATTTCCAGTAGAGGGCAGTTAGGTTACATGGCTTTCCCCCTTGAACAGAGCGTCTCCTTAAGGCATTCAGTTGCTCAAATCATCTCTTCCTTTAGTTGTGTGGAGAGAAAGAGAAAGAGAAGGTATTTGTTGAAATTTCCTGAAGATTTCAAGGAACAGCAGAATGATCACAGCTTCTAAGAGGCTTTGTTTTTACTGACGTTAAAGTAATGTTTTTCTTTCTTTTCTTTTCTTTTTAAGAAAAGAAAATGTTTTCACGGGAAGTTAAAAAGGAAAAGTATAACTTTGGCAGCACAGAACAACTCCAGAACATTCTGTTTTCTATGCAAATCACACTTCCCCAAGATTTATCTTATTACCTTGAGAAAGTTCAGCTGTGCTTCTTTTGAGGAAGTCTCCCACCCCCCCCCCCGATCTCAATTTCAATGGTTTGTGTGCATTACAGTTTTTCTGCAAAGAAAGCACCATAAAAACAAAACGATCAGAAAATTGAAAGAATGAAATATATTGGAAGAGAGGAGGACGCAGGAAGCAGACTTATAGCTGCCTTCAAAGCTTTACTTTCTTTGACTAGTCTAGTTCAGTATTTCCAATACTGACTGGCAGCACCTCCTGAGGGTTTTAGACAGGAATCTTTTACAATCCTGCCTGGAGATGCTGGGGTTTGGATCTGAGGATTTTTGCATGCAAAGCAGATGCCCCACCACTGAGCTAGGGTACTTCCTCCCGAATTGCATTATTTCAGGTCAGAATATTTCCCCATCTAGCTCAGTATTGTCAACTTTAACTGGAAGCAGCCCTCCAGAGTTTCAGGCAGAGAAGGATCTTCCTCATCTCTTGCTGCCTGATCTATTGAGAAGGCAAGGGACTGATCCTGAGGCTTTCTGCACGCAAAGCATGTGATCCGTCAGTGAACTAGAGCCCTTTCCACATCTTAACTCATGTCTTGATTTATTTTATATCAGAATCATCGTCATTGTGAGCAGCAGAAGCAGAAGCAGAAGCAGCGAGATCTGTAAACTCTGACACAAGCTAAAAGAAAGGAGAAAAATAAGTTGGATGTGGATCCCTTTGTTGCTCGAGTCTTGGATGTTGGGCAACACTGCATAACTCTCACTGGGATGCTGATTCTGATGCAGAATCCCATGCACAATGAATGCAACCAACAGATATGCGCGAGCCAACCATCACCATGTGCATCAGTTTGTGCCGTAGATTTTTCAGAGGAAACTAACAAGAAACTCATGCACTGAATGAAGCTGATTCAGGACAGGTAAAACAAAGCAGGTCTTCACTCAATACCACACCCTCCAACATCATTTCTCTGATTAAAATAGGGACATCCTATTCTTCCCTATACAAGGCTGCCTTCAGATGTCTTCTAAAGGTTGTATGGTTACTTATCTCCTTGGCTTGGGGGGGGAGTCATATAACTCCATACCCTCCAATGAAAATTAGGACGTCTTAGCATACCCTCTAGCATTTCTCTAAAGAGAATAGGGACATCCTAAGGAAAAGCAGAATGTTCCCTGGATCAAATCAGAAAGTGGGGATGGCTTCTGTAAATCCAGGATGGGACACTTGGACAGTCTGCAATACGTAGTTAAGCTATGGAACTTGATCCTACAGAAGGCAGTGGATAACAGTTCGGTGTCATTATTCAAAAAATAATATTTACGCGGTCAGGCGGAGTCCCCCAAAGCCCCAGGCAGCCCCCGAGTGGAATGATGACACAAGACCACGTTCTATGGGATTGAAATTGGCCACAACTTTATTAAGAATTCAGATGTAGGGAGACCTTGGCTCAGGCATTGGGCGTATATTCTTCCCAGCCCCCAGCCGGGGATCTGGGTAATTTCAGGGTTATCCAGCATGTGTGGGGGTTGGGCTAGCTCTGGAGAACATATGTTCAAGCAGATAGCCCGCCGCCCCTCGATCGCAGCCGCTGGGGAGGGAGGGCAATGACAGCCTATTGCGTATGGTCAATGCCTCCCCCTTAGCCCCATTTACAGGAACCCTGTTATCGCCGCCGCAATGGGGGTGGGGGAGGGGTCACCGCCCCACTCCCCCCTCTTTATGCAGATGACTAAAGGATTCCGCCCAAGGCCTGCATCCGCCAAAGTTGTGACGAATTGCTACGGGAAAGGCGAAACCTGCCAATGCAGGGAAAATTCCTTTCCCGCCCTTCAACAGCAGCCTTGTTGTAGCAGCGCCTGCGTGCCTGTACGCCTGTGGAAGAAAATAACCTGTAATGCAATCATTAATTTTTTGGGAGTGGAGGGTGGGAAAGCTCTGGAGCTGTAAACTGCTTCCCAGGAATGACTCTGCTTCAGCTGTGTTCAAGGTAAGGTTACCTCCTCCTACCTGGCCAATCCCCCCGGCAACGCCTCCCCGAGCTGGATTCGACAGGTTACTGCGTGGGCGGAGACCACCAGTATCCAGCCCGGGAAGGCAGCGCCGGCCTCTGAACTTCCAAGGCTGCCCCAAGGATCTCAGGGGGCTGCGCGCGACCGCTCAAAATGTGCCTCCCCTTTTATGTGGGGAACGGTCATTCCAACATTTTGTCCAATTACCTCAGTTTTAAGAAACAGTTTCACAGACACTCAATTTTGACAATTTGTAGCTTTAAGAATTTGGAATGATTTCTTAAACTATAGCAGCTGGTTTGCGCAGGATAAAATTATTTCATATGAACAGGCAGCCATGATACTCAATCATAGATGCCCCCATTATTCCAGTTTTTTCAGCATATAGTATGTATGAAACACATGAGACATATAGTAGAACAACTTGAGCAAAATGATAAAACTGAAGTAATAACACAGATCTATTTCATACTCTCAATATATGCAAAACGATGCCTCCGTCTTTCATATAAAATGAAATGGGAACATGACTTAGCAAATATTGGGTTAACAATCTTCAAAGCAGAATGGACATGGGCATGAAATAGTATTCCAAAAACGTTTATTAGTGTGAACCTGAAATAAAACTATCATAAGACAATTTTCCAATTGTACTTAATTCCACACGGAATTAGTCCTTTTTTTTGGCCTAAGTATGTATTGTTGGAGGTGTAACAGAATTAATGTCAATTTAATACATGTATTTTGGAGTTGTAAAAAAAATAACACCTTTCTGCATAGAAGTACTGAATAGTATATAAAATACAGGTTACAATCGTCTAAGAAACCCTAAAATAACTCTTCTTTTGATACTTCATTCTGAAGACATTAATACTGATTTACAGCTTATTACCACATTGCTAACAACAGCAAAACAGTTTATCGCACACACAAAAAGAAAAATAAAGACCCCCTCACTATAACTGATCGGTTAAGGAAAACCTGGCAAATCATCTTATTGATAAAACTTACATGTGAGAGACACACAATACATAAAAATCAATATATAAAAGAAACACAATACATAATAATTGAGAAAACAAATTTATTGAGAGGTGGGCGTTGTTTTCACATTTTTGAAAGGACAATGTAAATTATTTCCCCCTCAAACTTTCACTGCACTTTAGAGTTTTATTTTTGCTATGTTGCTCCTTTCCTCCTTTTTATTTCTATATTTCTTTTTAAATATCCCTATTTCTTTTTAAATATCCCTATATCCCATGGACTGCAAGAAGATCGAACCTATCCATTCTTAAGGAAATCAGCCCTGAGTGCTCACTGGAAGGACAGATCGTGAAGCTGAGGCTCCAATACTTTGGCCACCTCATGAGAAGAGAAGAATCCTTGGGAAAGACCCTGATGTTGGGAAAGATAGAGGGCACTAGGAGAAGGGGACGACAGAGGACAAGATGGTTGGACAGTGTTCTCGAAGCTACGAACCTGAGTTTGACCAAACTGCTGGAGGCAGTGGAAGACAGGAGTGCCTGGCGTGCTCTGGTCCATTGGCTCACGAAGAGTCGGACACGACTAAACGACTAAACAACAGCAACATCCCTATTTAGTTCAATTGTTCTCTTTTTTCCTGACAAGCAAACTTGCTTGATCTTGGCTATGAGATAGATAGGCAGGCAGGCAGGTAGATAGATATGAATGAAAGGCTTAGGCAAATTAAAGAAGGCTCAGGTTATCAGTGGCTACTAGCCATGATGGCTATGCTCTGCCTCTACAGTTGGAGGCAGCGATGCTTCCGAACACCAGTTGCTAGAAACCACAGGATGGGGGAGGGCTCTTGTGCTCAGATCCTGCTTGCGAGTTTCCCACGGACATCTGGTTGGCCACTTTGAGAGCAGGATGCTGGACTAGATGGGCCATTGGCCTCACCCAGCAAGGCTCTTCCTGTGTTCTTATGCTCTTGTACACAGAGAGAGCTCAGAAAAGCGGAGGCTATCTGAATTGTTCCATGGGCTTCCTTTGAATATCGGAGATACAAGGGAGGTGAAGTGGAGAACTGAGTGGAAATGATGGGACACTCTCCTGCATCCTAGCCATCCTCAACATGTTTGCGCAGATGTACAGCAATATAGTGTCATTCAAGAGACACTACATACACACAGCCTTTCCCACACATGTACAAACACATACACACCTTCAGGGTTTTGTTTTTGCCTCTTTTTATATGGAGGTAGGGAGCAGATTGCAACACAGCAAAGAGAGACCTACAGACCCTTTTGCACATAGCCTGCATGCTGCCTAGGTTCTTCCGCCTAGGTTGCTTGACAGCCACCGGACAATTTACAGTGGTACAATGAGATGTGCACATGCATTGAGAGAAGGATGTCAGTCTATATAGCTCAGTTGGTTAGAGCATGGTGCTGATAATGCCAAGGTTGCAGGTTTGATACCCATATGGGACAGGGGGTTAGATTGGATGGTCCTCAGGGTCTCTTCCAACTCTACAATACTATGATATTTATGTTCTGCTTTGCACACAAAAGGCCCCAGGTTCAACCCCCAGTGTATCCAAGAAGGGTTGGTAAGATCCCCTTCCTGACTCCTTGGTGAGTAACTGCCTGTCACTGCACACAACATTGAGCTCGATGATAGAGCTAGAGCTAGAGAATTGTAGAGTTGGAACCCAAAGAGTCATCTAGTCCACCCCTGCAATGCAGAAATCACAACGAGAGAGTCCCTGGCAGATGGCCATCCAACCTATGTTTCAAAACCTCCATTGAAAGAGAGTCCACCCCCTTCCGAAGTAGTCAGTTCCACTGTCAAACAGCTCTTTCTGTCAGGGAGTTCTTCCTGATCAGTGGTCAGATTCTGCTTTCTTGTGATTTGAATCCATTGGTTCAGGTCCTGCGCTCAGGAGCAGCAGAAAACAAGCTTGCTCCATCTTCTGTGTGACAGTCCATCAGATATTGAAGATGGCTATCATATCAAATCAGATGGACCAAGGGTCCGATTCCTGTCTATTCACTAGCTCTGCATACAGAAGGGCCCCCAAATTCAGTCCTTGACATCTTATTCTAGCGATAAGAAAGACCTCCTTTTGGCAACCTGCAGTGAGTGGAGACAATACTGAGCTAAATGGACCAGTGATCTAGCTCAGAATAAGGCTGCTTCCTGTGTTCATTACCATAATCAATTACTCTTTACTATGGACCAATTCAGCATCTTATGAGGGAAGGGAGTTAATTTTCCATGCACAGCAAGACTGGCCTCCTCCGCTGCTTCTTCTCTCCCCTTACCTTTTTTTGCTCCTGGAAGAGTAAAAAGTGAGAGGTCAAACATGTGTTGTCATGGCAACCTCAGCAGCGACAGTCTTTCAGCAGATGAAGGAGGGTGATACTGGAGCTGAAGTTTCTTTCCTTTGCATGGCTTGTGGTGTTGGTTTCCTTATTGTTGATCTCATGCCATACACCAAGCGCTTCTGATCTTGCCATAATATTTGGCAACCCGGTTGCATTATTTTTAACTTTTCACGTTACTTAGAATTCTTTCGATATTCACTGTAATTTCTGGAGAATCCCCCACATCTCGTCTCTTCAGGATACAGTACATTTGGGCCAGATGCAATGCATCGGCAGTCAGGAACCTCTGGCCCATGGATGTGATCAGACCCCACCAGACTTCTGTATTTGACCCACGAGACCATTTTCTCCGAGCCACTTCACCTACCTTACACCTGACATCATATATGGAGCAGGTTCCAGCCAAAATGGGGCTTTCAGGCAAAGCCCTGTGCAAAGTGTGTGTGTGTGTGTGTGTGTGTGTGTGTGTGTGTGAGAGAGAGAGAGAGAGAGAGAGAGAGAGAGAGAGAGAGAGAGAGAGAGAGAGAGAGAGGAGGGAGAGGATGCATGTGTACAGGCTAGGATATGGTTCATCACAGTCCGTGTGTAATAATTACCAAAGAAGATTAAATACTTCTAATTGCACACGGATGTGCCCTTTAGTTATGGCCTCTGAAGAACAATGAACAGCTTTCAGGAGGCCTAGAAAATGTCATCACTGGAGACTTTGTGCTGGAAGAGGGAAGCAAACAAGGAAAATCAACTATGTGGGGAAAATGTTTGTTTTTCCCTTAAAAAAAATATCTTTGCAAATGAGTGTCAATAATGCAAAAGCAATTATTAGCTCAATAGATGCTTTTTGCAAAGTGATGATACCATTTCCAAACTGGAACCTACTCTTCTAGATTCTATACCTCCCCTCCCCTAGATTTCAGACCTAGAACTTATAGAATGGACCAATCCAGAGATAATATGCCACTGGATAAGTGGTGGTGGTGGTCATTTTTATTCATTACCTGCCTTTCAACCTAAGGCCAGGGGTGAACGAAGGCTAACTGATACCTGGGGTGGGACAAACCACCGGCTGCGCAAGCGTGGCGCTGCTATGTATGATGCATG